>NC_054551.1:16071599-16380702 GCF_017654505.1 Polyodon spathula | reverse complement strand
GGCGGAGGAATGTTGTCTTTTGTGTGTAATGTTTTGATGGAACAGGTGGCAACGTATTGGTCAGGTTACGCTTGTCTTCCATTGCTAAGGCCAAACTTCGCAGCACCTGGTCATGGCGCCAAGTAAACCGATCTTGGCTAAGAGCCACCTTACATACTGTCAAAATGTGCCTTAATGTTGCAGGTGATGAACACAAAGGACATGAGGGATCCTCTCCTACCCAGAGGTTTAGGTTCTGTAGTGATGGGAGAACATCATATGTTGACCTGATGAGGAAACTGATCCTGCTCTGTTCCATTGACCATAGGTCTTGCCAGCCAATCTTGCGTTGTGCCACACTCTCCCATCTCATCCATTCTCCCTGCTTGGCCTGGGAAATGGCCTTTATACACCTCATCCTCTCCTCCTGCTTTTACACCTCATTGACTACCAGCTTCCTCCTTTGAGCTGGGGCTCCCTTGTGCCATGTAGGAGGAGCTGAACTGAGACCAAGACCCCCTCTTCCAAGCTGAACTTGCCCCATGATATCACCAATTCGAAGGGCAGGCTTTGCATCTTCCACAGCTTTCTTTGCTGCACTTTCTTCCAGTTTTCAACACAGGTGCTGCTTCCCTTATGCATTTGTCGCGTGATTCTACTAATGTCATTTCCAGTCTGACCTTGGCACACTTAAATTCCTCGGTTAGAGCGGAGACTGGTAGCTGCAGTATTCCTTTACCATAAAGTTCCACTCTGCTGAGGCAGCGTGGAACTCCCAACCATTTCCTGATGTATGAACTGATTAAAGCTTCCAGATTCTCTACTGTTGTCAAAGAAACCTCGTACACAGTCAGTGGCCACACTGAAAGCACCAGAGTTTGTTTGCCCGGTAGAGCGCAGCTGTCTATGCTCTTCAACCCTTCCACTGCTTGTTGTCTAACTTCTCCCACACGAACTGTGTCCTTTAGATCCCTGTCGTACCACCTCCCAAGACTCTTCACTGGCTTCTCAGACTGTTGGTATTGCCTCACCATTAATGAAGAATGTTTTATCTACTACTTTGCCTTTAATTATAGAGATGCTACTTGATTTAGTGGGCTTGAATTGCATTCGTGCCCATACAGTGTTATTGGTTAATTTCAAAGAATATTTGAAGCTGCACACTGACCAAACCAAAAAAATATCTTGGTAAAAAAAAAAAGCTGTGACTGGAAAGTAATTAATTGTAACTGTAACTACTCTGGCCACATGTTTTGCATCACCTATAGCATTAACTAATAGTGCTTCATAAAGTCATATGAAACCTGTTGAATAAAGTTACGCTGACACTGAATTACATACTGTTTTATAGTTTTCCATACACTTAATGAAAAACTGACAAATAAAAAAATATATAATTTTGAAATCTAACGTGATACTGTACTACTATTATGGCTTTTGGTAGGCTTTTGCAATATAATTTTATAGTTTATTTGATTGCATGATGTTCATATTGTGTCTCAATACTAAAATTTTAGGTGATGCAAAAGTTTTGGCCATAGCTATAGTTACAAGTGATAAGTTACTGTAACTAGTTACCATTTTGTTCAAGTGACTTGTAACGTTAACGGATTAGTTTTTAAAAGTAACTTCCTTTGGCGGAGTGTCCCGCCCCTTTATGTCTGTTAGTGTTGTATGTAGTGTGTTAATGTTGGTGTTTATGTATAAAATACATAGGATATAAATATGGGTTACGAGCACGAGTATATGTGTATTTAGGCACGAGGATTGCACAGCACTTCACGTGCAGGTAAAATGCAATATGTGAGCACGGGGAATTGCACTATATTAATTTGTTATACCAAGACTCCAATTGAATGACTGATTAACAATAGAGTCTCAGTACAGTTGCATGAAAGCAACATGTTTTCACTCACTCGTGGTTGTGTGTTCAGTGAATGGAGAATGGGTGTGGAGAGGAGAGTAAAATTAAGTGAAAGAAAGTAAAGTAAATGGATCCTCTGTTTTGACGTATTTGTTTGTCTGTTAGTCTACTGTCTTGTTTAGTGTCTTTTGTTTACCTTTTTATTTTGGCTGCAAGTGCCGTATCCTGTTTTGGTGTGCTGTTTTTGTTTTAAACCTTTTTTGTTTCAATAAAACACTGAGCGCAGTCATTGCGTCTCAGTTTCAACCCCAGTACTGCCTGCATGTGTTATTCATTTTGGCCTGACGTCACCCCTACAGCCAGCCTGTTACATTTCCCCAGCAATGTTTTATTTATTAAACTACATAATTGGAACAAACTCCACATTGTTCTGAAACATAGGTAAATGAACATTATTCAATTAAAGAGTCATCATCAAGAAATGTGACTACTATGTAAATATTTACTCAATATGACTACTATGGAAATATTTATTTTCTTTTGTTAAGGGATTTCATATGTGATCCCCTGATCCCAGTGGTATAAACTAATGCACACAACAACCTTAAACCAGTATTAATAAATAATGTTCCTACAGCTGTCATTGAATGCACTATCCAGTGGCTATTGTACTACTTTATAATGGTATATGAAAGCAATAACACCCAACAAGTTGTTCAGATATTGTCTAATATCCGCACCCCTAGGCCAAGGAATATTAAACAACCTCAGTCTGCAGATTGTGGACCATATTTGAATGCCTTGAGTGAGCTATTACACTTATAAAATGTCCGTCCGTCCATCCCCCCTCCCCTTCCCCTCCTAGAGTGAATTGGTTGAGGTAGAAGTTTGAGGTAGAACGATTCTGTGGTGGAATGGGAACATACCTGCACAGGCTGCAACATCTGTTAGCCAATGAAAGTGCTCCCTCTACCTGCCTATTTACCAATTTATAGAAATGTATATAATTAGTCATTCCACATTTGTGGTATAAAACTGATAAAATAAAGGTCAATTTAATAACTTTCTTGCAGCTTTGCTGAAACTACTGGAACTAAACACATTAAAATACCAAAGACTATTCAGAAATAAATAGATAGTGTGGTTGGTATCTGGCTGTTTTCCATGCCTGGCATGGCCAAGCATTGGTACATGCATAAACACTCAATAAAATAGTACTTTGAAATGAGCTATGCTGCCAAAGTAACAGGATAAGAGATTTGCACTGTATTTTACATTGGGCCTGTCTGAGATCTTGGACCCATGCAGACCATTTTAGGAATTTCTTTAGTTTTTACTTTGTTTCTTTGTAGCATTTCAGGTTTCTGTTTTTTCTTTTCTTTTGTATTTGATGTTATATTGAAATCCTACCTCTTACTGTGAGTCGCCCATGCTGTGGGCCGTCCACTGTCACTAGGTAGACTGCATGGATGTTGTCATTGTCCACAATCTGGAAGTTCTCCCATGTGATCGGTCTCGACTGGCCCTCTAACAAATCCATCCCTGCCAAAGAAAAGCTCCATAGTTAGTTTTGTCCCTTTGATGCGGCAGTGCAATTCAAACTCAAGTAGTGTATTGTGTATGTCTACAGTGGTTCATATTGTACCCCTATGACTTTGTCTATCACCGTTCCATGCAGTTATTTTATTATATATATATAAATATAAACACACACACACATACATACACAAGTAAGCTACAATCATCTATTAAACAATCATTAGCGCTGAATTTAGAAATGCTAAAACACATGTAAGAAATTCATTTTAATTGAGTCTTTTTCAATGTCTTCAACACATGTATTACGTTTATTTTATTATTTCTAAAGTAAGATATGCTAGTAATGCAATAGAAACATATTTGAGTAATTCTGAGTGGGTCCTCGAGAGTTCCAAACTCAGGATGCATCGTTCATACATGGAGGGAAATGCGCGCTACTAACGATGACTTAAAAACTGGGATCTCAAACTGGGATCTGATATAAAATAGTTTTTTTTTGTGGTAATGTTTATGGTTTAAAAATATATTATACAGCTATGACTAAAAGTTTAGTATCACCCTATATAAACCTGCTGAATAATGTTACTTTAACATATTGAATTACACACCTATTATTATTATTATTATGTCTCAATCCTAAAATTCTAGGTGATGCTAAACTTTAGCTGTATGTAAATGTTTTGCAAATGTCCCTATACACTGTATTTCTATGTACCGGCCACCGGACTATTGTTGGCACTGGACTGGACTACACCAGATGTCCACTTCCATGGACTTGGATTGGATAGTTTAGGGGTGATCTACATCTCAGATGCTTACCCATGTTCCAGGAGACTCGTGGTGCATTGGTTTCGGTTGTCCGGATAGAGAAATGAACCATGATGGATGGGCTGCTTAAAAAGAATCCGTCAATGGCTTCAAACTCCACCTAAAGACATATAATCAACGAGCTCATGCAACAGTATATACAGCCTCAAATAGATTTTTCAGGATGTATATAAACCGTTTAATCCTGCATTGAATACCCCATGAAAAAGGTTTAAAAAAAAAGATTTAAACACTAAAAACAGAACACTGTCTGGCACTTTGAGAAAGTCTTAGATACATACACTAAAGAGACTCACTGAAAAGAGTGGGTGGTTTTCTTTTATTGGTAGCTGTTTTAATCTAAACAGTGTTTAAATCTACCACTGCTGGATCAATCAACAATATACTGATCTGTGTGGAAGACCATCACTCTTGCATGTTAAATTACCTGAAATAAAGGCCCTGATAATCCCCTTCTTTCTCTTCATTAACTAACTCCTTCTCCTAATAAACATCATGCTATGCATACGGTACTGAAGCCCTTTGATAATGAGAGTTCCTTAGCACCTCAAAATTCCTCCTGCCACTATGGCTGCTGTTCGGAGGCTGGTAGGCAATCTTCATCTCATAGAGGTCCTGCCAGCTGAAGGAAGACACAGGCTTGGTGTGGTCGTCCAGATGGGTGATGTAGCCCTCATCCGGGGGCTTGGTGACACTGAAGACCAGCCTGGACTGAGGCGTCTCGTCGTCCTCTGCATCCAGAGAGGCAGTGCTCAAAGGGGTCAGGATGAACTGGTCCACCTCCAGGATAAACATGGACATGAAGGCCCCCCGGGGTTGCTGGTTCTGGATTGCCCCCTGGATCTTAACTGGAATCCAGGCATTCTCCGCCTGGAAGAAGCACATGCAAGGCAAATTACAAGTGCAGTAGGCTCTCAGTTATTTGGAGTTTTGGATAATTAAGGTTTTGTATAAATAATTTTACTGGAAAGGGAAGTGAATTTCCAACTTTTGTCACTTTAGTCAAATTTACTCTTGATAACATTAAAATGTTTGGTACATTTTTGAACATGTGAAACTTTTTAACAAATCCAGCCCAAAAAAAGCTAAATACTGAAGGATTGTGCAGACTTAAAGTAGATCTAGAAAAACCACAAAGACCTACATTATCACAGATGGTGAAATTGGACACTTTGTCACAGCTAAGCTATACATTCTGCATCAGTCCAAATATGTGGCATGCTGTTTCCAACACTGCTAATTTCACACTGTTAATTCACATCATTACAGGAAATAAAACACAACCCTTGTGGGATCAGACTTTAACACAGGAAGTAAATGGAAAGAGAAAGCCAAGTGCTTCCCTCAGGTGTACAGCACAGTGGTAGTGGCAATAAATGTTTCTGTCTGTTTGATTAAGTGTCCCGTTTTGACCCTAAATGTTTTAAAGTAAATTATGTCTTTATTGTTGTCTGCTTTTCTAACACAGGAACCTGACTGTACCTGCAGCTGTGTGCGTGTCTTCTCGTCTCTGATTTCCACACGAATGGGAATGTAGTCGATGTTGGGAGAGGGAGGGCTGAGGTGTTGGTACTTCAGACCCATGTGAAGGAAGTCTTCACAGTTTACCTTGAGGAAGCGCACCTCCTTGACACCAGGATGGCAGGCTTTGTTGCTAGGGCAGGGGAGGCTGGCTTGTCTAGCTGGAAATATACCATTGTGAGAAGAATAACGCATGGGGCAGTTCCCAGGACATGTGCAGGTAATCGGACATAACAGGTTATTCAACCTTTTTGTTTAGGAGAAGACAGGTTGGAGTCAAGTCACTGCTGGCTTGAAGTCACTTGCCAGTAATGAATATCCTCCTAATGACTGAGTAACTAATGATAACATCAGCAGAAGACACTTACCACTCGACTACAGAGCTTGCTCTTTAGTTGAGTGGTAAGGCGTTCGTCTTTGAACCGCATGGTTTGCTGTTTGGGTCCAGCCCTTGCCTTTCCATTCAATTCAATGGGCTGAGATGCCAATTCAATACATACTACTGTTCTGCTTCATGAAACAAGCCATTCAAATCCATTATAAGAAATAGTAGTTTTTGTTTTGCTTTGGTGTGGATTTTTCTAGCTGTTTTTTCTCATTTTAAATTATTAAAACATGTTGACTGAAGTGGCTGGAGAGTTAAATTTGTAGAAAATGATGATTAACTCAAGGGGACCTCGACTGGAAAAATCTCCTCACAGAAGTGATGAGGCTCAGTTTGGTTCATTGATGCAGCTAAGCAAAGCACAGCAAAGTATCATCTGCTTCAAACAATTCATTTCAGAGTAGATTTTACCTATCCATTTGCAAACCAACAATTTTGTATTGCTGCTTCCCAATAGTTCTAAAGATTGGGCTATCAGGGTTTGCCTTCACTGAGCTGAAGGGGTCCAAAGTACATGCCTGACTAACTTCTACTGTATATTTTGAGATTACCACTTTACATTGTGTGTCTAATTACTGTCTATTTACATAGTAGTTACTTAGTAAATACATGTGTACTTACACATAATTAGAATGTACTTAATGTGTAAATGGTTTTGCATGATGTATGTAAGTACACCATTGTATCAAAAAGGGGTTAAGGTTACAGTTAGGGGGTTTAGCATTATAGGGGGTTTATTTGGTTTAGAGTTATGGCTAGGGTTAGGGATAGAGACAGGTTTAGGGTTAGAGTTCACATTAAATACATTGTAACTGAACAATAACTAATGTTCCGTGTGTCAGGTTTATTCCGAATTCTACCGAAAAATTATACAGGATTTTTTTTTTTTAACTGGATGTCGGTTTTTACTGATTTATACCCAATTTTTGTCTGTTATTCAAAATTATCCTGGTAATATGCTCTATTAAATACACAATCATTTGATTAACATTCTGTTTTTTTTTTTCACTCTGACATTGTAATAAGCCCTATGCTGCATCCTAGGATACAGCAGATGTTTAGATGTCAGAGGATCAAAAAACGTTCAAATGTGGCTCTCTGTCACTTCACAAACACACTATCACCTGATTATGTTGGCCAATCAAAATCTGATTATTGTGGCATTTGCTGGGTGTAATAACTACTAGCTTGATCAAAAACTAAATTCAAATACTTACACAAAAATATCATATTTTTAGTGGATGAGGAATGGGGAGAAAACATAAATCAGTTTATGAATCTTCAAAAGAAAACAAATGTTTCCAAGTACACAAAAAGCAAAAATAGCAGAAGTGGGTCAGATGAGGTAGAGGATGCGTAGCTTTGCAAATACGGCTGCATTGAGGTACATGTTTGCGCTGACAATAAAAGAACATACTGAAAAACAAGCGACACATTAAACTAAAATAAGAAAGTGAACTGAGAGACAAGCAATCCATTTATGTTGCTTTTACACACGCTTTAATAAAAAGAGAGCGCAGAATGACTGTTAATGAGTTTATCAGAGCGCTGTGCTTTGCTGGACAGCCACTGTTTATTGCAGAGAGGTATGTATTGGTGACTTTGTGTGACAGTACTCTGTCCATCAGCTAAAACACTACTTAACGCAGACAATCTTAATCATAAATATTTTAAGAAAATGGTGATGCTTTAGTTGGTAAACTTACATGGAAGGCATTGATGGAAATGTCCAGGGTGATTTTAGACTCGTCTCCTGATGGCTTGCACCTCCCAGTTCTATCAATTTTATTTTTATGATTTCAAGGCAAATAAACCTGGCTTGTTTTGTGCTGATGTCATGTTCATAACTTCTGTAGATACTGTTTCTGTCAGAACAGCAATTGCCCAAACGTTCGCAAAGTACCAGCTAACTTGAAAAAATGTGGCTTCAACTTGCACAGAATCTACTTCATCATACATGCCAGGGACATTAATCAGAAACCAGAACTGCTACACATCGTATTCCATATGTAAATATACTGAGATTTTTTCCTCCTGATTTTTTTACAATGTTTAAATTAAAAACAATTTTTTACAGATTTTATCCCTATTTTAATATGTGTAAAATAAACTCTTAAAATTTTTATAGATAAAAACCGAAAACGTGGAACACTAATAATAACATTGTAATAATGTGTAAATGTATGTGTATTTACTAAGTAACTACTATGTAAACACACAGTAATTAGCGACACTTAATGTAAAGCGTTACTATTTTGAGAAATTGTGACAAAAAGCATTTCAAATACATTTTCTTACCTTGTGTTTGTAATGTATTGTAATATGTGTCCCCTTATTGTTGTCCAGAAGATCTTTTTGTTCTTTGCTTGTTTTATGTATTTTTTAAAATTATTTAACTGGGCATGTAGAGATCTTTTAAGCTCTACACTGTAGCAAAAGGAAATGTGCAACTTTTTCATCCTGGTTCCACATCCCTTGCCAAGGCTTGACAACCAATATCTATCTAAAAGGTCTTACTCTGTTAGACAAGTGTGTCTGACATATAGAGGTGTACCAAAGAGCAGAACAGTTAAAGTAAATATATACAGTATATACAGTGGTTTGCAGAAGCATTCACCCCCTGCAAAGTTTTCACATTTTGTTGGCACCTGAGCGTACTCCACAACGTTTTCAAATTAAACTTTACATGTAGAATCTACACAAACTACTTCACATTGATAAAGTTAAAAAATGCACATAGAATATAAATAAGAAAGATTTACTGAGAAAAATAGATTAATCTGAGTTGCATAAATATTCAACCCCTTTGCTACTGCAGCCCTAAATCAACTCAGGTACAAATGATTTGTTTGAAAGGTCACAAAATTAGTGAAATTGTTTCAGCCTCTATGTACTAAAAGTGGCTTAACTTGTAGATCATTTCTCTCAGGTATATAAAGACTTTCAAGCTGCAACTCACATAGTGATCCAACAAAGCAACCATGAAGACCAAGGAGCTTTCAAAACAAGTCAGGGTTAAAGTGGTAGAGAGGCACAGAGCAGAAGGGGTCAAGAAAATTTCAAAGGTGCTGATTATCCCTCTCAGCACAGTGAAGTCCAACATTAAGAAGTGGATACCGCCCAGACACTACCCAGATCAGGTCACCCACCCAAAATGAGCAGCCAAGCATGCAGGAAACTGATTCAGGATGTCACTCTGAAGCCAACAATGACCTTGAGAGAGTGTCTGAGATGGGAATCAGTATTCAAACATTAATAATAAACTGGTCCCCACAAGCTGGCCTGTACAGATGGGTGACAAGAAAGAAGCCATTACTCAAAAAGCCTCATCTTAAAACACGTATGGAGTTTGCAAAAAGCATGTAGATGATACTGCAGACATGTGGAAACAGGTTTTGTGGTTAGATGAGACAAAAATGTATCTTTTCGGTCCAAATTCCCAGCGTTACATCTGGTGCAAGCCCAACCCTGCACATCACCCAGTCAGCACCATCCCATCTGTCAAACATGGTGGTGGCAGCATCATGTTATGGGGATGCTTCTCTTCAGCAGGGACTGGGAAACTTGTCAGGATAGAGGGAAGAATGGATGGTGCAAAGAACAGGCAAATCCTTGAGGAAAACCTGTTTGAGTGAGCTAAGACTTAAACTGGGAAGGAAATTCACATTTCAGTAGGACAATGACCTGAAGCACAAAGCCAAAGCCACACTGGAGTGGTTGAATAACAAGAAAAATAATGTTCTTGAGTGGCCCAGTCAAAGTCCTGATTTGAATCCAATCGGAAATTTGTGGCGAGACTTGAAGATTAAAGTCCTGTGACGAATGGGCAAAAATTTCACCATCTTACTGTGCAAAGCTAGTAGAGACCTATCCAAAAAGACTCATATCAGTAAGTGCTGCAAAAGGTGTTTCTACCAAGTACTGACTTAAGGGGCTGAATATTTATGCAACCAGTAAATTTTAATTTGTACATTTTCTTTGCAAGTTTTTCTGACATTTAACCACCTCCTCATATAACAATGTTCAGTTTAACCACTACAGCTTTGAATAAAAAAAGTTTTTTTGAAAAACTGTGCATACATTATTTGTAATTCAACAAAGTGTGACATTAATGGTAGGAGTCGAGTACTTCTGCAAACCACTGTATATATTTAATTATTTATAACAATTTTGCCAATTCAAAAGATTAAGGAGATTTTAAAGTCTTGTTGATCAACTTTAGCGTGACCATATTCTTACAAGTCCCTATTATTCAAAGAGCAAAACTAATGTGAAGCCACATGTTAATGTCACAATGATGTATACTGCCAGTGTTAAAGATTAATAGGGTTCGGGTTAGGGTTAGGGTCAGTGCCACAATGCCTGACGTATATTGCCAATGCTAAAGTTAATAGGACCCTTCAGTCTATATAGCCCATAAGGAACTATGGAGTTGATCAGCATATATCCATCAGGACAAGCCTCTGCCTGATTTCCCAATATAACCACCAAATCCATGGGGATTCCCTAGTGCCATACAACCCAGCAATATATGGATTAATTAACATAACACATAACTGTGGAGTGAAGTAATTAAAGTGTAGCTCACTGCATAATTCCATAAATATTGGTGGTTTACTTTCATTCACCATATAGATCTCAAATGTACAGTTTTGAAAGCATTTGGTTAAAGAAAGTTCCATCCAGAAAATTATTACTGCTTTACTTCAACGCGTCTGTGGAGTCAAATATTTCCCCAGCTTGTTATTTGAAAAAAATAACCTCCCTTAACAGCTTCATTAGATTCCTTATGTTTGTGTTTTACACGAATAATGTATTCAAATAGTCTGATAGGTAATTTAAACAAACTATCAAGTCCGCTTTACATGTTAGAAGTGTTGGTGGAGCTATATTTGGTTTGTACTAGCTTGTCTCAGTAATTACCTTTCCTTAAGTCTTTGTGCAGGATTGAGCCTGCTGTTGCCTCTTTCTTCTGGGATCTGGACGGGTCCTCAGTCACTAGTTGCCCGTGAGCTGGGGTATGCGTCTCTGAGCTCATTATCCTCACTGTACAGATGGTACCTGGACTAGTGCTGAAAGACACTACACTGCCATCCACACGATTTGACACTCCGTGGAATTGCGGGACTTCAAGGTGCACCACACCAAATTGGATCAAACTGGCTTCGGGTTCCTTCACCTGCACATTCAAGAGGAAAGTCTCCACAGAGGTCTCTGATTCTGTAAACCTGGAAATCAAATACATTTTCATCACTTATTCACACATCCATAGTCTCGTCCAAAATGGTGATAATGAGCTCTGAGCCATTGGTTGTCAATCTTGGTGATGTAATAGACTAATATACTTAGTTACATAGTCAAAAGTGTACAAATCCAGAGAGGTTTTATAATGTGCTGATGAGACTACACTTAGAGTACTGTTCAGTTTTGCACTACAAAAAATACATTGTGGTCTTGGAGAGACTCCAGCAAATAATTAATCCCAGTGATAAAAGGAAGGCTACTGTGTTACAGAACTGAATCTATTTAAGACCCAACTTGACAAAGTACTCTGTTATACAATGGCATTAGAACTGCGTGTAGCAAAGGAGAAGCCATACTTATGGGGGATTTCAACTTCCCTCATATAAAATGGGAAAACCTAGTGTGTAGCACGATGGATGAAATTGAAATGGTGGAAATGACAAATGACTGCTTCCTAACACAATTTGTTAAGGCACCGACTAGAGGGGAGGCATGCCTTGATTTAGTCTCTTCAAATAACGAAGTCAGAATAACTAAAACAGAGGTCAGAGAACCACTGGCCAACTCAGACCACAACATGGTCTCATTTGAAGTGCTTTTTAAAACCCCAAAAGTAATGATAAAGCTTAGGGTTACAATTTTAGAAAGGCAAACTATGAAGGTACGAAACAAAGACTAACAGAAGTAGATTGGAGTAAAATAGAGAAAACATCCACAGAAAAAGGATGGCTGTTTTTTAAAAAACAAAGTACACAGAAAGAGTACATGGAACTGCAAACGCAAGTTAAAAAGGAAGTTAGAAAGGCCAAGAGAAAGATAGAAATGAACATTGCTTAAGGGGGCTAAAACCAATTCTAAAATGTTTTTCCAATATTACAACAGCAAGAGAACATTCAAAGAGGTGGTTAGATGCTTAAGAGATACAAGTGGCAAAATCATAGACAAAGAAAAAAATAGCAAATATATTAAAGGAACCAACTCCCCTGTAATCTTGTTGAAGCTGAGACCTTGGAAACCTTCAGGAAGCTGCTTGATGAGATTCTCTGATCAATAAGCTATTTACAACCCAACAAGCAAGATGGGCCAAATGGACTCCTCTTGTTTGTAAACTTTCTTATGTTCTTATGTTCTTAAGGACCGGAGATATACTCATACCTAGAAGCACCACAGCAGTCTTTTTGACGGCTTTATTTAAAACACTGTAAATAGTATAACGAAAATAGAAACAGTTGGATATTATTATTTTTTTTTGAATGAGTACGCCACAAACATCTGAACAACCGCCACAAACATCTGAACAACCGAAGCATATATATATATATATATATATATATATACAAATCAAAACAAGAAAATGTAAATAAATAAACATCTGAACAGACATCGTTTTACAATATACGTACATATTTACAAAACTGAAACGACAGCAATACATTTTTTACTTTAATAGCAATCAGTTTATTATCAGATGAGCAAAAGCAACTGAACAACGTAGATAAATAAACTTAGGAAAAATAAAATTCTGACAAAAGGGTATTCCTTTATCTTGAGTCTAAGGCTGTACACAATCAACACAGATAATGCGCTTCTCCACACTGCTTTTCTGCACAGGGCACAGCTGCCATAAGCTGTGGGTACACGTTGGCAGTTTCCCTCTGTGCCAAATGCTTCTTGCGAAGTTCCTGTGCTAACTGTAAAATATATTGTCTCCTTGGTAAATTCTTCTCTGTGCATTCTTTGTAAAATACTCAGGAGATAGATGATGGCTGCTGCTTCCAATAGATTGTAAAACACCTGAACAGACCACCGTCCCAGCCAGCTTTCATGGAATACTTCTGTGCCAAGTGATCCAAAACATCAACTCCATATTTTGTAGCCTAGTAAAACTTCACAGTCTCTAGTATTTATTTTTGCTAGTCCTGATGCTAATCAACTGACCAAAGCAGAAATCTGATTACAGCTAAACACATTGTGGACTGGTAAATAAAAATAATAAAGTAGAATACCGTTCTGTATAATCAAAATACAATTGTTTTCTGTGTGGCCGTCAATGCTCCCGGGGCTTTTAGGTATAATGTAGTATATCTCCTTTATTTCTGCACTCCCACGTTTCATGCTTTGTGAGAATATTTAATACATACGGACAGAAAGGTACATGAACGCACAGCCCCATATGTGTACACTACTGGAGAAAATGACATTTTAAAACCAAAAACCACCAAAATGACTGCCGCGGGGCTTCTAGTGATAATGACTTCATAAGAAAGGCCTATGGCAAAACTCCCTACAATTCCTATTAATATCATGTTAACACACACCTGTATATGAAAGTAAACTAATCTGAAAAGGTGATATGATATTCTGCTCAGAGGGAATATATATATATATATATATATATATATATATATATATATATATATATATATATATATATATATATATATATACAGTGGCTTGCAAAAGTATTCAGACCCCTGACCAATTCTCTCATATTACTGAATTACAAATGGTACATTGAAATTTTGTTCTGTTTGATATTTTATTTTTAAACACTGAAACTCAGAATCAATTATTGTAAGGTGACAATGGTATTTATGTTGGGAAATATTTTTAAGAAAAATAAAAAACTGAAATATCTTGCTTGCATAAGTATTCAACCCCTGTGCTGTGGAAGCTCCCAGTTTGCACCGATGAAAGAAATTGCCCTAACGAGGACACAATTACCTTACCATTGGCCTCCACCTGTGAACCATTAAAGTTGCTGTCACGTTTTCTAGATAAAAACCCCACTGTTGAAGGATCATTGGTATGGCTGTGAATCTGAAGGAAAATGAAGACCAAAGAGCATTCTACAGAAGTTAGAGATAAAGTAATACAAATGCATAGATTATGGAAAGGGTACAAAATAATATCCAAGTGTTTGGATATCCCAGTGAGAACAGTTGGATCAATAATCAGGAAGTGGAAGCTGCATCACACCACCCAGGCACTGCCAAGAAAAGGCCATCCCTCAAAACTCAGCGCTCAAACAAGAAGACTTGTGAGAGAAGCCACAGAGAGGCCAATGATCACTTTGAAGGAGCTACAGAGTTTGATGGCTGGGAGTGGAGTAACGGTGCACCAGTCAACCATATCAAGAGCTCTGCGTAACACTGGCCTGTATGGGAGGGTGCCAAAAAAGAAGCCGTTACTCAAAAAGTACCATCTGAAAGCACGTCTGGAGTTTGCCAGAAAGCATGAGAGTGACCCAGCTGCAATGTGGGAAAAGGTCAAGATAGAGCTTTTTGGCCAAAACTCAAAGCGCTATGTGTGGCAGAAATCTAACACTGCCCATGCCTCAAGACACACCATCCCTACAGTGAAGTATGGTGGTGGCAGCATCATGCTGTGGGGATGCTTCTCATCAGCAGGGACTGGGCATCTTGTTACAATTGAAGGAAGAATGGATGGAGCAAAATACAGGAAAATACTGCTTGAGAATTTGCTTCAGTCCGCTAAAAAACTGAAACTTGGGAGGAAATTTACCTTTCAGCAGGACAATGATCCCAAGCACAAGGCCAAAGCAACATTGAAGTGGCTCAAGAACAAAAAGGTGAATGTTCTACAGTGGCCCAGTCAAAGTCCTGATCTCAATCCCACTGAGAATCTGAGGCACTATTTGAAAATTGCGGACCACAAGCGTCATCTAACCAACCTGAACAACCTGGAGCAAATCTGCCAAGAAGAACGGGCCAAAATCACTCCGACACTGTGTGCAAAGCTGATACATACCTCTGAGGATCTCTGAAAAAACTTGTTGCTGTTTGGTCATATTCAGAAGTCTGCCTTTGAAGATAGCTCTTGTTTTTATGCTGTAATCTATAACTAAACTTCCACATTGGTATACGGTAAAGGAATAGAAATGTAGCTTTGAAGAGTGATATATTATATATTGTAGGATTTAGCGGTGGACTCTTTAGCTTTTTGCATGGCTAGCCTAAGGGCTAAGCATATGATAACAATATTTGTATTACTGTATTGAAGTATTATTACTGTTAAACCTGTAAAAGCACTGGATTGCTCAGATTGTACTAATACTGCTCTGAATCATTAAAACTTCAAATGAAATGAGTCTGTGTGATTTTCTTCATTATTAAAAGTTGGCTGAGACACATTGCAAGCCCAGTGCATGAATAATCCACTACAGGAGTCCATAATATCTCTGTCCTCCTTAAACGTCTCCCCTGAGTTTAAAAGTGTGCACAGAGCAATAAAAGAAGTATGTTCACAGTCTGACAACACACTTTTGTGTAAATAGACTGTCCCCCTTATGACTTATTTGTCCATGTCTATTTCATTAGAACAGACAGCCATTCTGACAGACTGTGATAGAGGGATGGTAGAAGCAGAATGATTTGCCAACCAATGTCTCCTAAGACAGACTGTACAGAGTGCTACTCTTTCATGAGGAGCAGTTTCAACAGTGAGACTGCTGGGCAATCCTGGAGAACAGACCTCACTGCAGATTGCACCACTGATTCCCCCAAAGGAATTAGAGGTTGTTACTTTCCACAACTGGACTAGACACCTCACAGACCCAAGTTGAATCACTGCTTCCTGGCTGGATCACAGCCCAGTCCTTAACAGACCTTTAAAGTGTCAAAGTGACAAAGAAAGAACTGTCTCTACCTGTATATTCTCAGCATCACATTGTCCTCCTTCAGTATGGGGCAGCCATTGTGGGTATATTTCACTTCATCGGGTAAGAAATGGCAGTCGAACACCTAGCAAGAGAAGACTGTTAAAGCAAACATTGTGGTGCAACAGAATTTAGCAACAGTTCTTTAAGTAGCATTTGGTAATGGTTACCGTTTCAGATACAGGGCAAACCCTGGAAACTGCATTGTAGGTTCTGTGACAGGGTGGAGAGACCCTGCACAGGACTGGGCAGATTCAGGATTTATTCTCTGCCTGTGTGGAATTCTATAAATGATTGTGTCTTCTATCATTTGAGCAATCAATTACTTTGCCACCCCCAGCCTAAATGTAGGTAAATGTGTGTGATTAGAGTGTGCGTTGTGTCGAAACAGCATAAAACAGAATCTACTGTGTATGTTAGGTGTGTGCAAATTTATTGAAACAACCCCCTGCCTTTGTAATTTGATTTGTTGTACAATGTATAGCACCTTTTTCATTTGCAAATGGAGATTTCAAAGCCAGACCAGTTCATTAGTGTGGTATAATTAAATACAGACATTCTGCTGTAATATTTTGTTTTTCAAATTGATAGAAACTTTTTATTCTCTCAAATTTTGTAGCAGAAATTTAAATACAGCAACAGTTACATTTTAATGAACTTCATTCCCGACTTGTCTGTACTCATTTATAAAATGGAATGTTCGGATGCTGCATGCTGATTGGCTAATTACATTTAATTTTTTGGCTAATTACAGTTAATTAATTAATTAATTACAGCACAATACTACTAGGCTGTCCACTGCACATAAGTTCTCTGCATTTGTTTTTTCAAACGTCAGATATTATTATAATCATCATTATTATTATAAAATATATCAAATGAAATATAAACAATGCTTTATTATTGAAGTGGATGGGAAACGGTAAACACTACTTGCAAGATACAAATAGTACAACAAACCAAATATAGACATTTTTTATTGCTATAAATGAACTGCTAGCCGGGGTTAACTATATACAAGACCAACATTCAGAATTGCCAACCTGCAGACATAGGGGCATGTCAGAGAAATTGTATGTGTCCATGCCCCTAGTGACGTCACGCCAACTTCGTGCATCATCGGTGAGTTGTCAGTATTTTCTGGAATTATTGATAGTTTTACATTTTTCAGTGGTCTAAAACGAATCATGGAGATGTCATTTCTTGCTCATTGTGAAAGTAAACCAAGTACGACCCCAAAGCCAAAAAATGATTTGCTATGTGAGATAAGGACTTTATAATTCACCATCGTTAATAAAATAAAATTCAGAACAAATGACCCCTCTATTTGTTATTTGTAAAAGCACCATTATAGAACAAGTTTATTTGATAATTACGTAGCTCTTATAATGCATTAACCACTTCAACACCATGACGTACACACGTAGGTTAACTGAAAACCCGCTTACAGTACCATGCCGTACATGCATAAGTCAAGTTTTCCATTCTATTCTATGATCGGTTTCTCAATCTAGTGTTTCAGATTTCATTCTGTAAGGCAGTGCTCGTACTGTGGAACGTGCAATGAAAGTTGGGGGAGGGTCAGCTGACATTTGTATCCAATTGCGTGTCATGTAGCGATTCCAATCTACCTGTGGCCATTTAGAAGACTGAGATATATTGAGGAAACCATTCAACTTTTGCATGTATATAGTGTTTTAAATTATTATTTTTTGTTTTGTTATTAGTTTTACTTGTTTAGTTGTAGTTTATATAGTTTTTAGTGAAAGCTAAACATGGCAACATATGTGGTCTTTCTATAATGAGCAACGGGAATGAAGTTGGTTCGGAGGATTTCGATACCAGCAACAGTGATGCTGACTTATCACTCAGCGATAACGATAAAGAGGATCCGGTGCCAAGTACAGTACAAACTGTACAAACAAAAGACAAAAGCTACTTTCTAGGTAAGCCAGCTGCAGACGGGAAGCTGTTTGGTTTGAAACGAAATACTATCAAAACACAACACTAGGTACAAGGCAATAAAGCAGCTGTCTGCGGCAGCCAGATCCATCACAATGCCTGCGCAAAGTAGCTGTGTACACGCATTTGTGACTATCCCTCCAACACAAGGGAATAGGAGACCGCAAAAAAAAAAATGTGCAGGGTCTGCTATGAAAATGAAAACAAAAGAAAAGACACAAGAAAAATGTGCAGTGGTTGCGAAGGCAACCCCAGGTTCTGTTGTTTTGAACATTTCAATAAATGGTACAGAGCAAGTTAATAATGGCACATGTTTTGATGTTTGATTTTTACTGTTTACTGAGTATTATTGTTATTAGCAGCGTTTTTGTTTTCATTGTTAAAAAAAAAAACTAAAGAATCTGTTTTTATAGAATATGGGTATGTAGTAGACAGGAGCACAAATGAAAAACAGATTCAGGGTCATTTATTTGTGCAATATTCATCATATTGTAGCGAAATAGGTTAACGCAGGCTGGCGCATCACACAGAGCGAGGCAATCAACACACAAGCAGAGGGCGGGCGCGAGCCCGGGCCCTCTCACACTGAAGCATAGCGCCGATACCGCTGTACAAAAGAGGCGGCTCCTTTGGAAGGAGCGTATATCTGGCTTATGTCTTTATATGTGATTACGTCACCTACCAGCCCTGCTGCTGCCTACCTCCATGCACGCTACACTATGTTAACATGTTATAGCAATTACAGGTTTGGAAACATTATTATTATTTTCAAAACTGGTACCTGGGAAGGGGTTTTATTTTTACATTTGGAGATGAAGTTGTTTAAATATGTATGTATAAAGGAAGAAAATCTTATTTTTAATGACCACCTTATTTTTTGTTTTAAGTAGCATACAAACCTGCACGGCTCTTACTCAATTCTAAATTGTTTTGGATCTTTAGGGAAACAGAAGAATTTTCTTTTTGTAACTATATAGATGGAAATGTGAGTTTATGTCTTTCTGAATATATGCTTCAAGCCATTATCATTGCATCCACATTGTGTTACGATTATTTTCAATCCATGCTTTTTTACAGTACCATGAGAAACGCAAATATGATTTCCTGCTCTGGGCACTACTATCAATAGAGGGCTATGTTGAGACTCGTTTTATGTCCCGCTGATTTGATGGTGGGACAATTGGGATCAGAGTGAGCAGTCTCGATGCTCTTCCTAAAACTAGCTGCTGCATTTTTTTATTTAGTTTTTTTTTTTCAAATTATTTTGCCCCCAATTTGTCCCCCCAACTTAGAATGTCCAGTTACACTCCTTCACCACAGCAATTCCTCACAACAACTCAGGAGGACAAGGGTCAGCCCAGCAGATGTTTGCTTTAACCCACGAGCACCTAGCCAGTACGGAGGGTCAGGAACGTCAGGGCTAATGCAACGCTCCCTGACAAATCCCCAGTAAAGAGCATGAATGAGCAGTCCCAACACATGTGGATAACAGACATTTCATTGAGGTGAAAGGCTAACCCCATGTGCCACCCTGCCCCTCTTTCTTAAGCTAAATCTCCAGGGAACCAGTCTAGTACTTACCTGAGGGCTGAGCTTTCCTACCCTCTGGGTTATCAGCTCATTCAGCACAACCTCCACCTTGCACGAGTCTACTTCTTTAGGGATATTGAATTGCAGTTCATTGTTCGTCACGTATACCGCCTGCCCTCTGCCAACCTGGACTCCTGTGTTGAGCCGGACAAGACCATCAGCCATGACGGGGGACAGGTCTATTAGAGAGACTGACACCAATAAAGCAAAGGTAGCAGTGGCAACAGACTTCATATTTGTACTTTAGTAAAAGTGCAATCCACGTAACCCTAAGATAAGGTATTTCTTCCTTTCATCCAACAGTCTTACAACATGGTCTACAGTGGACAAGATCTTATGCTCATATCCCAGGCTGTTCTATGAGTTATTCAACGTGAAGAGCACAGTCCAGCAGGGCTTCCTCCAGGGGACAGGGGGAGAGATGACTCAGGAGTCTTGTGGTTCAGTCACAGGTCACTCTGGATTGACCTAATGGAGGTTAGGGTTAGGGTTGATGTATCCCCAGACTATAGAATACCTTTCCTATAGGGTTGACATCTTCCAACTGTCAAAGTTAAAGAATCGTCTGAAAAAAAAACGCAAAAACATTTAATCAGCAGAGCAATTTGAAATAGCTTTACAAAATCCAGATATTGCAATACAATCTACTCTCATAGCTTTACCTTTCAGCTATGATTCATATTAGACATAAGATTTGAAGACGAATTTCAAAAACTATAACTTTCTAGCCGTTGTGTCTCCTGTTAGTGATCATGTGACTCCTGTGATTACTATTGTATCTATGTATATACAAATATAGCTGCATAATGCCATAGTAAAGAGCCTTACAAATGTAGTAAAACCATTTGAGTAGCTTTAGATGCTGAAGATAATTAAGGGACCAGAAACCTGCTTCTTAATCTTGGGCAGCTCGTGCTTCTAGAAGACTACAACCACAAAAACATAAGGATTTAACAACTAGAGGTGGCTATTCAGTCTGTCAGTGCTCGTTTGTTTCCTTGCAGCTGATTGATCCCAGAACTCTTTAAGAATCCCTGAGACTCAGTAGCAACAATGCGGCGTCACGTCAAACCTCTTGAGGTACGTGTAGTCCTGCCTCTCTTAAAGTAGAATATGCTTAAATGCACTGAGATAAAAATACAAAACTGCCCATGTAAAGTGCACTCTATTCAGTTCTGATCCCTGCTATACAGAAAGGATTTAGTGGCCTTGGAGAGTCCAGAGAAGGGCTTAAAAGAGTTATGGAGACTGAGGTAGAGGGAACTGAATGTTTTTAAGCTGTAACAAACTAGAGGGGACTTGATTGACATTCAGATGTAAAAGGAGGAGTTGACAAAGCTATCACTAACCAATACATTAAGCTCTGCACAGACACCAGTACCAGCAGACTCAGTTGGAAATGAAGTAGAGCTAGTCTTAGGTTAGAGGGTAGGAAATACTTCATACAAGTGATGGTACGGAATGGGTTACCAAGCCACGTGTTTGCTGAATCATATGGATTCTTTAATACCCAATTGGGATTAATCAGCTACTAGTATCTGCCTGATCAAAAGAAAAGTGTTTACCCCTCCAGATGCGAGGCTGTCAGTTCTATTTAAGATGAACAATAAACTGGGATTTCCAAGTGTCAGATAGAGCCTGGTTTTGGGGTAGAGACCCCAGCAGGAGTTTAATGTGAAAGCATTCACAGAGTTGTGATCAAAGTCTGCAGGCCTAATTTACGAAGGCTTTTTATTCTGTTTAACATTGTTATAATGCTGGTCATTTCCTGATCTGTGAGACATGTGGTGAATTTATTTCCATGAATGAATGTTTAACTTCTGTTTACAATCCATGATCTGAATTTTCTTAAGATAAATGTTAGTTTAACATTAAATTTAAAATGTTATCAATATAAACAGAACTGTTTGAAACAGAATACCAATAAGTTATCAGATACAACGATTCTATTTTTATCTGCATTAGGTAGCTTGATAATATATATATTTAGGGATTGATTTTTTCAGGTTTTAATTTTTGTTTATTTCGAGGTGGGGATGGTGTTTGGCTTTTATTATTATTTGACAAAAATCAGTTATTTTCGGTTATTAAATGTATCCGTTTTCAATTTCTATAATACATTGTATTTATGTTTCAATAATACATATACAAAAGTTAAATTACAATGTTGAAGTGATGGTGTCCACGTCTAGGATTCAGGCAATGCAGAACTCTGAATGCATTTTGATTCAGAGAATTGTGAGAAGTAACAAATTGAGTTCTATGCCTCCTTAACCGCCTGCATATCTATCACACTATAATATTGGGGTTCAGATGTGGTGAAGAATTAATTCAGCTAGATGGAGACATATTACAATCTTACAGTTATATTACTGCAGCTCAAACACTGTACACATTGTTTACCAACTTAGCTTTTTTAATACTCTTAAATAACTTAATACAAGCAATAATACACTACTGCAAAGTAATATTGCAAAGCAAGCTTAATGCTGACAGGAGAGTTTAACCAGTTGACCTATTAGACTTTTAGCAGTAATTATTTATCAGGTATTATTGTTTTATTAATACTAATACTGATTACATGAGTGAAACAGAAACTAAAAACACAACAATTGCTAATCGTGCTGGATTTGGACGATACTTGTTTATTCAGTCTTTGTTTGATGTATAGTCTGTTTATTTTGGCCATCATGCCTTTTTGTTTTGTTTTTATTTTACAATAAACTGGTGCATCAGCACATTTATTCATATTCCAGCACTGTTGTCTGTGTCCACTGTCTTCCGGGTCTGACATCACAACACCAACCATCCCGGTCACACCATCCCAGTCACAAGTCACTAACAAGTGTATTCTATTACGTAGCTCCACAAAAACTGATGATTGGTCAGTAGCAATATCTTGTCACACTGACTGTCTTCTCAAAGCCATTTTCTTCATGTAGAGAGTGGTGCATGATTGACATTATTTAAAATATGTTGCCAAAACCCACATGTATCAGTTTACCAAATCTTCTAAATAGGTCTTCGGGGGTGTTTTTTGGGTTATTGGTTAAAACCAAAAACATCAAGCCATATATACATATATATATGGGCTGCAGTGCATTAAGTGAAAATATTGAATTGAACTATACCACAATCAACATCACTGTAAGAAATATGAGAAAGATAGATGCTTGTTGTTTCAATATAATTTTTTATAAAAATTGGCATACATTAGAATCAAACTTAAATTTTAATCTTAAGAATTCACCTGATGGATATATATCACTAAGAATTAAAAAAGTGTTTCTTTAGTTTTTTTGGGGGGGGGGGGCAAGAAGGGAAATACAACCTTTTTTTTTAATAGAGGTTTTTTCAAAATTTTGTAAGACTAAATATTTAATATTGCGAGATGATAAAATTCTTTGGTTAGAATTGTGCATAAGTGTTTGTTGTTGCATTTTTTTTATCTAAAAAAGTATATTCAGCAATATTAAGTAAAGGTAACAATGGCGTGATAGAACAATACCCTACAGTACAAGAGCAGATGGAATAGCATTACAATCTAAACAGTATTGTTTTGGGGTAAAATGTTAGGAGCATCATGTCCAATTTATTTTCACACTCGCAAAAGGAATCTCCAGCCAAACCCCACCCCTTGTTCGCTGTATTTTTCACATACCTCTTTATAGACGTGCATACTGATAAATCCTCTCCTGAACACTCGATTTATCAACAAAGTCATCAATAGTGAGATCCAAGTCATTATTTTTTACTGTAACATTTCAAAAAGCTCTGCAAATGTCTGTGATATTCTTTGAGTGCTGGAAGCAGAAGCAGCTATCTCCTTTGTTTATGTTCATGTTATCTCTGTGGTGCATAAGGCTATCAGATACAGTCTTTTTTTCAGCTTCATTCTGCGCCTATTGGTCTCACTCTGCCATTGAAAGGTTTTCTCTGCTTTTTCTGGAGAAAAAATGACTAAAGACCTGTGCTTTATGTCTTTTTGATGATGTCAGACAGGATCCGACATCAGACTGAAAAGGGAAAATTGTAATATTGGACCTTGTCCGACATAAGACCGCAAAGGGTTAAGTTTCAATGTGCCATTCATACAGTCAAAATCAACTGCACGAAGCCCACCATCTTCATAATGTTTTAAAACATCTCCTTTCATGATATAATGTGTCTTTTTTTCTCCAATTATAATTAGTTAATTTGGTTTCTTAAATATCCAATAGGGTTTATATTAACCAATTCCATGTCTTTTGAAACAAAAACATGTATGAATTAAACAAACAATGAGTTATTAAGATTCAGGGTATGTGAAAAAGTAAGTGAACCCCTGGTTTTATCAACTCAATTAAGGGGATAATTAGAATCAAGTGTTTAAATAATTAGGTAGATCTTCAGGGGTGAGTTTGGGAGGCCCCACCCTATATAAGGATCAGAAACTTTGTGAATTTGGTCTTCATCATACAGATGTGTGGGAGCACATCATGCCATAATCAAAAGAAATCTCTGAGGACCTCAGAAAAACAGTTATTGATGCTCATCAGTCTAGAAAGGGTTACACGACCATTTCTAAGGATTAGGGGCTCCACCAATCCACTGTCAGACAGAAAGTTCAAGACCACAGTCACTCTACCCAGGAATGGTCATCCTACCAAGTCTCTCCAAGAACAAAATAGAAAATTATCAAGGAAGTCACAAAGAACCCCATAGTATTATTCAAGGATCTGCAGGCCACTCTCGCCTTGGCTAATGTGAGTGTTCATGACTCAACTATCAGAAAAAGACTGAACAAGAATGGTGTTCATGGAAGAATAACCAGGAGGAAACCACTGCTCTCTATAAAGAACATTGCTGCCTGTCTGAAGTTCGCCAAAAAGCACGTGTATGATCCACAAGACTTCTGGAATAATTTTCTCTGGACTGACAAGTCAAAGGTAGAACTTTTTGGCCTCAATGAGAAACATTATGTTTGGCGAAAACCAAAGAACCTCATCCCAAACATCAAGCATGGTGGTGGGAGTGTGATGGTTTGGAGCTGCTTTGCTGCCTCGGGATCTGGAATGCTTGCCATCATTGACACAACCATGAATTCTGCATTGTATCGGAAGATGTTAGAGGAGAATGTCAGGCCATCTGTCCGTGAGCTGAAGCTGAACCTAAAGTGGCTCATACAGCAAGACAATGATCCTAAACATACAAGCAGATCTACAAAAGAATGGCTGCAGAAGAAGAAATTCAGAGTTTTAGAATGGCCGAGTCAAAGTCTGGACCTAAACCCCATTGAAATGTTGTGGCAGGATCTGAAGTGAGCTGTCCATGCAAGGAAGCCCTCAATTGTCGCCGAATTGAAGCAGTACTGTAAGGAGGAGTGGGTGAAAATTCCACAAAACCGATGTGAGAGACTGACCAACAGTTATAGGAAACGCTTAGTTGAAGTCATTGCTGCTCAAGGGGGTGCCACCAGTTATTGAATCTAAGGGTTCCAGGGCTTGCAAAATCGCTAGCTCGACATTCTGGGACAACCAAAAAAATCTGTAGGGCAATGTGTTTTTTTTGACTGCTTGCCTGACGGGCAATCCGATTTTTTTTAATCTATAACAAGATAACGTTCTGTGCTTTAATCAAACAGTGGTTTCCCAATCGAGATTCTGCTCACAGATCATCCCGGTAAAACACATTTAGAGGGATCAGTGTGTTTCATTGGTAACACTTGAGTGATTTCCGGGGTAACGTACACATACACATTACTTGTGTTCAAATCCCGCAAGGATTGTCCTGTGTAACACCCCTGACAACTCAAGCAAGCATATCTAGTCAGCATGCTGGTATGTCACGTGACTGTCTCTGCTCACTGAAACGAAGGGTAAAATGAACACTAGGACAGCAAAAGTATATACTTTTATATTGAAGGCTATGACTTTTTAAACAAAGTTACAGACTGGAATTACAGCTACTGTACTCTGCTCTGCTCACCATGATTCACATTTTGTTATCTTGTTGTTACCTTTATTAAATCGTTAACATTATTTCCCAACCCAGGAAAAAAAAAAAAAAAAAAAAGAAATCAATTACGGCAGTTATTATCACTGACTCAGATTTAGCACGTAGCATGTTAACATCGCTTTTTTTCATTTCTTTAATATGATTAATAAAATGTACCGGTAATTTTATTTTAACTGTATGGTGTTTGCTTGTAACTTATTGTACCGAGTGCAGCAACAGACTTGGGTCCAAACCATCAGCCTCGCTATCTTGAGTGTAGATATATATACAGTGCCTTGCAAAAGTATTCAGACCCCTGACCAATTCTCTCATATTACTGAATTACAAATGGTCCAATGAAATTTCGTTCGGTTCGATATTATATTTTAAAACACTTAAACTCAAAATCAATTATTGTAAGGTGACATTGGTTTTATGTTGGGAAATATTTTTAAGAAAAATAAAAAACTGAAATATCTTGCTTGCATAAGTATTCAATCCCCACACATTAATATTTGGTAGAGCCACCTTTCGCTGCAATAACAGCTTTAAGTCTTTTGGGGTAAGTATGTACCAGCTTTGCACACAGTGTCAGAGTGATTTTGGCCCATTCTTCTTGGCAGATTTGCTCCAGGTTGTTCAGGTTGGTTAGATGACGCTTGTGGTCCGCAATTTTCAAATAGTGCCACAGATTCTCAATGGGATTGAGATCAGGACTTTGACTGGGCCACTGTAGGACATTCACCATTTTGTTTTTGAGCCACTCCAATGTTGCTTTGGCCTTGTGCTTGGGATCATTGTCCTGCTGAAAGATAAATTTCCTCCCAAGCTTCAGTTTTTTAGTGGACTGAAGCAGATTCTCATGCAGTATTTTCCTGTATTTTGCTCCATCCATTCTTCCTTCAATTGTAACAAGATGCCCAGTCCCTGCTGATGAGAAGCATCCCCACAGCATGATGCTGCCACCACCATACTTCACTGTAGGGATGGTGTGTCTTGAGGCATGGGCAGTGTTAGGTTTGTGCCACACATAACGCTTTGAGTTTTGGCCAAAAAGCTCTATCTTGGTCTCATCTGACCACAAAACCTTTTCCCACATCGCAGCTGGGTCACTCTCATGCTTTCTGGCAAACTCCAGACGTGCTTTCAGATGGTACTTTTTCAGTAATGGCTTCTTTCTTGCCACCCTCCCATACAGGCCAGTGTTATGCAGAGCTCTTGATATGGTTGACTCTCCACTCCCAGCCATTGAACTCTGTAGCTCCTTCAAAGTGATTGTTGACCTCTCTGTGGCTTCTCTCACAAGTCTCCTTCTTGCTTGAGTGCTAAGTTTTGATGGACGGCCTTTTCTTGGCAGTGCCTGGGTGGTGTGATGCAGCTTCCACTTCCTGATTATTGATCCAACTGTGCTCACTGGGATATCCAAACACTTGGATATTATTTTGTACCCTTTCCCTAATCTATGCATTTGTATTACTTTATCTCTAACTTCTGTAGAATGCTCTTTGGTCTTCATTTTCCTTCAGATTCACAGCCTTACCAATGATCCTTCAACAGTGAAGTTTTTATCTAGAAAATGTGACAGCAACTTTAACGGTTCACAGTTGAAGGCCAATGGTAAGGTAATTGTGTCCTCGTTATGGCAATTTCTTTCATCGGTGCAAACTGGGAGCTTCCACAGCACACGTTGAATACTTATGCAAGCAAGATATTTCAGTTATTTATTTTTCTTAAAAATATTTCCCAACATAAAACCAGTGTCACCTTACAATAATTGATTCTGAGTTTCAGTGTTTTAAAATAAAATATCGAACAGAACGAAATTTCAATGTACCATTTGTAATTCAGTAATATGAGAAAATTGGTCAGGGGCCTGAATACTTTTGCAAGGCACTTTGTGTATATATATACAGCGGCTTGCGAAAGTATTGACCCCTCTTGGCATTTTTCCTTTTTTGTTGCAACCTGGAATAAAAATGGATTTTTTGGGGGTTTGTATCATTTGAATTACACAACATGCCTACCACTTTGAAGATGCAAAATATTTTTTATTGTGAAACAAACAAGAAACAAGACAAAAAACAGAAAACTTGAGCGTGCATAAGTATTCACCCCCCCCCCCCAAAGTCAATACTTCGTAGAGCCACCTTTTGCAGCAATTACAGCTGCAAGTCTCTTGGGGTATGTATCTACAAGCTTGGCACATCTAGCCACTGGGATTTTTGTCCATTCTTCAAGGCAAAACTGCTCCAGCTCCTTCAAGTCGGATGGGTTCCGCTGGTGTACAGCAATCTTTAAGTCATACCACAGATTCTCAATTGGATTGAGGTCTGGGCTTTGACTAGGCCATTCCAAGACATTTAAATGTTTCCCCTTAACCCACTCGACTGTTGCTTTAGCAGTATGCTTAGGGTCATTGTCCTGCTGGAAGGTGAACCTCCGTCCCAGTCTCAAATCTCTAGAAGACTGAAACAGGTTTCCCTCAAGAATTTCCCGGTATTTAGCGGCATCCATCATTCCTTCAATTCTGACCAGTTTCCCAGTCCCTGCCGATGAAAAACATCCCCACAGCATGATGCTGCCACCACCATGCTTCACAGTAGGGATGGTGTTCTCGGGGTGATGAGAGGTGTTGGGTTTGCGCCAGACATAGTGTTTTCCTTGATGGCCAAAAAGCTCAATTTTAGTCTCATCTGACCATAGTACCTTCTTCCATATGTTTGGGGAATCTCTCACATGCCTTTTGGCGAACACCAAACGTGTTTGCTTATTTTTTTCTTTAAGCAATGGCTTTTTTTCTGGCCACTCTTCCGTAAAGCCCAGCTCTGTGGAGTGTACAGCTTAAAGTGGTCCTATGGACAGATACTCCAATTTCCGCTGTGGAGCTTTGTAGCTCCTTCAGGGTTATCGTTGGTCTCTTTGTTGCCTCTCTGATTAATGCCCTCCTTGCCTGGTCCTTGAGTTTTGGTGGGCGGCCCTCTCTTGCTAGGTTTGTTGTGGTGCCATATTCTTTCCATTTTTTAATAATGGGTTTAATGGTGCTCCATGGGATGTTCAAAGTTTTGGATATTTTTTTTATAACCCAACCCTGATCTGTACTTCTCCACAACTTTGTCCCTGACCTGTTTGGAGAGCTCCTTGGTCTTCATGGTGCCGCTTGCTTGGTGGTGCCCCTTGCTTAGTGGTGTTGCAGACACTGGGGCCTTTCAGAACAGGTGTATATATACTGAGATCATGAGACAGATCATGTGACACTTAGACTGCACACAGGTGGACTTTATTTAACAAATTATGTGACTTCTGAAGGTAATTGGTTGCACCAGATCTTATTTAGAGGCTTAATAGCAAAGGGGGTGAATACATATGCACGCACCACTTTTCCGTTATTTATTTTTTAGAATTTTTTTAAACAAGTAAGTTTTTTCATTTTACTTCACCAATTTGGACTATTTTGTGTATGTCCATTACATGAAATCCAAATAAAAATCCATTTTAATTCCAGGTTGTAAGGCAACAAAATAGGAAAAATGCCAAGGGGGGTCAATAATTTCGCAAGCCACTGTGTATATAAATATATATATATATATATATACACACACACACACACACATATTTGCTATATGGCCTTAACTATATGACTAAATACTGATTAAAAAATAAATAAAAAAACTAACTGCTGCTGATGTTGGCTCGTACAGCTTTATGCAACCAGCACAGCAAAGCACTTTTTTTTTTTTTTTTTTTTAAATAAGGAATCAAGATTTCAATTAAATTGAAACAAAACTGAAACTTTGAGGGGGGGGGGGGGGGGGGGGGGGGGGTTGTACTGTGTTCTTCAGTGAATAGGACATAGCCAGAGTACTGGATGCAGCATGCCACAAATATGTACTTGTGACAGGCTGGCGAGTGGATAGAGGCCCAGAGACAGACTGCAGTTCAAAAAATATATACTTTTATTATAAAATAACACAAAATAAAAGTGCACAAGGGCAAAATAAAAGATATTTAAACACAAATATAACAAAAAACAAAACTTACAAAAATAAAGATTTCCAGGCTGGGCAATGCCTTCACTGGATTTAGAAAGTTCACCAAACCAACAACCACAAACACCAACCTACTTCCTCAGCTCCCTCCTCCTAAATGGGAAGCAGAGGCCTCCTTTTATGTCAGATGGCTGGGTGCTGATTGATCGTTAATTAAGCTAATCAACTAATCAACCCCAGCCACCTGAACATTATAAACCCAGGCAGGTACGGGAATTTAACCCCATCCCTGCCAATTTCTAAAGGGCAGAGCTTTGGTCTGCCACAGTACTGTACTTGTAATTCTACTTTAATCACAATCTCATTGCTATTATTATTATTATTATTATTATTATTATTATTATTATTATTATTTAGTGCTAGTAGTGACAAATACTGTAATAATAAAGAAAATGAACAAAGAATAAAACAGTACTAATGTTATTAATAGTTTAGCGAATGCCTTTATCCAAGGTGATTTCCTTAACTTACTCCAGCAGCTTACATTGTTAGTTTTGGATTGTCCTTTTACTATAGCCAACAAAAGGCTTTGGACCCAAATAGGGTTTTTGTAGCGAGGGTGTACTGTATTAAGTATTTGACTTATGTGTTTAATAAACGACACTTGCACATTTTTATATATAATGTGTGCACATTTGTTATTGCATTTTTGTTATTTTTCACCACCCATAGTGTTCAACATTTAACAGAGGGTGTAAAGAAGTTTGGATCAAAATCCAATATCATCCTTGCTCAAATAGTGTCAGAGTAACAGTCCACTCTGGAGTACAATAGTACAAACGTACAATAGTACAGAACCCCCTCCCCTCCACCCATCCGGATGGGCGGATCAGTTATGTGTTTTATCACTGTATTGATATGATGACAGCGGTAGTGTGTTTACATATACAGTTATATGTGTCCTTCACTGCTCCAAAGGCATGTCGGCATCCAACGTGTACCATCAAAGTATGGAAATGAAGATTGAGAGAAGGATGAAGAGGGGAGGGGGGTTCTGCCTGTTATCTTTGCTGTTTGTTGTCACACCTCTGTAAATTAATTGTATAAATACGTCATACACCAATCTTGTGGCCCATTGCTTTATTTGGCTATTCCATAGGTTGCTGTGCATTAGGGGTGAGGGGTGGGCAGCTGTAATTCGGAGAGCCAAACACCAACTGTTGCTGTGAAAGGCATGCTAACGTTTTCCAAAAGTCAGACCGGTGATACGGTCAACCAATCAAAAATCTGTATTTTCTCTTCAGCAGTCCAATCATAAGTTAGCTGAGGCGGGACAAACAGTTCTGTTAACTGTAATTTCTGACTGTTTTTATGCAGCTGCCCAGTCTGCTGACTGCCGATGTTGCTAATTGTACAGAGACTGTTCATTTATTGAGAAATCATAGTAGGCTACAATTAACATTTTTAGGAGCGTATTTAGAATTAATTATTATTATTATTACAAAAAAAAATGGCATAACGAAAAAAATCCATTCCAGCGACACTCAAAACCTTACAAACTGGGCTTAACCATGATGTTCAAATGGGTGAGTAGAATGAATAAAATAACACATTTCTGTGCATTGTGTATATAAAAACGCTTGATTGATGTTTACTTTGCAGGTGAATGACCTTGTTACATTTACAAATCAGAGAGTGTGCTACCACAGTAGATTTTGTCATGGCATGACATATATAAAAAAAATCATCCAGAAAAAAAGACAGTATCCAAAGCCTTTTTTTAAATTTTTACTTAAAAAACATACAGCTATGTCGGATCAGCTGGCCTTTAAAGAAACCTATATAGTATTTCCTTGTGAAATAATACTGTCTGTGTTCAATAAAACAGTGGCGTTATCAGTTCATTAATTTGAAAACTCTGTGCCTAGCTATGGAGCCAATTGTGTATTTGAATGGTCCGTATGTATGTGTGCACGATATATGGTGTGGTCTCGTCTGTTGTCATATTGGTACATACTGTGGTGACACCAATGATAGCAGCTTGTTGGGGTAATGCCATTACTAGTGGTGACTGTCCATCATTCTGGATTCTCGCTTGGCTGATGTGTGCAGTTGCTATATTGGTAGTGAATGCGCAGACGGTTTTGTGAGGCACAAACAGATTTGCGAATTGCTCAAAAAATCTGCAATATTCTAATGTCGTGCAACTGCTTTGTGCCATTTTGGAATATCTCTCATTTTGTTCCAAAGCACTATTTTTTTGCGAGGCACAAATTAAGCGAAGGGATTGCGTAATTGGGCCCATAGTGCTCTGCGGCTGCCCACCTATATGGATAACTATCAAAAAACTAGTAGAAACTAACTAAAACACAAGTTTGGTATAAACAAATGGAAATCTTTAAAAAGTATGGAATTTCGATGTTGAAAAAGTATATATATAAGAACATAAGAAAGTTTACAAACGAGAGGAGGCCATTCGGCCTATCTTGCTCATTTGGTTGTTAGTAACTTATTGATCCCAAAATCTCATGAAGCAGCTTCTTGAAGGATCCCAGGGTGTCAGCTTCAACAAAATTACTGGGGAGTTGGTTCCAGACCCTCACAATTCTCTGTGTAAAAAAGTGCCTCCTATTTTCTGTTCTGAATGGATGTTTGTCTAATCTCCATTAATGACCCCTGGTCCTTGTTTCTTTTTTCAGGTTGAAAAAGTCCATTGGGTTGACATTGTCAATGCCTTTTAGAATTCTGAATGCTTGAATTAAGTTGCCACGTAATCTTCTTTGTCAAGACTGAATAGATTAAATTCTTTTAGCCTGTCTGCATATGACATGCTTTTTAAACCTGGAATAATTCTGGTGCTGCTCTTTGCACTCTTTCTAGAACAGCAATATCCTTTTTGTAGCGAGGTGACCAGAACTGAACACAATATTAAAGATGATGTCTTACTAATGCAACGTACAGTTTTAACATTACTTCCCTTGATTTAAATTCAATACTTTTTACAATGTATCCAAGCATCTTGTTGGCCTTTTTTATAACTTCCCCACACTGTCTAAATGAAGACATTTCGGAGTCAACAAAAACTCCTAGGTCTTTTTCATAGATTCCTTCTCCAATTTCAGAATCTCCCATATGATATTAATAATGCACATTTTTATTTCCTGTGTGCAGTACCTTACACTTTTCTCTGTTAAATGTCATTTGCCATGTGTCTACCTAGTTCTGAATCTTGTCTAGATCATTCTGAATGACCTTTGCTGTGCAACAATGTTTGCCACTCCTCCTATTTTTGTGTCATCTGCAAATTTAACACATTTCCTTACTATACCAGAATCTAAATCATTAATGTAGACTAGGAATAGCAGAAGACCTAATACTGATCCCTGTGGTAATCCACTGGTTACGTCACTCCATTTTGAGGTTTCTCCTCTAATCAGAACTTTGTTTTCTACATGTTAACCACTCCCTAATCCATGTACATGCATTTCCTTGGCATGAGATACCCTGAGATAATGTACCTATATTGAGTACAGTGTACTTTGTACAAATCACAGTCCATAGGTCAATTATGGGCAACTTGACATTTTTTTGGACAACCAAATGTCGATGATGGACTGCCCGAAGGGCAAGTACCATTACCAAAATTTTGCGAGCCCTGGGTTCACATACTTTTTCACACATGGATATTGAATGTTGAATCATTTGTGGATAAATAAATGTTGAAAAAATATCATGTTTTTGTGTCATTGTTTAATCAGATTATCTTTTATTAGGACTTTGTGATTAAGATCTAACAACATTTTAGGTTTGAAATATGTGAAATATGTGAAAATTTTTTAGGTAGGCTGTGCACACTGAAGAAGGTGATGATGTAGGTAGGAGTCTGATATAACAAATATTCGCCATATACATACATATGAACACAAATGATATCAGTATTCTTTTTTCCAGTGTAGGGGTCTGTTGCCATGGTAACATTGAACATAAGTTCATATGTTGTGTGCAGAGTCTCATTATTATTACAGATGTCATTTCCTGCTGTTTGGGAGAGGGCCACGAAGTGAAGCTGAGCAAGATTATTTCTGTTATAATAAGAATTATAACCCTACAGAAGACATATCTAGAACTTATTATAAATCACAAAAACTAACATTCTACACAAGAACAACTATTACACAGTAAAAGGGCTATTTTTTAAATATGCTGCATGTTCTATGCACCAGATGACATTTATAAATAAGATACAATGTATTGGAATTTTGGCAAACCCTTAAAGTTGATTGGTTGATTTCTCATACGTGATTGTAACATCTCTATGATTTCCATTACATTAACTTAGGTGTTAAAATTTCATGCTGATATTGGAATCGGCTCTCCCCAAGATAAGCACCAACTAAGCCACAGCTTTTTTTACTGTAAACTAATGTGACCCACCTGCGTTTCCTTCCACTTGATGATATAGATATCCTTCTGCCTGGTGTTGATGGATGCTGAAGTATAATGCTGTCTCCATTGATCAGCCTATTTTGCTTCCCTGGTGCATCAGCACACACAATGGCTGAAATGCTGGCTTCAGGGATCAACCACAGTGCAGACTCCCTAGCGCTTCAGCATGATGAACTGCCTGGACTGAGCTGTGTAGGATACTTCTCCAGGGTCTTCAAGTGGGCACCTTCCATCCTTGGTGTTTTGTCAAGTAGCCCACAGCACCTTAAGAGGGCTTGACAGTGATTCTGGCATCCCAGCATCACCGCCTCTGCCCCCCACTCAGCTAAGCCCAGCTTACTTACCTTCATTTAAATCAACATTGCTATCTTTCTACTGTGCTTGAGATCCCCAGCCAGAATCTTTTCGTCTCAACCAGAGCCAGTTTCTGCTCTTCTCTGCTGCTTCAGGTGTGTTCTTCACTATGCATCGCAACTCTTCGACATTGAATCCGATGTGATACGTAACTGTAACATCTTTACTATAAGTGCAGAGTCTTTTAAGTTGACCAAATGTTTGAATCAATATCCCATATTCTGCATTCATTTGTATTGTTTGAAAGCACAGTGTCTCCCGATCAGGTTAAATTATACCTATTTAATACATTTTGTTTTTTCATCCTGGTTGTCTTCTCGTTCCATTATTGTAATACTGTTGTTTTTCTGTCACTCCTTAATATTGTATCAGCTGAATTTAGTAACAGTAATAATACAAAATAAAAATAATGAGATAACTGTACATCCCTGTGTGATAGGGTGCAAGCCCCTGTAAAAATGTATTATTTATTGTTGTTCCAATTAGGCAGGAATAGTGTTTATACTATCTCTGCCAAATATGCATGCAGACTGGCTGGGACTTAATTGATGAATTAGCAATCTAGCCCAGCCACGGGTGTATAATAGGAGCAGTCTCTCCAGTTGTGAGTTAGACGAACCTAGGACAAGGAGCCGGGGACAGCAGCCAAACAAAAAAGGGAATACAATTCTCCTTCATAATTTCCTGGACTGAAAGCAGGTAAATACCTCCAGAATACTCAGAGATGACTGTTTGCCAGATCCAGCATCTACAGCTGTGCCTGTTAACAAGCATACAACTTGTTTATTAACTTGCTTTGCCTGGGCTCTATGGTAAATAGATGTAAGATATTTAATGATGCAGTATCCTTTATTTGATGAACAGTTTTTTTATTATTATTTTGTAAATAAATACGCACAAGAGTGCTTAAACTGGCTCCTTTTGCCTCTGCCTGCTATTTTCACAGACGTTAGAGGCTGCATCACAACGTTGCCTGTTCACACCCTGTTTTTATCTTTTGGGATATTCTACCTCATTATGCTCTTTCCTTTTGTGAGGTGATGTAGTTTGATGTTCTATAAGTATTTTCTAGCAGGTGGTGTATCACCTTACTTGATAAGCAGCCCTCATGGCTGTACTAGGGTTACAGGACATGACCTCAACCCCACCACCACGTGACCCAGTACAGCACAACCCCACCATCGCGTGACCAACTACAGCGAAACTACACTACCGTGTGACCCAGTACAGCACAACCACACCTACGCCTGACCCAGTACAGCACAACCACACCACCACAACTCCGTCACCGCAGGACACCTTTATGCCTAGGACACACATGAGCAGTGCGGTACCGCTAGCGGGGAATGGCAAAATTAGATTGAACACACATTGACAAAAAACACATTGAGGAAAAGTGTCACAGCAGCAGAATTTTAGAACGGCAAGCTGCTCAAACGTTCTCCCGCAGCGGCAAATCTGGGCCCAGGCAATCAGGTCCATGGTGTGGGATATGTCATGTTTAATGAACTTGCATATCCATCAACATGGAGGAGCTACTGATAGCAGAAGTTTCTCAGCATCCCGAGCTATTTGATTATAAAAATAAAAATTTCAAGGACGTTGGTTATGGGTCTATTGAATGATCCAAAACAAATACTAACCGCCTGCCCCCCGCATTAATCCAACTACTTGACATCCTGTACAATTTGTCAGATATACATGTTAAGTAAATAACCAATTGCCAGCCGACTGATTATTGTGTATACAATTGCGAAGAATTTGAGCCCTTAATATATAAATATTAAACAAAGGGACACTGCGTCACAGGCATACAGTACCAAAATAAAGTCAAAACGAAGTGAAACGACATTCTGCTCCCCTCTCTAACAAAAATAGTTCCAGTGAAACAATACTATCTGCTCGGTTGGAAAATAAAACTTTAAAATAAATAAATAATAATAATAATAATAATAATAATAATAATAATAATAATAATAATAATAATAATAATAATAATAATAATAATGCATTGTGTTATTGCAGGAGAATTTGAGTCCCACTGAACATAAGAGCATTAGAAAATACATGAATGAGAGGAGACCATCTGGTTCCAAGTAAAGCTGTCTATTACCACAACCATGCAGTACCAACAACATGACTTGGTAACCTATTTCATACCCTCTCAATTCTATTTGTAAATGTGTCCTAACCTCTGTCCTATGTCTGTCTCTACTTAGAACAGAGGGTAGGAGATGATTCTTTACACAGTGAACAGCAGATTCCGCTTGTAAAGTAATTCACAGTAAAAAGCAATATACTCACTGAAAAATGATAAATGCAACAAAATGTAAATATCCCACAATAAATGTCATATAATATATCGCATGTCAATATATTCAAGGAGTTGTTTGAGAAAGTTTATCAACAGTTACATATAAACTAACCACTGTCAGAACTTACATCAACGAATGTATATTTGTACAAACAAAGGCAGGCTCCCTGCAGAAACATGTCTTTGAACGGCTGGAGGTGCATGAGGAATGAGTCACCAGCAGTCAAGCTCAGCAGGCTGCAGTGTTCATTTCATTGATGTTTCTTTACTAACACAGCCTTATGTGCCATCTATTTCATTAAAAAGCAGCCTGTTCAAAAGTAGTGAGTTTATAAATGATATACCGATAACAGGTACAAATACAAAGTGTTACTGTATGTGTAAATTACTGACATTGGATAGAAGCAAGAGAACAGATCACTCAGGTAACATCAACAGAGAAAGACTTGCAATGTTAACCTCCCTACATTACTACTTTTTTCAAAATTTCCCCCCGAATTTAACTGAATCCCAGCTATAGTAGAAGAGTCTATTTGGTATTGTAGTCAGAGTTATGGCCCCGTTCTAAATCAAACTGAGAATGTTTTAAAGACAGCATTTCTAACTTTACCAGTTTTCAAAAGCTATTTTGTTGACACTGACATAAACAATTTAAAATTCTTTTTTGGAAAAGCAGCTTCGCCAAATGCACAAAACTGAGGTAAAAATCCTTGTCACATACCTGCAGCTGGAGTTCTGGAATATCCTTTTGCAGTGTGTGTGTGTATGTGTCTGTGTGTCTGTGTTTAAATTCTACTGAAAATACATGCTTAACCCTGTCAGCATGTCCCTGTATCACACACACCCAACACTGTTTACAGTTTAGCACCTCTGGATAAAAAAAAAGAAAAGAAAAAGGAAACTGTAGTCCTTCTGAGTTTGTCTCACTGCCAGGCCTTTAAAAGAGTTGTTAAAAAAACAAGAGAAACCTCAAAACACCGGAAATCAGTGGAGCAGCAGTCCAAAACTACTTCTGCCTCAATTCACAGATGTTCATTATTCCCCCAGAAGCAATTCCCAGATCCCCAACACAGATTCCAAGTGAAGAAAAAATAGGGAAATGTCATTGGTTGCTATTAGATTCACATAAAAAAAAGGTTTCTTCAGTGAGGAATGTGTAGGCCCGGGTAAGCGTTTGTGGTAATTAGAAACAGTCACTTTTATGCTCTCCTTGTTAGGCTGACAAAGGTTGGGGGAAGGAAGAGGCTATTGGATTAGAAAAACACACAGTGTGCTACACAGTTACCCTCTTACCCCCTGGGGCACCCCTGAAGGCCTGCATGTATAAATCAGTCAGAAGGGAGGTTTGTTTCAGATGTTACAATACTTCACCTTGCTCATGTAGACTGCAGTACTAAACCTACACCACACTTTTGTGAAAAGTAAATACTTCTGAAAATGTATATGAAGTCGTAATCATGTCACTCTTGGAAGTATCTTCAAGTCATGACACTTGTTTATAATAGTAGAATTGTCCTATTGTAAAATGAATATCAACATTTACAATGCCGGACCAGCCTCCCTCACCCACTCCATCCACAATGAAAGAGCTAAATAATTCCATTCATTTTTCCACTGAAAGTAAACATATAGCTTACTGATTGAAGTTTGTATAAAACAGAGCTGTCCAATCTTTGACACTAATCTACATGTTGCTAGAAAATGTACAATAAAATCTGTTGCTTCTACATTGTTGGTTCAAATTTCAAGCGACACTATTCTAGCGTATGAACAAATTGTAGATATAATCTCAGAGAAGACAAGAGATTTCCTATTCAAATGTTTATTGCTGTTTTTTAGTGGCCACATAATGTTTCAGCATTTTTTTTTCAATATTATAAAATAAACATTATTCTTAAATATGTATATATAGGATTGTATTAGTAATATTTACCATTTTATTTTTGGCTTGAATGCTTTTCTATTTAATGTGTGCAAATAAACATGTAAATAAAACTGTAAATAGACAGATGTTGAAATGTGATTATTGTTATAGTTTTTGTGTTATATTATTTTTAACAGAATTTCTAATTATACTAGTTGATGATTTTTTTCTTCTACAAATCAGATATTGGGAACTGTGTAACAATATTTGAAAATTGTGTTTGCTGAACTGCAGTGTGAACTGCAATGTTCAAATGGCTTTAAACAAAAAGAAGGACTTGCTTAATAGTATTAGACTGTATCAAATCAAAGCCTTTATTTGAGAGAAAGTGACCACTGAAAACACAGCTTGGGAACTTAAGCTTAACATACCGTTGCAATTTAACACTTATTTACTTGCTTATACCACCTATAAAAAATTAAAAAAGCAATCAATAAGAAGAATCTCCCTCACAATATCCCACACTAGCTCTGCATTCATTTTCTCCACCAGCGAAGAAATTAGTCACATGAGTTTTTACAGCACTTTCATTGGCTGATTAATTCTGTGACGTAATGTTGCTTGTACAAAATCAACAGTCATTTGATACAGCTGCTTGCAGAAAAGTTGCCTGAAACTTGTAGTTTGCACATCACTTTCTACAAAAAAAGTAGTCCTTTCTACATTTTTCTAGCAACATTTAGAATAGTGTCCCCTTGGCTTAACAGTTTTTATTCGGACACTTCCGCTCTGCAAAGAGTCATCATGGGAAGCTAACTGGGCCGTATACAGTATGGCTCAGAAGCCGTCTGTTCCATAGCCCTGGTTTAAAACAACTGCTATTCACTACAGAACAAAGGAACACAGGTTACACTGTCATTAGCATTAAAGCAACTGCTATTCACTACAGAACAAAGGAACACAGGTTACACTGTCATTAGCATTAAAGCAACTGCTATTCACTACAGAACAAAGGAACCCAGTGCACATTGTCATTAGCATTAAAACAACTGCTATTCACTACAGAACAAAGGAACCCAGTTCACATTGTCATTATCATTAAAGCAACTGCTATTCACTACAGAACAAAGGAACACAGTTCACATTGTCATTAGCATTAAAACAACTGCTATTCACTACAGAACAAAGGAACACAGTTCACATTGTCATTAGCATTAAAACAACTGCTATTCACTACAGAACAAAGAAACACAGTTCACATTGTCATTAGCATTAAAACAACTGCTATTCACTACAGAACAAAGGAACACAGTTCACATTGTCATTATCATTAAAGCAACTGCTATTCACTACAGAACAAAGGAACACAGTTCACATTGTCATTAGCATTAAAACAACTGCTATTCACTACAGAACAAAGAAACACAGTTCACACTGTCATTAGCTATTCACTACAGAACTGTGGCAAAGTGGTTGATTGTGTGGTTGATTGTGTACAGGTGCAGGAGTGTTGCAGTGTGCAATAAACAAACAAGGAGAGTTATAATCCAGTTGGAAAGGTATTTTATTGTATCCAGGTCTGGTGACCAAATAATACGACTCCGGCAACACACAACAATGTATATTGCACTGCGCAAATAACAACGGGTTGCAATCCCAAATAATAAGCACAAATATCCGCTCCACAATAATACTAACATGGTCACCAGTCCTGGGTGCGTGCAGTGGTGCTCGTGGTGGGTGATACAGTTTATTAGTGACAATCGTGCAGTGCTGTTCCGGGTTAGTGCTGACCCTTGGCTACAGCTCTGGAATCGTGTTTAGCTGTCTAGTAATATATAACACAAGACAACACAGACAAACAAAACAAAACGCTCTCTAACGTTTTTATTTCTCACGGGGTCTCTCACAGTCCTTAGAGTTCAAATGCTTTAAAACCAAATGAAGGAAGAGATACAATACATCACTTCGACCCTGATTTATATCATCACTCATGACCCCTTGGTAAATGATTGTAGTCGCTCCTGTAATCCGCAACTAACACATATTTTCCCTTCCGGGTCAATGAGTTAGTGTTCCGAAGCTCCTTCTCTTTTCTACATGACCGACTACCTTTTAACCCTCAGAACGAAGTGTCAGGCCAAGTAGTCCAGGGTACTCTGTTCCCATTACTTAGTGCCCTCACAGGTCGGGAGGGAGATTTACCACCAAGAATCATTGTCTTTCTGTCACAAGAACAAAGAACACAATACACATTGTCATTACAATATGAAATTAAGTAGTGAACTTCCAGGACCTTTAAACATGACTTTCCTCCTGCCAATATCGACTCTTCTGTGTATTTACACAATAGATGGCCATTCCTATTACTGTCAATATACAACCAATAAATTATTTCACATTTTGTTTTATCTGAGGACTGAAACTAGGATAGCATTTTAATTAGGATGGCTTACAAAAAAAGTAAGAAAAACTATGATAACTGTGCAGGTTGTTAGTGTGAAAGACCTTTAATTCCAAGCAATTACTAAACATGCAGTAGGTCGTTGCCCTGTATATTGCTAACTATGTACATAAACTGCCTGGATGTAATGGTGGCCATTTTGAAAAGGCTTTTGAGCCAGGTCCCTCGTTGATTTTCTTACATATTCATCCCAGATAATGCCTTTTACATTAAATGTTTAATTGCATTATTTTAGTAGGAACAATCAATATTACAATTTGAAGAAATAACTAACAATGATTATTTTAAAAACATTATACCATATAGACAATGCATGTTTAATACAAACAGATCTAACTTCTAAAAGTGTTGACTACCATATTGTACATCTTGACACAGACAGACAGACACAGTACTTTGGGATGAAGCGCTGATGCGTGTATTTATTATACAGTATTAAATAAAACATTTAAACAAAATAAAACACTTTTACGACAGAGATCCAATGGTTCTTGATCTTAGATCTCCCTCCCAAACTGTGAGGGTGCTGTGTAAAGGGAACAGAGTACCCTGAACTAAAAAGTATGACAATTTATTCCCGTGGGTAGGTGGAAGTCAGCCAGCTAGAAAAGGGGCGGAGCTACGGTACCCCGAATTCAATGACCTGGACGGGAAACGGCGTGGCATCCGTGGATTGGAGAAGCGGATGCGCTTGTTAACCAAGGGGTCATGAGCGAGGGTATAAAATAGGGCCGTAGCAAAGTAATCTGCTCCTTTGTAAATGGTTGGAGTTAACCTAAAAGGAGTAAAAATATTGCTGAAAACAATAGACACTAGACACTGTGTGTCTGTTTTGTGTTTGTAAAGTGTCGGCTGTAACTGTTATTTGTCTTTTTAGCCTATCAGTAACATGATCCGAAGCTGGAGTACAAGCCAGCATTTACCCGGACATCACTTTGTACTGTAATTGCCATTACCACTTAATTTCACTCACTGTCTTGTGTTTGTTTGTTTCGTGTTTAGTGTGAGTGTGTGTAAAACCTGGACTTTTGGTTGCTGGTCAAACCCGGGGATTACAGTTATGAGTGATACGTGCCGCTGTATCACTCCAGCATTTAATATTTACAGGTGTATGCTTTAGGGCTCTGGACCTTTGTTATTATTATCAATAAATACACCATTCGCTATACACAGTGTATACACACCATTCACTATATACAGTGTAGACACACCATTCACTATACACAGTATATACACCATTCACTATACACAGTATATACACACCATTCGCTATATACAGTGTAGACACACCATTCATTATACATGTATCAGTACAGTAGAAGTACTGGTAACATAATATTGGTCATTGTGAGGGTGAGACCCTCACTGTAATATTTAAATGTATTTTATTGTGTTTATGATTGTCATTGTTATTCTACTGGCGATAGAGCCCATGGCTTATTATGTATTGTGCTTGTTGTTGAGAAAAGTGTATTTGATATATGACGGTGTATTGCTGTATTTAGATTAGGGAAGGAAGTTGCCGTAGCTATACATGTGGGACAAGGGTTAAACAAATAACATACACGAGAAGAAACATGTTTAAAGTAGAATATATGAATGTTTATGGTAAAAGTATCAATGTTAAGTAAGAGTTTATTTGTCTATAAAATCCTTTTACTGAATAATTCATCCTGTTAGGAGTAGGCAGGGCTGGGGATTATTTAATGCTGTGTCTTTCCTTAGGAGGGGATTAGGTGGTCAGCATACCTGTAAATACTTCCAAGAGCTGTTTCCTGAGAGAATGATATGATTGCGGGTGGGGGTTTCAGTCATGCTTTCTTTTAAGTGTCACTTTTGTTTGTTTATTAACTGCTAATCCTCTATCTTTCTTAGATATTAACACAAGTTAACATCATTACAAGTTGCTTATTTACAAACTAATAAAAAGGCAGTGAAAACTGTCTGAAAAACCAGGTCCTCTCTTCAGGATGAGCAAAATAATTGGGGTCACATTTACCTGAAATGCACTTTTAACAATGTCACAGTACTACTGTTTAGCAAATTATATTCGTTTTTGTATTGTACATTTTTATTAGTTTATAAATAGATTATAAATATATTTACTATTGAAAAATAAAGTAACAAGTGTTAAAAGTGAATTAACTAAAGGTTATAGAAATATACAGTACATATTCCCAATGTAAATGTGCCATTGCAAAATAGGAAGGCCTGCTGAAATACATCTAAAAGTAGCTGACGTGACTATTGCTATCATACTTGCTTGAGAAGAGTTTAGTTTTGTGGTTATTGCCATGCTTTTTAACATGCTTCAGGTCCATATTATTATTATTATTATTATTATTATTATTATTATTTCTGACAGGTCCAGCTCTAGTTCTATTTCTTTCTTGTATTGTAAGTGTTTCTGACTGCAATGACCCTGGCTAGTCCTGCACTGTGCCTTCTGTATTCATAAGGATGTCTCCCAGCCCAGACATCCAACACTGAAAGTCCTGAACCATTACTCAACCCTTAATAGATGAAGTTCAGACTCATATGACTTGCGTGAGACTCTCACAGACCCAAACCCTGCTTGCTGTAGGACTTTTGACATTAAGGTTAAAATGCTGTCAGACATTCATTAAAAATAATCCTATTTTATATTCTACTTCAGGGTGTTTAGATAAAGTGCAAAATCCAGATGCCTAAGCTGTTTAATGGCACTTGGCTTTGCCTTGTGAAGAACTACACCCCTAGGCATGTGGATATTGGACCATATTTGAACACCCTGTTGTGTGTTATTGCTTTATTAACTTGATTTCCAGGGATATAGGACTCCTATTGCATTGCAGTTTTCCACATATCCAGGTTTTAAAATGAGCCTGATTAGCCACAGTGTATAGTTAATAAACTCAAGTGTGTCTTTTTAAACTCCTAGTAAAACCAGCAGTGGATCAAACTGCTACACAATGGGTCTTAGTTCCATCCCTGATTAACTTTATAAATAGCTGAACATGTAATTAATGCTTGGCTATTCCCCAGAAAGAATGTCCTGCAATAAAAACCCCAGAGACAAACACTTCAGTGCGAGTGTTTTAGTCAGTGTCTGTATGAATCACCAAAACTATACTGAGGTCATCCTGTCAAATGTCTGATTGTGTTTTCAAACACTGAAGCTGATTTAGAATTTATCTACCAGGAGTAAAGCGGCACTTGATGTGTGTAACTTGCCCGCCCCTGCTCGGGCCGTATTGTCCAGGTGACTAATGCTAAGATGTTGGCAGTTGCAGGAAGCACCTCAATCAATTGACAGCAGGGTGAGAGATGGAGCATCAGCTATGATTTATGATCTCTGCTCCTGTACAGCAATTCAAAGCTGAAAGAGATCCGTCTGGCTGGCCTGCCTCCACATTCCTTGTGCCAAGTCCTGGCAAGTCAGACCTGATACAGGCCCAGTTCCAGTAAGTCTCAATAACATACACTAACTACCTTCCATATTAGATGACCATTATTGACAGCTTCCCTGGTAAAATGAACCTGCTGTCGGCCATACAGCAGGTTAATCATTTTGCCAATGTAACCTGCTGTATAAATTGAGTTTACAGGGATCTCTGTAGCCTCTAGACCACTGTGGACAGGCTGGCTGGTGGTGGTGATGTCAGACCCGGAAGAACGCACTGTACTGTGAGGTGATATAGTGAATGCACTGGCTTGCGCATTTTATTGCCAAATAAAAGGTTGAACAAACATTAAATGAGCAAATAAAATGGTGCGGTGGCCAAAACAATAGACAGACAAACAAACACTGGAGATATACAGTGCCGAGAAAAAGTTTGTGAACCCCATAGGATTTTCACATATTCCACATATTTCAAACCTAAAATGTTATTAGATCTTAATCTAAGTCCTAATAATAGATAAAGATAACCTGAATAAATAAATAACACAAAACCTGATCCTTTTACAACATTTATTTGTCCACAAATGATTAAACATTCAATATCCATGTGTGAAAAAGTATGTGAACCTTTAGATTCAGTAATTGGTGGCACCCCCTTGAGCAGCAATGACTAACTAAGCGTTTCTTGTAACTGTTGGTAGTCTCTCACATCGGTTTTGAGGAATTGTGGCCTATTCCTCCTTACAGAACTGCTTCAACTCTATGACATTTGAAGGCTTCTATGCATGGACAGCTCGCTTCAGGCCCTGTCACAACATTTCGATGGGGTTTAGATCCGGACTTTGACTAAGCCATTCTAAAATGTGTAATTTCTTCTTCTGCAGCCATTCTTTTGTAGATCTGCTTGTATGTTTAGGATCATTGTCTTGCTGCATGACCCACTTTCGGTTCAGCTTCAGCTCACGTACGGATGGCCTGACAATCTCCTTTAGAATCTTCTGATACAATGCAAAATTCATGATTGTGTCAATGATGGCATGCCGTCCAGGTCCTGAGACAGCAAAGCATCCCCAAACCATCACACTCCCACCACCATGCTTGACGGTTGGGATGAGCATCTTCTGCTCGAACGCAGTGTTTGGTTTTCGCCAAACATAACATTTTGCCAAAAAGTTTTATCTTTGACTCGTCTGTCCAGAGAACATTGTTCCAGAAGTCTTGTGAACTTCAGACGGGCAGCAATGTTCTTTTTAGAGAGCAGTGGTTTCCTCCTGGCTATCCTTCCATGAACACCATTCTTGTTCAGTCTTTTTCTGATAGTTGAGTCAAGGCCAGGGTGGCCTGCAGATGCTTGGATGTTACTCTGGGGTTCTTTGTGACTTCCTTGATGATTTTCCAGTTTGTTTTTGGAGAGGTTTTGGTAGGACGACAGCTCCTGGGTAGAGTGACTGTGGTCTTGAACTTTCTCCATGTGTATCTGTTGGACAGTAGATTGGTGGAGCCCCAAATCCTTAGAAATGGCTTTGTAATCCTATCTAGACTGATAAGCATCAATAACTGTTTTTCTGAGGTCCTCGGAGATTTCTTTTGATCATGGCATGATGTGTTTCCACACACCAGTATGGTGAAGACCAAACTCACAAAGCCTCCCAAACTCACCCCTGAAGATCTACCTAATTATTTAAACACCTGATTCTAATTATCCCCTTAATTGAGCTGATAAAACCAGGGGTTCACTTACTTTTTCACATACCCTGAATCATAATTACTCATTGTTTGTCTAATTCATACATCATTTTGTTTCAAAAGACATGTAATTGATTAATATAAACCCTATTGGATATTTAAGAAAAGACTGGTTTTGATTCAAGAAGGCTATTATGGTAAAACTGTGGAATTTCCATAATTATCATTGGGGTTCACAAAGTTTTTCTTGGCACTGTACTAAATAAATCAAGTTTCACGCTGGTGTAAAACCAGCACGATTAGCAATTGTAATTATTTATTAACTCCTGACTTTCTCTCCCGTTCTGTACACACTGAACACCCAACCCTGAGTGAGTGCTTCGTGCATATATATATATATATATATATATATATATATATATATATATATATATATATATATATATATAAATATATAAATGTGCACGGTTCTAAGTTAATAATTAATTAATAAGTAATTCAGTAATAATTAAATTAATTAGTCACTTGAATCCCAGCACATGAAGTGTTATTGTTGGTGTATGTATGTATGTATGTGTATCATAGCACATATATATATATATATAATATATATATATATATATTAATATATATATATTATATATTATATATATATACACACACACAACCCTAACACACTACATACATGTGTGGCTGTAGCCCCACACAATGTTGCAGGAAATGCATCACCTGCTTATTCAAAATTCTGAATAGCAGAGCCTGGCCAGGCAATGTTTTTCTTTTTTATTATTAGCTCCTCTCTCCTTTTCTTTGTGTTTGTCTTATATAGTTATTCCTGTCTCTTATTTTTAGAGCTTCTCAGGGCATCTATATGTTTCCATTCAATTCAATTCAATACAATTTTCTCTTGTCAACTATCCTAACAGCGCAGGCTGTATTTTTCTTGACCACCAGTTTTTCCCTGCATACCTTTTTTTGTTTGGGGTTCTGTTTGTTTTTGCCAGTTTTTTTGTTGTTGAAAGGACTTCCAACAACTGCATTGCAGATTCACAGAACCAGCGCCAGATCAAGAGCAGCCAGGGTGAGATCTTTTTCAATTGTTTATCTATTGGATTACAGTTTTTTCTGAATGGCCATTCATGTGATTTATTTTTGGGATGTTTTCATAGGATTTTTCTGGGACATTGTTTTTTTTGGTGATTTTATATATTGCCTTTATTGTTTTGTTTGTTCGGGACTGTTACTGTGCTTTCTTTATTTTTTATTACTGGTGATATTTATTGCCTTCCAAAACTGTGCTATTGGATGTTATTCAGACAACTTGTGTCCATTTCCTCAGCAGCAATAAATGTATTCTTGGTAGCCTCTGTTTGGGCCCCTTTTCATAATTATTTTCGCTGTGGTAATTGACTGCTATTGTTAGTCAACTTTGTTACACAAGGACCTCTTAGAACTACATTTCCCATCATCCTCCTGCTCACATATATAACTGTGGCAAAGTGCCCCACCCCTGGGCTATTTATTTGTGTTATATGTTGCGTATGGTGTGTTAATATTGGTGTATAGTCATTGGTACACGGGATATAATATGGGTTAGGAGCAGAAGTGCTTAAAATGTGTATTTGTATTTTGGCACAAGGATTGCACAGCACTTCACGTGCAGGTAAAATGTAATAATATGCGAGCACGGGCAATTGCATTAGATTAATTCATGTGCAGTTGTACCGACTCCAATTGAATGATTGATTAGCAATCGAGTCTCGGTACAGCTGCATAAAAGCAGCATGTTTCACTCTCTCAGGGTTGTGTGTTCGGTGAGTGGAGAACGGGTGTGGAGAGGAGAGAATTAAAAACAAAGAAAAGAAAAGTAAATATAACAAGTGGTGGAAGCACCAGCACCGTATCTATTTTGTATTCAGCGTTCGGCCACCCTGTTAGTGTCTGTTCGTTTTGTTTGTTTAATTTGACCTCAAGTGTTGTGTGCTGTTTTTTTGTTACAACCTTTTTATTTTTTGTTTGTTCATTTATTAAATGCTGAGCGCAAGCAAGCGCTCAGCTTCACCACACTCCACATCTCTGTCCATTCTTCCGGGTCTGACGTCACCACTCAGCCAGCCTTGGTTAATAAGGTAATCAAAGAAAAAGCCCCCATAGTAGCCTTAATCGGTGTAGTTGGTAAAATTGTGCTGGAGTCCTCCAAATAGAAGGTGGCTGTGGAATCTCATTTCTGATGTCTAGTATTCTAAACAGAGACCTGACATTAAATAAACCTAGGCGTACATTGGTCCGATCAAGACCATATGACTGAGCATGTATTTGAGCGGGGTAATAGGTATTTGACGAAGGTTACTGCAGCATACACCTCTGTGTTTACTCAGCGTGTAGCAACTTGAATTATACATGCCTCTTTAGATTCCCTCCCCTCCCCAGTCCCTATCAGCTAGCATGCTTGCCTCTGACTTATTTAGGTGCAGTTCATCTTTTCTATAATATTTATTTATTTTCCAAAAGCATTCCCAGTATAAATCCTAGCCCTTCTTGCACACACCAACCAGCCAGCCAAGTATTTAAGGCCCTAGTTCTCTGAATACTTCCTCACCACCACCAACAGCTAGTAGACCTGAGAGAATAATTCTGCATCCTGTTTTTTTCAGCTGTCTTGTTAATGATTTTAAATCTTTTCAGAATCTCAGATTCAACCTGGAAATTCACCAGATCTCAATCCTTTTGAGAATGTCTGAGTTCTGATAGTACAGGAAATCAGGAAAAGTTTAAAGGCTGCATGGATGAAGATACAGGATAACTCGACCCTTCAACGCCTCATGGAGTCCATGCCTGAGAGGATTAAGGAAGTCTTAAAACACAATGGAATGCACTGCAAGTACTAATATTATCTATCTATCTATCTATCTATCTATCTATCTATCTATCTATCTATCTATCTATCTCAGTATTATATAAATAATCTGTGGCACCTGGTATTGTATCAATACGAGAACTGGGGATATCACCTGTCCATACTAATCTAAGGTCTTTTTGTCTGGAAGGCCTGTGCACTCAATCTGAAACAGGCCTCTATTGTACGTTGTGCTTTTCAAATTCCATTTACAGTTTGTCACACAATGAACATTAAGAGAGAGGCTCCAGGGCAGGTTCATGTTGTCAATTAAGAAGCTGTATCATAAAGAAATAAGTGTTCCGCTGTTCTCTATGTTACATATTTAGCAAAATATTTTTTTTTTGTTTTGTTTTTTTTTACTGGCGAATTAAAAGTGGAATCACAAACTTGAAAAACTAACAAGCCCAAGAAATGCACCTTCTAATGGTAACTGGAATCAAGTAGATTTTCTCAACATGATTTAAACTTTATTTCTAGTGCAATGAAAACCCTGCAAAGATTGGTACAGCATTGAGCTTATCCAGGCTCTCTACTATAGATAGGCTTTGGGGTGAAAGGAAGAACAAATACTCCCCATTAGTCTTCATAACTCATCAATAGGCTTGCTGCTTTTGGATATGAATCGGTAAAGCTTGTTAAATGGCGAATTCCCCAAAAACTGAATAAACTGAAATAAATTTATATACGATAAACGTCGGTAAAACCACTCGCTGTTTTATTTTTCTTACCAAAAATAATCATTTAGAAATCACCTCTAGTTTGTGTAGTTTTATATTTAGTGGCTGTCCTGTCAGTCATCTCAGTACATTAGTACTGTAGTTTCACTGTCACTGTCATTTCACCCATTCGTTTAAATTATTAAGACCATGCACTTTCCCTTGCCAGCTAGAGTGCCTGTCATTCGATGGATCATCTTTGAAATTAACAGGTAAGGTGTAGATAAGTTTTTGCTATATTAATTATACAATGGCAGCTAATTGTTTGATTTAAACAATGGAGCGGAATTGGAAATCATTAAATGAGTATTGTGCAGAATACCATGACTTTGAAGTGAAAACTATAAAAAAAAAAAAAAAAACGTGGGGCAGGCGATGAAGAAAATATCCTGGTATGTAAACTGTACAAAGCAGAAGTCACCACGAAGGCAAACAGAATGGTTGAACACATGCAATCACAAGGTCATAAAAATATGAAGGATAGAGCTCAGAAATTGTCTCAAAGTACAATGGAAGCTTGCTTAGTGAAAATGCGGGAAAACAAAAAATCCAGTGCTGGTTTCCCTTATGATTTAATGTGTAGAGTGTGTTTTGATACGATTCCGCTCAATGCTACTCGTGGGGACAGTTTTTTAATGGCACAACATGCCCAGAGCATCGGCAGCTTGTCAAAAAATATCTCCCCATGGTGATAGAAGAACACCGCTCAGAAATAAAGGACTGTTTATGAGATCACCAGTTTTCCCTGATTGTAGACAAGAGTCTTGAGCTTGGCAGTCAACCAGCAATGAACATCCTGGCTCTTTTATTGCGAGAAGGATTCTTCCAACAAGATTTTTCTTTTGTCCTCTTCAGTGTTGAATCAATGTAATTGGGGAGCATTGGATCAGCCTTCACGTGGCACTCCCTGTCAGTACCTTGGTACTGCTAAATGATCCAACCCTGCTGACCGAATCCAATCAGTTTTTCATGGATCCCGGTCACTTGAGACATGTAAGCCACGACATGGCAGGATCCTCCGACTTTCAAGCCGTTGGATTCGCACTCCGGGTTTTTCAACTCAACGTCGAAGGCTTATCACCAGCCAAGCATACACTGTCTTTCCCATCAGCTCAAGATTGACATTGTCTGTCTACAAGAGATGCACATTGCGGTTGAAGAGGCCGGTCGCTATGCCATTGACGGCTTTGACCTGCTGTGTCATGCAACCCACCCGAAGCACGACCGTGCAACGTACGTCCGCAGTGGCGTCGCCGATGCTCAGTTCATTTCATTGACCACTTTTTGCAACGTCATCGAAGTCTGAGGTTTTAAAATTGCTAATGTTTACAAGCCTCCGAGTGCCAACTGGGACAGTTAAGTTCTACCGGTGCTTCGTCATCCCGCTATCTACGTGGGGGATTTCAACAGCCACCATTCAGGCTGGGGATATGAGGATGTATCCAATGACGGTGACAGCCTTGTTACTTGGGTCGCCAGAAACGACATTATCCTGTCATAGACCCAAAACAACCAGATTCCTTCCACTCATCCCGCTGGTCCAAAGACTACTCACCGAACTTAAGTTGGGCGAGCACTATGAATGGTCGCTCCCAACCTATTGCCAGAACGATCCTCAGTGACTTTCCACATTCCCAGCACAGGCCATCACTGATACATATTGGTCTGCACCTACCAACAATCCGCAGCTCAAACAAGCTTCGTTGGAACTTCAGAAGGGCAGACTGGGAGAAGTTTAGTGAGATAGCCGACCGCAGCATTCCAACGATTCCACTTCACATCATTCCGGTTGAAGAGGCGTACAACCGCTTCCGTCAAGCAATCTTCAAAGCTGCAACTTCATCAGTTCCAAAAGGCCAAAGACCAGTGTACATCCCGTGTCTGGACGATGAATGTGCTGTTCTGTTGAAAGAGTACGAAGATTCAGGAGAACCAGAGATTGCGGACCAACTGCTGGAATCACTGGATGCAGCCAGAACAGCGCGCTGGGAGGAATCGACAAGTAACCTCGATTTCACCCACTCAAGCAGGAAGGCATGGAACTTGATCCGCCGACTTGGTACATCCCAGAAACCTCCTTCATGTAGCCACCCAGGAGTGACGGCAAACCAGGTGGCCACTCACCTGATAGAGGTTGGCAAAGCACCTCTCGAGAAACAATGGAAGAGACGTGTAAGAGACGAGTGGCACGAACTCCACCGAAGGAATAGTGGTCAGGTGTTAATCCAGTCACACCTGCTGAATTGGCAGAAGCTCTGAGCAGAATGAAATCTGGAACCGCCATGGACAACATCCCCCCAGAATTCCTGAAGCATTTAGGACCACGGGTAAGGTCATGGCTGGCTGGGTTTCTAATGCGTGTCCTGTCAGAGCATCACATGCCACGAGTTTGGCTTTGCTCAAAAGTCATCGCTATCCTGAAACCAGGTAAGGACCCTTGCGTCGCAACAAGTTACAGACCTATATCATTACTTTCAGTATGCTACAAGGTCCTGGAGCGGGTGATCCTTAAACGCATCACCCCAGATGTTGAGTGGATCCTCCCAATTGAACAAGCAGATTTCAGAGCAGGAAGAAGTACATGTGATCAAGTCCTGGCTCTAGCTACCTTCATTGAAAACGGCTTCCAGCGGAAGTTTAAAACTGGCACCGTTTTCTTGGATTTAACTGCAGCGTATGACACTGTCTGGCGCACAGGCCTCTTGTTAAAGCTGGCAAAATCCTTGCCAGCTTGGGTTCCAGATGTCATGGAGTTCCTGCTGTGAGACCGGAGGATACAAGTACACATGGGTGAAGAAGTGAGCAGGTGGCGGATTCAGTAGAACGGTCTCCCACAAGGATCTGTTCTCGCACCCACTCTCTTCAATGTGTATGTCTCGGACCTTCCTCGTACAAGATCTAGCAAGTTCATGTATGCGGACGACATCTGCTGTGCCACTCAAGCCCAAGCTTTCGAAGAACTGGAAGAGCGTCTCAACATTGATATGGCAATCTTATCCGACTACTGCAAAAAGTGGCAACTCCAACCAAGCATCACAAAAACTGTATCAGAAGTTTTACCTCGGTGCTACCCTGGATCGTTCACTGACATTCCACGACCACCTGATAAAGACAGCCGTGAAAGTCTGCGCACGAAACAACTTGCTGAGTATGTTGGCCGGCATATCATGGGGAGCACGAACACCGGTCCACAGTCTTTGCTCTCTGCTACTCAACAGCTGAGTATTGTGCCCCAGTCTGGTGTCGCAGTTCGCATGCAAAAGAAAATTGACACTCAGCTGAACTCTGCAATGCAGACCATCTCCAGCCTTTTCGCTCAACTCCGGTCCAGTGGCTACCTGTGCTGATCAACATCACACGTCCACACATTCGGCTCAAGGAAGCAGTGATCAAAATCGTCAACAAGATCCAGGATAACCCGGCACTACCATTGCATGACTTTATCCTCCATCCACCAAAGGTGCGTCTGGAATCTAGACGTCCAGTCTGGCTGTCACTTCCTGACCCTGATTGGTCATCAACAATCCAGTGGCAAGAGGAGTGGTTCCAGAGCGACATTCACAGCCAATTCCTCATTGTCGACCCAACAGACTGCCCGCCCGGCTTTGACCTGCCACGCCAAGATTGGACTTTACTCAATCGCTATCGTACTGGTCACGGTCGGTGTGCAGCATGTCTTTATGACTGGGGCCTCGTAGACAGCCCACTCTGCTCATGTGGGCAGAAACAGACAATGCTTCACGTTGTGGAGGACTGCCCGCTGACAAGTTTCTCAGGTGGACTCCGTGCTTTACACACAGCTGTTGATTCAGCAGTTGCTTGGCTGTGCAAGAACAGCACACACTAAGAAGAAGAATGTAATGCTGCTTCTGTTCTTTTACTGGTGCCACAAACAGTATGCCTTTACAACATGCAGTGGACAAATTGTGTGGCAATCCTGTCTGATTCAGCGAAGTTCATGCAACGGTTAGCCAAGGATCTGCAGGCACTTTATCCAAATGTCCTTCACATCCCCTTTATTACATAGCTTGTTAATGTGGCTGTCAGTACTGCCATGAAATGTGCTGGCTTTGAAGATGTCAACCAACTGATTATTCATTTTCTGGCTATCTTTAAGAATGCACACAAGCAAAAACAAGCATATTTCTCTGTGTGCATTAACAATGAAGTTGCTGAAAAGGATCTGAGAACTCCCCCGAGAGTTGTGCCTTCCCGTTGGTTTTCACTTTTTTTTTGCACCAAAGTACATAAGAGATAACTGGGAGAATGTAGTACAATTTCTTACTGAAGTACCAATGGATGCATCAAAGAAAATGGAAAAACTAAGGCAGCTGCTGAAGACGTATGCAGATCGATTGATGTACATCAGGGTGCGCTTTATGGTGGAAATTCTTGAGAAAATCCATTCTCTTCCGGTGAAGATGGAGAGTGCAGATTCATTAATCCACTATATTAATGACATCATTCTTTGTGACTTGCCAGCTGCAGATTTTGCCAATTCAGAGAGCGAGGTTGACCTGAAAACTTTTTCATCAAAGAAGCGTGCTGAAACTAAAGAACTGCTGAAAAATTTCTGTGATGCATTTAAGAACAAAATTCAGGCAAGAAGAGCAGCTAATGTCCCTGAAGGTCTGTATGGTTTGTTTGAAGAGTGTAAAGCTCTGGACCTTTTTAAAAAAAGGCCAAACTGGGGGAAATGCAAAATGCAAGAGCCTGGCCAGAATTTTTAAAAGTGATGCAAAGCAACTTCTTAATGAGCTTCAAGTGTACATGACCCAAGGAATTCCAAGAAACAAGTTGCTATCTCCAATGGATTACTGGAAGAATGAAGTGCTGTCATTTCCTTTGCTGAGTTCGTTAGCTCTGCGGTGCCCGCCACCACCACTGCTGTTGAAAGGTCTTTCAACATGTTCTGAAAGGTGCAGGACAAGCGTCACAATGCGACTGTTGGTAAAGCAGCTCGGAGACCTGAACATTCTGTTTTACAACAAGGACATCACATCTTCTCTAATGGAGTACTAGCATGACTGATGGCTGAAGTCTCTGCTGCAGGACAAAGCGGGCCCACCTGCCTTGCCTTTCAGTGACTCAGAGTCCAGCTGTGCTGAATCAGGAGAGGGGTGAAGCTCATACTCCGAATGATGTGCAAGTTAGTTCTGTTCAACTGTCTGTTTTGTTCTGTGCATATTATTTTTACTAGTAAATGTATGTTATAAAAGTCTGTATAATACGCTTTTATATGCTGTGGTTTCTGTGGTTTATTTGAAACCATTTTTAAATGTATACGCTGTGACCAAATGTTATTTCAATTAGAATGTTGTTCTATTAGAATGTTGGTAACCATGGTTTTGTTCCATGTTGAATAATAAAGCGGTTTTGCAATTGCATAAAGCCTGTTTTTAAAGGTTGATAGGATAAAGGATAAAAGTCGATTTCACCCATTCTCTGCTTAAATTGAAAAATAAAGATCGAAAAAAAGGTAAATTCTTTAAAAAAGTAAACATCGATATTAATTGTAGATTTTGCAACAAAATACAAATCGAACAGTATTGGGTTATTAATGCACTTGTATAGGGTCTTGTTTATAAAATGTATATATTTTTTGTGTAAGATCTATTCATGGATACCAAGATATTTAGTGAACTTCTCAAATCTTTTTTTGGAACCGTTGTTTCTAAAACTAGTAAGACACAGCTTTATACTAGCTACAGACCCCAAAAACAATTGTGTCTAAGTTGTCTATTTCTGGTTTGGTAACTTGTAAATTGTAACTATTGTTTTTTGGAAATAGTTAGTGAAGTAGACACAGACTTAGGATCGTGGGAAGGAGACACCTCACACAGATAATGGTGAGGGTATGGAATGGGTTCCCGAGCCACATTGTAGATGGGTTGGGGTTGTGATTAGGGGTTAGGGTAGAGACAGACTGAGGACAGAGGGAAGGAGGCACTTCACACAGAGAATGTTGGGGGTTAAGATTAGAGTTAATGTTAGGGTTAACGTTAGGGTTAACGTTAACGATAGGGCTAGGTTTAGGGTTAGGGTTAATGTTAATTTTAGGGTTAGGGATAGCGTTAGGGATAGGGTAGAGACAGACTGAGAGGGAAGGAGATACTTCACATAGAGAATGGTGGGTGTTAGGATTAGGGTGAGGGTTAGGGTAGAGACTGACTAAGGGTAGGAGACTCTTCACACAGAGAATGGTGGGGGCTAGGTTTAGGGTGAGGGTTAGCGTTAGGGTTACGGTAGAGACTGACTAAGGGAAGGAGACACTTCATGCAAAGAATGGTGATGATATGGATTACCAAGCCACATTGTATGCTGAATCTTATGACTTGATAAAGTTTTGAGATCAGTCAACTACTAGGAACTGGACTGGCATTGATGGGCCAGATGGCCGCCTCATAATTTCCTAATGTTCTTCATATGTTCTTAAGGAGATTGAGGTGAAATGGACAGTAAATAACCCACCCCCAGTTGTTCATCATTCCTAGAAAATGGATACATATTGGTGAACCACTGTACTTTTAGAGCAATTGAAATGTTAGGTAAATGATGATCCAAGCTGAAATTGCAATATAGAATTATACAAATCACACATTAGGGACAGGTTTTTCCCTTCTATAATACAAAATTAAACCAAATTTACATGTAATTTAGCCAAAAGGGCAAATATAGACCAATAAGATATTAAATAGATAACAAATTAAATATTCTAACATGTATATGCTATAAGGTATCCAGTTAATGCTACAACCACTTATAATAATAACTAAATTATCGAAGCAGAATCAACATGTTCTCTGCCTCACAGAATAGGCACCCCATGTTCCTGACCCAGCTGTAATTGACTTGCCTCTCCTCCCCATTACCTGCTGTAGTGCCAGTACCCTCAGGGATTTGCATTAGCCTTGTCTGTGCCCACTCAAGCCCTGAGATCTTCTCAAGGCAACAGTAACTAGAAGTGACGTCTTAGTGACTGCCAATTTCAGAGGCTGCCTCACACACACTCTACACTTCACCTTTGCCTTATTTGTACACACTGCTAATAGCATTCAAGGTTTCAACAGCCTAAAGATCCTCAGCTGTGCTTTCAAGTTAGGTTTGTATTATTATTAAATACATAGCTCTCTTTTTCTTTTGGCAGCATTATTTTATTTTTAAATGGTAAGTTAGTAAATCTCTATACAGCGTCAGTTTCAGAGGGGATAGAATTTGCCGTTGCCCAAGCCTAGGCCCAGGCGTGACATTTGTGTGATTGTGTCAGTGTCATGGATGGCTGGGTGGTGACGTCCCAGACCAGGAAATAAACAGAAGCACAGTACTGCGGGTGAAGCGCTGGATGTGTGTTTATTTAATAAATCAAATAAACAAAACACAAAACAAAAGCAAATATACAGAAACAAACAAAACAAGTACCGTGCTGATTGTTTATACCGTAGCAATTGTTTACCTTGGGGATAGCTCACTCTTTGTCTCTCTCACTCCTCTCAAGCCTCTCTAAACTTATGAGCGGCTGCTGTGCTTTTATACATGTGGCCATCTCCAAATTAGTAATCACTTAGTCCATTTGGAGATGCCACATTCAGCACAGGTTTAGAGGGAATGGGATTTAACCCCATCCATGCTAACAAAACACAATACAATACATTAAAACACAGGGGCGGGCACACCCCGTCACAGTCAGGGGTCTCCTCAGGTAATGCCCTTCTCAGGACAGCAGGATCATAGTTTACCACCCCTCACGCAGCCTTTCAGGTTTCCCTCAGGCTTCCCTTGTTTACTCAGGGACTCCCCAGGATCATTCTCTCCCACACCATCTTTCCAGGATTCTTCCTCTCCCAGGTCCCTCACACCTCCAGGTCTCCCCAGGCCCAGGTTCCGGTCCCTTCCAGGCTTCAGGCTAGGTAGGATGCAGGGGCCCGTTTCCTGTCCTTTCACACTCCGCCTCCAGGCACAGGCCCAGGTCCAGGCCTCAGGATGTTCTTGCTGTCACCAAGATGAGGGGAAGCTCTCCTGGGGACAGTCTGACGCATGACTGAAGCTGGGTCAGAATGTGCTTTCATAAGATCCTCTTTTATATTGAAGTTATATCTACTGTAACAGAATTACTGCACTTTTTAAAATCAAATAAACAGTTTTCAATAGGTGCAAGAGTCAACCAAAACACTCTAACAAGAGTCTCAATGGACATGCACACTAATAAACGACGAGTCTCAATGGACATGCACACTAATAAACAAGGAGTCTCGATGGACATGCACACTAATAAACAAGGAGACTCAATCGACATGCACACTAATAAACGAGGAGTCTCAATGGACATGACACTAATAAACGAGGAGTCCCAATGGACATGAACACTAATAAACGATGAATCCCAATGGACATGCACACTAATAAACGAGGAGTCTCAAGTGGACATGCACACTAATAAACGAGGAGTCTCAAGTGGAAAATAAACACTGTTTATCCTGTACATCATCGACTTAATAAAGTCAATGGCAAACTGAATTTATTACGTTTCTTTTAGTATTTCTAAAGATAGCGCTACTGAGTGCTTAATAGTCCTGGATGATAGTAGAAAACACTCTAACAAGAGTCTCAATGGACATGCACACTAATAAATGACGAGTCTCAATGGACATGCACACTAATAAACAAGGAGTCTCGATGGACATGACACTAATAAACGAGGAGTCCCAATGGACATGAACACTAATAAACGAGGAGTCCCAATGGACATGCACACTAATAAACGAGGAGTCTCAAGTGGAAAATAAACACTGTTTATCCTGTACATCATCGACTTAATAAAGTCAATGGCAAACTGAATTTATTACGTTTCTTTTAGTATTTCTAAAGATAGCGCTACTGAGTGCTTAATAGTCCTGGATGATAGTATTGTTTCATCAGGACAGTGTAAGGAGTAGCTGCTAATATAACATTGTTTCATCAGGGCAGTGTATGGAGTAGCTGCTAATATAACATTGTTTCATCAGGGCAGTGTATGGAGTAGCTGCTAATATAACATTGTTTCATCAGGGCAGTGTATGGAGTAGTTGCCAATATAACATTGTTTCATCAGGGCAGTGTATGGTGTATTTGGTCTAAGAAGTGGGCGCTAATATGCATTCAGGTGGACTGGGGGAGCGGGGTGTCTAATGTAGGGTGCAAATTTGGCACTATGGCACTAGATTGTATCACCAGGGTACATCATATAGCATTAGCAGCATTACATTTTGGCACCAGTAGACATATTTATTTATTTTTTAATTTCTTAGAAACCATAGATGATGATAGTTTCTCATTGGGTCTGGACTACTAACATGACCCACCCACACTCATCCATGTGCACAGGAGAGAAACATGTTTTTGCAGCACACTTTACCCAATTACAAATTAAATCAGCAAGAGGGTGGGGTTGATAATTTAGCACCCGTCGTCTCTCTGGTGCTAAACTTTCAACACAGTTTAGCACCAATTTTCAAAACAATCTGCACCCCATTAATGTTTGTACCGAACTGGATGATGTGACTCCCCCCGTCCCCCAGCACACTTACACTGAATACCTGTGTCTCACATCTACTCAGTGTGCAGTTGGAGCTCAGTGATTAGTGAAGCAGATTTTGAGCTCTGTGAAGGAAAGCTGATGCCACAGTGATTAGTGGAGCTCTGTGAAGATAGAGCTGATTCCACAGTGATCAGTGGAAGTCTTTGAAGGAAAGTTGATTCCACAGTGATTATTGGAGCTTTGTGATGGAAAGCTGATTCCACAGTGATTAGTGGAGGTCTGTGATGGAAAGCTGATTCCACAGTGATTAGTGGAGCTCTGTGATGGAAAGCTGATTCCACAGTGATTAGTGGAGGTCTGTGATGGAAAGCTGAATCCACATTGATTAGTGGAGCTCTGTGAAGGGAAAGCTGAATCCACAGTGATTAGTGGAGCTCCGTGAAGGGAAAGCTGATTCCACAGTGATTAGTGGAGCTCTGTGATGGAAAGCTGATTCCACAGTGATTAGTGGAGCTCTGTGAAGAGAGAGCTGATTCCACAGTGATTGGTGGAGCTCTGTGAAGGGAAAGCTGATTCCATTCAGTGATTAATGAAGCTCTGTGAAAGAAAACCTGATGGCAATGAGATGTCAGTCCTAATTAATATGCCACCATGTCAGATTAGGAATGTGTTGAGGCATATTTAACAGCTGTCATATAATGCAGGCACTTGTTTTTCACTTAGTGGAAGCTGCTGTCTTAAATTAAGTTCATGTCCACTTTTATTATTCTGATTTTCAATGTGTTTCGTAACAGGGAACATTAGTTACAGTTCAATAATAATAGAATACTTAAAATATTTAAACTTTTTATCACCCAGTCTCTGTAGACAAATATGGAATCTGAATTGAGCAAAATGTTTTTCAAATCTTTCATGATCTCCTCATTTTAAGCCAATCGTTGCCTCTTTTGCAAAACTTCTTTAGCCTAAAGTAATTAATACTGCAATAAGTGGACTTTGTGCTTCAGTTGTTTTTTTCTACATTCACATGCTAACTTATTTAACTGAAGAAGCTCAATGCTTACCACCTTGAAGCAATGTATTTAAACACAAATTCAAACATTTACTACAATTTCAGCCCAAAAAAATAAAGCCCTTTCTTTTTATTGCATACTTAAAAACTGAGATACATTTTTCTTCCAGCTGTAATATTGGGGTCTGGATGTCTTACAGTTTTACTACTGCAGCTCACATGTTGTACACAATGTTTAACAACTTTTCAACTGGACTCACTTCCTGCTTTGTCAATAAAGCTTATTGACTCTAAGACCCTGTGGCAGAGCAAAGCTCTGCCCTTTTTAAATTGGCAGGGATGGGGTTAATTTCCCCTACCTGCCTGGGTTTATTATGTTCAGGTGGCTGGGGTTGATTAGTTGATTAGGTTAATTAACGATCAATCAGCCCCCAGCCACCTGACATAAAAGGAGGCCTCTGCTTCTCATTTGAGGGGAGGGAGCTGAGGAAGCAGGTTGGTGTTTGTGGGATTTGGGATTTGGGATTTGGGATTTGGGATTTGGGATTTGGGATTTGGGATTTGGGATTTCTACATCCAGTGAAGGCATTGCCCAGCCTGGAAACCTTTATTTTTGTAAGTTTGTTTTTTGTACTGTTTTTTTTTTTTGTGTTTAAATCCTTTTATTTTGCCCTTGTGCACTTTTATTTTGTGTTATTTATAATAAAATTGTTATTTTTTTGAACTTCAGACTGTCTCTGGGCCTCTATCCACTCGCCAGCCTGCCACATTTGGTGGTAGCAATGGGATAGCACCACCTAGAGGCTCAGAGCAGTATTATTATTATTTTTTTTTGAATTTCTCGGATAACTTAAAAAAAAAAAAAAAAAAAAATGGGAAAGAAGAGCAGACAGCGGCAAAGGCAGGAAAAGCAGCAGCAGCTGAAGAAATGTAAGCTGCTGCAGCCACTGCTGGAGGACCCGGCCAGCCTCTTCCCCTGATGTTCCTGGTGTGGGAAGGAGGACCATTGTTGGCGGTCCTGCCCAGACCGGCCACCAGCAAACTGGTGTGGCCGGTGTAAGGAGGATGGCCACAACTGGGCAGGATGCCCCTACAACCAGGCCCAGGAATAGGTGCCGTGTTCACCCCGGGCATCAGGGGCCACCCCACTACCTCCAGCACCACCACCTTCACCACCATCCCAGGAGATCTGGGACTGGTTGATGCACCCTGAGGCAGACCTCGTCGACGATCTCCCCAGTTATCAACACGCTGTGGCGTCAAGATGGGGAGAGGTGGGAACAGTGGGAGGAACACCACCCGACTTCCTTCCCAGAGGTTGCCCTCATGGTAGTTAATTACCTGGTGGTAGACATGGGAGAGGCCCCGGTCAACCTAATAAAGAGGGGTGAGCCGCCTTCCCGAGAGCCAGAGAGGGGTGAGCCGCCTCTCCCAGAGCCCGCGAGGGAGGAGGAGCTGCCGTCCCCAGAGCCAGAGAGGGGTGAGGAGCTGCCGTCGCTCCCAGAGCCCGCGAGGGAGGAGGAGCTGCCATCCCCAGAGCCAGAGAGGGGTGAGGAGCTGCCGTTGTCCCCAGAGCCAGAGAGGGAGGAGCCGCCGCTCTCAGAGCCCAGAGGGGAGGAGCCGCCGCTTCCAGAGCCAGAGGGGAGGAGCTATGGCCCAAGGATGCCTGCTTTGCACCGCCCAAGGATGCCTGCTTTGCACCGCCCAATGATGCCACGCCCGCTCCGCTCAGGGATGACACATTCGTATCGCCTGGGGTTGCCTGCTGCTTCGCATCGCCTGGGGTTGCCTGCTGTTTTGCATCGCCTGGGGTTGCCGAGGGAGTTCCACTAGAGGGAGCCGGGCCGCCGTTGCCGTCGCCGTACTACCTTGGAGATCTGGGGCCCTGTGGTCAGGTGCAGTGAATGAAGCAGGTCCACACAATCTTTCTCCCAAAACAGTGCTTGTTTTAATGATAACAATAACAAAAATAATAACAAAACACCACAAATAAGTCCACCCCTTTACCAGCAATGGTATTGGGGGGTACGCAGCAGCTCCTCTTCTTAGTTAAAAATAAAAAGTTTGTCCATCCCCACGTTCTCCGTGCACGCAGTGCTCTTGGTGCTGAGAAGCGTGGTGCCGTGAGTGGTGCGGTGCTGTGCTGTGCAGTGCAGTGCAGGGACGTGCTCTGTGTTTTACTGGTCCGCGGCTCGCTCCTCCTCTGCAACACAAAACGCACGTAATCCAAAAAAACAAAGCAATACAGGCTCCGGCCGTCTATTTTCATTATCGGCGTAAGAGGAAGTTTTGACATAGCTGCTCCCCTTTGTACCCAGCAAACTCCTCCCCGCAGTTACCGCGTTGCCATGGTTTCCCTAATAGAGGGCTGCCCCGCAGGTGACTGCAATGGAATCGTCCTGAGTACTTGCAGCTACGCTCCCCTCCTAATATGGTCACCTTCCGGTTTCCACCTACCACAGAGGTGGCAGCTCTAGGAGGCAGCTTACTTTCCCCCTTACACAGCGCCCTTTCTAATCGGGAGGGAGATTTACAGCATGGATCCTTTCTCACTCTATCACGGGCCCCCTCAACCAAAGAAGACTTGGGGGCTCTGACATTAACCCTGTCCACCACCACCCACCATAACAGCCCACCCAAGGGACATAATTGGACTCTTGGGTGGGGAGGGTGGGGGGAAGGGGGGAGTTGGCCGATTGCGGCCGGTGTACGTTGTACATGGGGGGAGGTGTGTGGCAGAGCAAAGCTCTGCCCTTTTTAAATTGGCAGGGATGGGGTTAATTTCCCCTACCTGACTGGGTTTATTATATTGAGGCGGCTGGGGTTGATTAGTTGATTAGGTTAATTAACGATCAATCAGCGCCCAGCCACCTGACATAAAAGGAGGCCTCTGCTTCTCATTTGAGGGAAGGGAGCTGAGGAAGCAGGTTGGTGTTTGTGGTTTTTGTGATTTGTGATTTGTGATTTGTGATTTGTGAATTCTACATCCAGTGAAAGCATTGCCCAGCCTGGAAACCTTTATTTTTGTAAGTTTTTGTTTTTTGTACTGTTTTTTTTGTGTTTAAATCCCTTTATTTTGCCCTTGTGCACTTTTATTTTGTGTTATTTATAATAAAATTGTTATTTTTTTGAACTTCAGACTGTCTCTGGGCCTCTATTCACTCGCCAGCCTGCCACAGACCCTTAAATAACGTTACACAAACAATTAGGAGGCAAACACTAACACACGACTGCAAAACAAGCGTGATGCTAACAGGAGAGTTTAACCAATTGACTTATATTAGACTTACAAGCATTTATTATTATTATAATATTAATTGTAATAATGGTGTTTTATTAATTGTCTGTATTTTACACAAATTAATTGTGCAAATAATAATCTATTTTTATATAGTACCATCATTACAAAGTGCTTTACAAGATAAGAGACTAGGGTGTGTGAACTATGCATCAACTATAGAATCACTTATAACAACATCTCATCCAAGGAGGTTAAGTAACACAGTCAGGGTCACACAGTGAGTCACTGTCTGAGCTGGGATTTGAACTAGAGACCTCCTCGTTACAAGCTTGTTTCTTTAACCACCAGACCACACAGCCTCCTATAATTACTGGTCCTGAATGTATTGGTCCTAAACAACAAAAAATAATCTTACATGGGTATATTTACCTTCAATAATTGGTAATGTATTCCTATACTTGGAGGAAGCATAGGTTACCCAGTCACTGGGGATGTGTTTCTTGTGCATATAATGAGAGTGTGGGTTACTCAGATTAAGGGTCTGAGGAAACATTTCCCAGATAAAGAAAATGAGAATATTTGAGGACACTATTGTTATTTGTATTCACAGAGCAGCACTCCACGGAGAATCCTTCCTAGCACACATAGGATATTGTATTCACAGTGCAGAACCCCACTGAGAGTCCTTCCTAGCACACATAGGATATTGTATTCACAGTGCAGAACCCCACTGAGAATCCTTCCTAGCACACATAGGATATTGTATTCACAGTGCAGAACCCCACTGAGAATCCTTCCTAGCACACACATAGCATATTAAACATGAGGAAATATAAAACTACATTTGCAGCATTGATCTGGATTATGAAATTATGTTATCTAAGAAGATGAACACAAAAATATGTCTTAAGAGAATAAACAAAAACGTTCCTTGCAGAAGTGAAACCTTCATGCAAGCACAGCTTTTGTTATTTCGTCCACTGTCCTGCATTTTGTATCACTCAACCCAAGTCAAAGCATGTTGACACACATCCTGAAGTGGGTCGCTAGGACCCAGTTTACACTACGTGGGATTGTCACAGTAAATGGTACAATGGAGACTTGGGAGAATGCTTGTATGCTAATTAGGGAGCAAGAACAGGATTAGGGTTGCCAGTTTTTCTGTTTTTTAGCATGACAGTATAAGGCAGCCACCCAAAGTGGGGGTGGGTAAAGAGGCAGTTGGCTTGGTCGTGGGATTATTTTCCCAGCATTGGCATTAAATCAGGATGGTGGATTATAGCTCCACTGTAATTAAAACAATATGAAATCAAAAGGGGGTGGTCACAGCCCCACTGTAATTAAAACAATATGAAATCAGAAGGGGGATCGCAGTCCGAGTGTAATTAAAACAATATGAAATCAAAAGGGGGTGGTCACAGCCCCACTGTAATTAAAACAATATGAAATCAGAAGGGGGATTGCAGCCCGAGTGTAATTAAAACAATATGAAATCAAAAGGGGGGTGGTCACAGCCCCACTTTAATTAAAACAATATGAAATCACAAGGGGGGGGGGGGGGGGGGGGGGGGGTCACAGGCCCACTGCAATTAAAGCAATATGAAATCACAAGGGGGGGTCACAGCCCCACTGTAATTAAAAAAATATGAAATCACAAGGGGGGTGGGGGTCACAGCCCCACTGCAATTAAAACAATATGAAATCAGAAGGGGGGTGGTCACAGCCCCACTGCAATTAAAACAATATGAAATCACAAGGATGGTCACAGCCCCACTGTAATTAAAACAATATGAACTCTCCCCCCTATTCTGTCACACATCCTTCCCCTTGTGTGAAACACACTGGCCCTGCCAAGGGTGTCCAGGAGCAAGGGGCAGGGTATCATACCCAGCGGCACCAGAATGGATCGCTGGTGTAGTGGTTGGGCGTGTGGTGGAGGTGTGCTCCTCACCTCCTCCCCCTTGTCTGTTGCCACCAGTAGTACATCTCGCTCCGTCGGCTATACCTCTCCTTCCGTCTGCTGCACCTCTTACTTTGGTGCCAGCCACGCCACTCTCGCCAGCACCTGCTGCAGCTGTTACACCTCTGGTTCAGAGATCTCCGGGTCTGGCAAACCCCACTTTTGTCTCTGTTCCCGGTTGGCCTCTCACTGCAGGCGGTTGGCCTCTCGGAGTCAACTGCTCCAACTTCTTTATTAGGTCCTAGATTTAAATTTTAAAAAAAGATATAAAAATTGTGCTGGATCCGTAGGGCTTGGTACCGCTGCCACCATATGTGAAAGACGTTGTATTCACTCAGGTTCGTGTGCCCTTTTAAAAACGGGATCCGGACACAAAATTAAAATTTTTATTTACAATAACAAAAAGAAATAAAACAATCATTACAGGCTGGGGTTTGTAGTCCTGCATGTCCAACCTGGGATTACAATTTTTTTTCTTTCTTCCCCCCTTCTGCCACTAGATGTAACTATCTTTTGTAAAAGTAAGATTTTGCAAATTGGATCAGGGTGTCAGGTTCTCTACAGTATCTCTCTCTCTCTCTCTCTCTCTCTCTCTCTCTCTCTCTCTCTCTCTCTCTCTCTCTCTATATATATATATATATATATATATATATATATATATATAGTATAATATAATGTCCAGTTAGTTTCCCTCACTGCAGCAATTTCCAACACAGCTCAGTGAGCGTCCTCCGACCCCACGAACAAACACATTTCCTCTTTTACTTCTGGGAACTCAAGCTACTACCGGTCTCTGGAGGACAAAGACCAGGCCTCTTGGTCTCCGCCTGAGGTCATTAGGCACCTGCCCAGTAGGGTTCGCTGTATATGAAGAGAAGAAATAGTCCCTGCCGGATTTGCCTCCCTAACCCACAGGAGCACCACAGCCAATGTCCCTCTGGAATCCCCAGGTAAGACCAGTGACTTCACACAGCCAGGACGCAATCTCGAGCTCCCCTGACTGCATGATTCACCCAGCACACCACGCAGCCATCCTTTTTATCAGATGAGCCCATGTTTTACAATATAATTTAGAACACCTTTTATTAAGTATAATAACAAGTAACATGAACGTGCCATTTGTTAATGGGTTAGTTTATGAAATGGTAAGAAAAAATATGGTAAGACACATTATTCTGTATTTCTAAAGACAACAAGGCAAAAACACATATTGTCATGGGAGTGCATCCCAGGAAAAAATTAATTGACCTAAAAGAATATGGAGCTAACACAATAATACCACCTGATATGAATTCCTGTCATGTTCCTAACAAAACACACACATTTATACTGGGAATGTACCAACAATGTTCCCAGTGATCCATGCACATATTTTATTGCCACATCCTGTGATTCTACTTGAAGAGGTCTCATGAAGGAATGCAGACACATTGAAAACATGTGAATCAATGGAAAAGCAGGGATGAGCCAACATGTGGAGGAGTTGCAATGGAGTTCTTGTTAAAGGAAAGACATGGCAGACATTTACAATATTTCAAGTATTTAGCGTCCTTAATAAGAAAGGGGACCCGTGTGCTCTGATTGCATTAGTCGTGCTTCACATGATGAACGCTATACTCTAACTGCCTTGATTTTGCACCAAGCTTTACTTTTTATCATACACTTTTAGCCTTCAATAGTCTAGGATTGCAATTGGCTATAATCTGATAAACTCTTGGCTTTATAAACAATGTTTAACCTTAGGTACTGTGTGCTTATTATGCCATTATTGGACCCTGTGTATGTGTAGGCACTGGTTATAAATTGAACGGAAGAGGGAAACTTAACAGAGGAGTTGAACCCTTACAAGAGGGTTACACTGATATGTTCCCCATAACGCTGCCATGCCGGTCACACTGCACCCCTACAGTTTTTGTGCAATATTCCTTTAGCAGCAGCTTTCTTTGTGAAGAGCTGTTATTTGAGCTCTTCTTTCTATAGTTAATTCACAGTTCTGCTGTTGGTTTAGTGGCTGCCGAGGCATTCTTGACAAATGATAATCAGTAGGTAAATGGCTGTTTTCCCGTTTAAAAAAAAAAGAACTGACAAAAGAAACCAAAAATCCATTAGATGTAGGAATTACTAAATTCTAAACAATAAATCACTATGTAACGCTGAAGATTTTGCAGTCTTAGTCCGAAACTGAATTACAGCTAATATCATTTTTTTTAATGTTAAAAATGTAAAAGTCATGATCACTGCATATTTTTTTTAATGTTTACAGTGTTTTACAATAGTAAGCTTTTGGACTTCTACACAATGGTGGGCTCAGGCTTCTGACTGGGTTTTGTCAGGGCAATGCACTATGGTTTCACAATGGTTTCTGTGATAGATTTATTTAACCAGTATGGAACACTTTTCAACAAGCTTACACCATGGCACTAAAGACCATTTAGAACTGCAGTAATACAATGATGTGTCTATGAAACAAATGAAATGAGATACAGGAGCTGGTAGAATACAACGTGGCTATTAGCTGTCCTGTTGTTTCTGGCAAAGCTTTCTGAAATTGTGATATTTGTTCAGAGCTGATCGAAAGATTTACAGGAGAGCTTTGGAGTGGTGTGCATTTCAAAGGATTGCAAGAATAAAATGCTAGTCTTGACATTGCTTTATGGACTTGTTTCAAAACTGTTTACATTTCAATTAAATAGTAGGCTGACTTTCAAAATGTATATTATAGATATATGTCATATATATATATATATATATATATATATATATATATATATATATATATATATATATATATATATATATATATCCCATACATTACTATACTTTGTGATTGCACTCATTCTTGCCATATTTTCTCTAGATCATGTGACAATGCAACAGTTGCACTTATTCTATATATATAGCGACTGCAAGAGTTGAAAGGTCAAATTTGTACATGAGTTTATGGAATGAGGAAGGGACATGCTCAAAGCACCTAAAAAGAAATAACTGAATGTATTTAGCCTGGAACAAAGAAGAATTGGGGGTTCTTAATTGAAGTCTTTAAAATCTTAAAATAACTTAACATAATTAACCCTAACCAGTACTTAAAGTGCAGTAGAGAAACCATTTCTCCACACAAAGAGAGTGGTGAAGGCAAGGAATGGGTTACCTAGCCATGCTGTTGATTCTGAATCATTGGGATCCTTTATTATCCAACTTGACAACGTTTTGAGATCTATCAGCTACTAGATACCGAGTAAGGTTTAGATGAAACGAATGGCCTCCTCTCGTTCATACATTTTATTATGTTCTTATGTAAATATAAAATTAGAGCTATTAGTATGAAAGTAGCTCACTGTGACCTACATGTGCAGTGTACACAAAGAAGTGTAACATACAGACAGACTGGTTGACATACAGGCCATATACCCTCAGATTCAAATGCGCTAAAGATTGTCTCATCACAACTAGATAACGGGCTCTTGCTGTAAATAAATATATAAAATGCTCAAATGAATGGTCATTGTACTGTCATAATAGTCATATAATAGTAATATAAATACTCAGAAATGAGTAGTATAGTTGAGACACTATATTACAGAGAACTGTACTTCTCCTACGTTCGGTATGTAACCCCAGTGGATGTTATTCCCTGCAACAAATCGCTGCCCTTTGCTGTACAGTTCGACACATGTGGCAGTCTCCACTGGAGGGAGTCTCAGGACCAGCTGGCATGGGGTGTTCAGGTCAGGATTGAGACCAGTGCCTGCAGTGGTCCATGTATTTACATCTCCTTGCAAACAGCTCTAATTGGCAGGATAAGCTTTTGAGTGAGAGCCGTACTGTCTGATGAGATGATGAAATCACAGGCTGAATATCTGCTGCTGTGATTGAGGGGTGCTGTAACTAGGGGGACTGGCCTGCAACCATGCCTGGTAGAAGGGGGGAGAGGTTGGGGAAGGAGTGGGGTCACCTCCTTGAGAAAATAAATGGGACCTGATGATCTGTACCCTGGGCATGGAACAGTTAGATAGCATTATGCAAATCACTCCACTTTGATGCAAACCAGCCCAGACCAGTCAATAATATTTAGACGTCGCAAAGGGCAGCGCTCCCTGGAAGAAATAACACAAGTAGCCGATTAGTAGTACGGAAGAGGAAAAGGAAGAGGGGTGGGGGGGGGTCAGTTTCTTAACAAGGAGAACCAGCAACTCCTGCAGCACAATACATTATCATATTTCCACGTAATTAGTTTGTTTTTCCATTTGAAATGAGAAAGTGGTTTGACGTTGCATCCCTGCCTGAGGGATAGTAGATCTTCCACTCTCTCTCTCTCCTTCTCCCTCCCAACCCATTGCATGCAATAATAAGACTGGAGTCACTTGAAATGAAATTTGGGAATATTATATAAGTCATGAATAGTGATGTGGGGCACCACTGGAAATGAAACCGGGGAGTGAGAGGGAAAGGAAATGCAGCAGATTACTGGCAGCCTGCTTCTTAATCAGGGGCCATTCCAGCCAGAGGGGACTGTTTCCAGTGCCTGGTTAGCACATTATTTGGAGTCCATGCGTCTTGTATTAATGTTTAGTTTAACAGTTGCAAAAAATTGTGTGTTGAGGCTGCCACTTTGGTTACCCGCTCAAGATCCAGCAATCTCCAATTCAAATGTACCTTTCTCTCCTGATTATGGTTCTGAATTGCATGGTTTACAGTCTAGCTGAACCCTCTGTGGTTGTCAAAGAGTAGTAATAAAGGGATGAGTTTCAGAAAATAAAATAAATGTTGGTCAGTAAAAGGTTGTTTGGTGTGGGTTGTATGTTAGAGAGCTGTATTGTAATTGGAAAGACAGAGGGCTAGAGTAAAATAAGAATACTTGAAAAAAATGGGGATGTTAGGTTCTGTTTGATTTCCTAGATGCTTAGGATTAAATGCATTTCAGCCTTTAAACTTGAACATATGGGAAGGGATCTTGAGAAGTCCTTCATTAAAGTGCTGTTAATTTTTATGCATACAACATTGTAACATGGCGAGGAGCCCTGTCCATGATTGTTTATTTATTTTTAGAAGGGGTTTTCCCCCTCCGCCCCTGTGTCTCATTTGTGTTATTTTGTATTTGTGTTTTATGATTTATGCATTATTATACAAGACGAGCAAGGTGCCGTCTTTCAGTGTTTTGTTATTGATTATTTATTTTTAAATGACGGTGTAGCCGTACATTTGTTTTGTTATTTTTAATTAAATCCCCATACAGTTCTGGCAGAAGCGAGGTTGGCAGCTCATCCTCTGCCAGTAGGTGGCTTTCTCCCGAATTAATTAAATGATTAATTTGTTGCTAATCAGGAGATGGTCACCTGCATAAATCTATCTGGGTGTTCTAGGAAGGAGGAACAAGAGCAAGAAGGAGAAGGAGAAGGAGGAGCAAGAGTGAGAGCAACTGAAACGAAAATGAAATTAAAAGAAATCTGTGCCAGTGAAGGCTACTGCCCAACCTGACCGATCTATGTGCTCTGGGTTTGAGATTTTGTTTTCTGTTTTATTTTCACTCTGTGAGCAAGTGTGTTTTTTTTGTTAAACCTTTTATTTTATTTTTGTTGTTTAAATAAAAGGTGCAGGCGCAATTGCACCGCAGTACTTGCCTGTTTGTTTTCCTTCCTGGATTCTGGCCTGACGTCCCTACTACAGCGGTTCCTGTCACAGACATGTATGTGGAAAAGACCTAGATTGCTTCACATGGCATACATAACCACTACAGCTGACCACTGTGTTTGACAATGGTATAGTTGAAGAGTTCAGAAAATTTGTGAACATTATACTCTAAACTATTAGCAACCTGAAAGAAAACATCTCTTACAACTTGGTTTCACAGACAATGATTAGTGCTTAATGTTACCTTAGAGAAGGTCATCCAGGATTATTGCTAATCGGGCCCAGTGAAACCAGCCATTCGATTGCTGGCTTGATTGGATTATTAATTACAGAACTGTATTGTAAATTATAAATCCTCAGATAGATCATATCAGTTACCTCTGACACAGATCTCTTTTTTTCTTTTTTTTTGTAATGTGAAACATTCAAATGGTGGACTCGGCATTTAAGTACAGTTATTACCAATGACCATACAGTCATTAACATGGACCCTCCTGCCATGGCTGCTAATACAACATGCAAGATCAATCGGTGTGACCTTCATCCATTGTATGCACGTGGAAGCGTGTCTTTGACAAACTTATATATATAATTTATTTATTTATTTATTTATATATTTATATATTCTTTTTTCTTTTTTAGCTAGACTAATATAATTCTGTTTCTATAAAACAAAGCATAAACAAGGACTTTTATTTAGTGTTTTGGAATGAATCCTACTGCTGACAGGAAGAGTAAGAAAAAGTTATGGCAAAAGTCATGCCAGCACATGCCATTCCCAAAACATCAGGCTAACAATGCATATGTTGACAGGTTGTTAATAAGTCTAATTCTCTCAAAACATCAATGACAATTGATCAAAACATTAATGACAAATCAGGATCAGAAAGCATAGTTGCAAATTAAATGGAGATAGATTTAGAAAAGAGAATGGTGAGGGTATGGAATGAGCAACCTAGTTATGTTGATGCTGGATCACTGGGATCCCTCAAGACCCAATCTGAGATCAATCAGCTACTAGGAACCAGATGAGCATTGAAGAGCTAAATGGCCTCCTCTTGTTCATAAATGTTTTTACAGAAATCATTCCACTTTTGGAAGCTTTATGAGCCTCACTCCCAAAATGCACAAGGTGACATCTCTTCAGAAAAGTAAGACACCCTACACATGTCGTATTCACTTACAATATATAACCTCCCATGTAGCCGATCAATATTGTGGATTTAGTCTTACATTTCCACATGTGAAACAGGGACTATGGGGCTTATGTGTAATTTCAATGTCAAAATCATTTCGAAACACAATAGTGAAAGAAAAAAAAAAAACAAGAAACATTTAAATGGTGAAATATGTCGTGCTACAGCTTTGATTTAAGCATGTTGTCCGCTAATAATTCATTCATTTTTCATAAGTCAGTAGTCATGACTGTACATACAAATGGCCTACATCAGCAGTATGGACATTTATAAATGTAAAAGTTACATACATATGTCTACACAGTAGATGGGCAATTGCCTTCTTATATTCTGACAATCTCAATAATGTGTGCTAAAAACTACCCTTACTAATTTTCATCACAATAGGATAAGCACTTCTCCAGATTTATATGAAAATGTAAGAGTGACAGACAGACACTTTCTCATACACCCAGATTCTGATACTGTCACTTCTGCATAAAAAAGCATAATAAATATCAGTAGAATCTGAATTTTTTAATACTCCGAGGCTACATTTATTTTCAATATTGCATGTTTTCTTTTTGCTGTAAGTGATCCACATGATAAACATCAATGTGTAAAGATGTGTATATTTTTGGTTGGTTTGTTTGCTCTTTGCTACTTGAAGCAGATACAGTAATGCTAATTATTGTCATTTCAGGATCATAAATGAGATGTTACATTTACAATATTTTAATGTCTGCAATGCCCTGTAAATCCACTAGACCAAACTCCAGTAGCACTCAGACCCACAACAAAGGAATCAGTGTTTCCACAGACTAGCATGCTTTTTGTTGTTTGGCTCTGTGGACAGCAGTGCTTGTGAAACTTGACAAGAGCTCCCCCTGCCAATGCAGGCGGGATGGCTGCTGTCCAGTGAACTGTCCTTCCCCCAGTTCTGTTTAATAACAACTCTCCAAGTGGCCAGTGATTTTCACAGCCAGCTCACATCTTTAAGGAGGATGTGTGGTCCAGTGGTTAAAGAAAAGGACATGTAACTAGTTCACTTACTGACTCAGTGTGTGACCCTGTGCAAGTCACTTAACATCCTTGTGCTCTGTCTTTCAGGTGAGATGTTGTTGTAAGTGACTCTGCAGCTGATGCATAGTTCACACACCTTAGTCTCTGTAAGTCTCCTTGGATAAAGCGTCTTCTAAATAAACAAATACTACTACTACTACTACTACTACTACTACTACTACTACTACTACTAATAATAATAATAATAATAATAATAATAATAATAATAACATCAGGACTGGGTTGTTAGAGTGCTAGTGCAGAGCTCCTGCTCTTGGTGGTCTGGCTCCTACCCTTCTCTCTGTGCTGGTGTCAGCGTTTTCACAGCTTTTGAGAGGGGGACTGAGGAGGACAAAACAGATTGCAGTGTAGCGCTTGCCAGCCCAGTCAAAAGGACCTTGTGTCAAGCTGTTCCACACCAGTGGGGAATCATTTGCTGTCATGAGTGATACTCTGTGAGACCCACACAAATATGCTGTCCTTCTTCGTTTCACGTCCCACGCCAGGATTTCAATATTTATGATGAGGCAGCTTTGATGAAGGACACTGTGAAGATCCCAATTAGTGCCATGCTGTAGTTGCCAAGTCTTTGAAAAAGCACATTAAAATGCTGTATTTGTAATCTGCTCCAGGAAGCATACCCCCAGCGACAGCACTTGGTAGTTACCCAAATACAGTAAAAATAAATGTAAGAAAGCTACTGCCCCTTTATAGGAACTTTAAATAAGACACAATGGGCACCACTTCGTTATTCATGTGTCTACTAGTATAACAGATATCATTATTGAAATAAAAATGCCTGCACACTTATATTATTGATTTGTGATAACACATGGAATATATATTCTTCAGCTGTAACGGCTAGTTCCACAGATCCTAAACTACCACATGTTAGGTGAGGTGGCCCTGGATTAGTGCTAATCAGGCTCTGTGAATCCAGTGTCAGCTTCTGAATTTTTTAGAATCTACAGTAGCTAATGATGATCTACATGATTTATGGTTATGAGGTTACGGTGATCTTGTTGCAATAGGTCACCAGAAAGGTTGTATATTGCACCATGTTTTATGATGCAGTATTTATACTGTATTCTTACCATGCGTGTTTAGTTTTTGGATTATTTTGCTTTTTTTTTTTTTATAAGACTATGAGGCAGATAAAATGCTTTGATCGTAATATAGCCACACACAATGTATTTAATCGCTGTTTTAGTGCTTATGTTGTTGGTCAGTAAGGTTGACCATCAACTTCTTCTCTTTTCCACATCCTGTGTTTAAACTGATATACATTTACAATTTTCTGTAAATACTTTTTGTTTTATTTATAAGGGGCAGGATAATGTGGTAGATGATTTTTTTGCTTATAATAAAGCCTCACTTGCAATTACAATCGGCATTGCTTTATCAGGACGACTCGTGTGAAGTAAAAATATCCAGAAGAAGCTGCTGCCCCAAATCAACGAGAGGCATTTGAGACGAACTTAGTCACATTTTTCATTTCTAAATGAAAAAGGAATTAAATCACATCACATTATTATGTCAAGTTTTCTTTTTGTATTCCTAAACAAAATTAATATTTATTTTTATTTTTACATGAAATGAAAAATAATTCAATCACATCTTATCACAAGAAGAGGCACCTGTGATGTTAACATGCCAACTTTCTTTGCAACAGCAGCCTGAGAAACCACAAGAGACTCCAGCTCCTTCAATAGTTCAACGGTCTTTACGCAAGTCGCAGCACAATCACCTACTCACATATTCACTGCACTGCACCTGTCTTGCTTGGAAAAACAATCTCTGTTCATCATTTGAAAATACTGTATCCCAATTAAACAACATTAGTAGCACTGGGAAGAACCGTCTCCTAGAGTTGTATCCCATTTAAGAAGAAATCCCCATTATCATTATTCCGATTATGCGGCGCCCACTGTAGTAGTCTAGTGGCATCTATGGACACCAGAATGTCCACTGTACACATACCAACTTGAAGAGTATATTATCTACGGACACCAGCACAGTCACTGTATACACACACTTGAAGAGTATATTATCTACGGACACCAGCACAGTCACTGTATGCACACACTAGAAGAGTATCTTTTAGCTGCAGAGGGGCTGTGCCTTTGCCCTTCACTGCGACCAGTGGGGAAAGGCATCCTGGGATCAACTTGGAGGAGTGGGCAGCCTGTCGCCTTGCTGCACGGATCATGAGTGACTCCCAGACAAACAGCACCATGTCAAACAACTCCGTCCTGGGGGGAACAATCAACCCCCATAATCTGTGGGAAAACTTTGATGAGTAAATATGCAAATGAGTTTGGAAATGTCAAATTTGCATACATTCCAAGTGACCCTGTCCTCAGGAACCTCGCAAAGACATTGCATGGCTGTTCTGACGGCCCCAGCATTGTCTGGGCAGCACACTTAGCATATCCGAGAACTCTCATGTCACAAAGACTTATTTCAGAGCTGTCTAATAGATCAACAAGCCCATCAACCCTGTCATTGAGTGAGAGTGAGCATGATCTGATTTGAGCTTTGATAGGCTAACTTAGCCAGGCTGCAGAGAAGTACTACTTTAGGCTTGGTTAAAGCGCAAATGTGATTATCTGATTATGCAAATGTATCCTTTTTTCTTTGTTTTTTAAGATCATTACTGATTTGAGTGACCCAAGTGTTGGGTCATTGAGATGCTGTCATGCTATAAAAAAGCTATATATTTATCCATATTTATCTATGCATAAATCAAAGAAAACAAATGTTTTGGTTGTAAATGTATCATGACACATACTTTATTGATAGTCCAGTTTGTTTACATCCCCCAAAATGCCAGTCTGTCCCTCTCTGACCCAGGGGTCTATTTGTATTGACTAAACAGTAGCAGATCTAAATACTGCCACTTTTCAACTCTATATTAATCCACCCCCTGTATAACATCACTGCAGAAAATCAGATCCACTTGAATGAGCTTTGTGAAAAAGCAGGTTTATACATTTCAGGGCAGCCGTATTAAGACATGCCACAGTTTAGATAATTAAAATAGATGGTCATGGGATTACTTAAAGCAACAGGAGGATATAAATGAAAAAGTCACTGAAACTAAAAAAAAATTATATACTCACCTATTTTTTTAAATGGAACATTAACTTCATTAAATGTTTACAAAATATTGTTTAAAATCATATCAGGCACATTTGTTTTTAATACACAAAAAAATGAAGGTAAATATCGTACTGCAAAACTCTTTGCTTAGTGGTAAAAAACTAAATACACTTAATACATAAATGATGGGATTTGCAAAGGCAATGTTTTAATGCTTCAATGATTGAAACAGTTACAGTTGTGTTTATTAATGAACCCTTTCAATGTTTCAGTTATTGTTGGGCAGTCAGAGACAATGTGCCCATATTCATAAAACTTGAAAAACTGTTTAAAGGAATGTTTTTCAAGGACTCTTTTGAAGAATACTTATAAACATTCTCTTTGGTTACCAGATTAAACAACTAAACACTAAGCAGCTGAAAAAGGTTCATGAACTGCAAATGTAATCAAAATGGGCTTTAAAAAACAGTCCTTAACAAAACATTCCTTAAAACAGGCATTACAGTTTTGTGAATGGTGCCCAGTATCGCAGTTTTGTAAAGTTTTGTGAATGATAGCCAGTATCACAGTTTTGTATACTGTATTTTCTTTATTGTTTAGAAGTTATGTTTTAGTTTACAAGCAGTGTACACAAAATACAAAATGTCCTAATGATTGTGAGTACAAGTAGAAGAGACTAACTCTGCTAATGCTTTCTGCAGTGTCTTCACTGTTTAGTACACTGAACAAGGCACTAGCCACAACCTTCGGACTGGACTTAGTTTCTTCTAGTTTTATACAGCTATACACTCGAGCTACATTACAGTTTTTCTCGATTGCTAAATCAATGTTAATGAAACTGTGGTCAAAGACATCAATACCAAAACCTACACAACCAGAACTGCATTATTTTTTGCATAACTATAAGCCATTTATGTTTTGTTTTTTTTTTAATACAAAATGCAAATCTTAAACACATTTTTTTTTTAAATGCAAAACTCTTAATACAAGTCTCAACATTTGACACAAAATACAATTGAATGAGTGTTATTAATCAAAATCAAAGTGTTTGTTTGCAGCAGAAAGCAATCAATTCCAATTGCATTAATCTATACCTGACATGTGCAAATGTAAATTGTTCAATTGTTTAATCACCCATCAAACCTTAATCGTGAAAGAGGCCAAGTTCACAGCTGTTGGTGAGAAATGGATCAGGTCAGAGAGGGAGGATGTGAAAGACAAGAACGACAACCTGGAGCCCTAAGAGGAAAGGGTGTTGGTATGCGTGGCGATAAGGTTAGACACCGAAGGAGAAGGCGCACTAGGAATCTCTCAAATGAGATATGGACAACAATAGTTGACCATATGATAAATCGTGGACTTACAATGAGAGAAGCTGGGCAGAGGGTACAACCTAATCTAAGCAGATCCACAGTGGCATCAATCATTCAAATCTTCAGGAATGGGAATAGATAAGTGACCATACATCTAATTTCTGTATTCTATTACAGTAAATTTGTAACTGCAGTTTTGCTATCATTCAATTCCTGCATTCTTATCTGTCAACATTCAATTAATTTATAGATTTGAAAAAAAAACCCTTCTGGTGGCTGAGGACAAATCTTTAGAGCTCAACAGGAGGCTGCTATAATGGATATGGGGGCTACCAACAATACCATCCCTTTGAGATGTACTGCGAGGGAAACTATGAGAACATGTGGCCTGACTGAAGTCAGAGGCTGGATATAGAATGAACAGATGGTTATGTTTGAGTAAAGTTGCCATTTCATTATAGTCCATGTTTATTTCTCTTCACTGCGTTCTTTGACACAACTATATCTTTATGAGTGCTATGATTTATTGTTAGCAGGTACCCCTAAAAATGGAAGAAATGAATAAACTATTTTTTGGTTGTAAAAATAATTTGCATTGTCTATTCTTGAGCGTAAAAGTTGTCCACTGTCTGAGTTATTTTTGGGTAAGTCCACTGAAAGGAAATGTATGTAACTCTTACTGTAAAGGGGTTTGTATTACACAATTTGATTATCAAAAAGGATGACAAAGGCAGAGACAGTATGCACTAAGGGTTAAACACGCTGTATTGATGTTTGTATTTAGTATTTATTGTACCGTTGTGAAATGGCTGATAATGTGAGCTTTTCATTGGATAACAAATTGTATTGTTTTGATGTACTTATTTCATTTTGTGACATATATTTGATATTTTGAGAGCATTAGAGCAATTTGCAAATTAAATGTATTATTTTGCAAACTGTTTCAGTTTTGAGTGTTATATTAACTGTTTTGAGAAAGTAGCACAGTGTTTCAAGAAATGTATATTAGCGATTAGGAAAAACTGTAAAATCAGATATCCTTGTCTGCACAGAATCAAGCCATACTGTTTTCTGTAAAGCTTTTACCTTAATACTCTTTGCTGCCCCACGGTGGCTAAAGTTGAGAATGCACCCTCGTAAGTTTCAGCTGAAAGTGTCAGGCTTATAACAATGCAATTGTAAAGAACCCACAACAGCCCATATGATTCATTTAGTTATAATAAAGAATGAAAGCTACATTTAAATGCATTAACATTTTAACATCCATGAAGGCTTTACCACCATTTGTAATTTAAATGTACTCATACAGTTTAAACCAGAGCGCCAGTAATGAAAATATTACACACACGCACACTGTGTAATTCAAATCATTAGATTGGGGGTTTGTATAATACAACACTGTAAAAAAGCATTCCTGGTTTGTCCAGAGGGTTTAATGTTTATTTTTTGTCACAAACAAAGAATAAATTCATGCTTTAAGGAGCATATTACCAGTTTATTTACTGTTAACAAAAGTTGTTAATTTTTGTTTCAATAGTCAATGTAGTTGCTGTCAGCAATCAGAGAGAATACAATAAAACATTTACTAAATATTACAACAGTAATATCTTTAAAAGTGCCTTCAAATATGATCGACGTGGGGCTCTGATGTTTGCTGAACAGTTAACTGGAATTTTTTTATTAGTTTATTACTTGGTTTCTATGTATTAACTGCTGTAACCATTAACAAAAAATCATATGTTAGCAAGCTAGTTGTAAACACTAAATAAACCAAAAAGGTTCCCCTTAGAAATATCATAACCAGAACCAAAGTATACACCCCCTTTCTTGATTTCCTCAGATTGTTTCCGAGTTGATTTACCTTTGCTCTCTACACGGACTCCTACTGGTACAGTTGAGATAGTGATCAATCCTGCCTCTGTATATCTCTTTGATGTTGGCACCAAAGTTATCAACACAATTCAGTATTTTAGATAATGTATCCCTAACTTCAAAACATTCAATCACAATAGAAGGTCAAACGTATAAGACTAAGATAGGCAAACTTTTAAAGAATAAATAATGGGGTTCCGAGAAATATAGCGTTACACGTCCCCATGTATTGTTATAACTATTTAAATAACATACCTGTCATTTCTCTTTTCATTTTTCAAATCCTGACAATGTTTTACACGTACAGTATAACTTTAACATCTGTTTCAAAGCTATTTTCAAAATGGCCACTCTTGTGCACTAGGGCTTGAGATCTGTCCTCTAAATCACTGCAGTGAGAGCGATTAAAAAATAAATAAAAAAAACTTGACAAGTGCTCTGGCTTTTCTGTTCCGTACCACATCATAGATCGTTATTCTTGTGTTACATGTTTGACAATGTGGGCAATAATTCTTACACTATCAGTGCACCGGTGAGGAGACGAGAGCCTTTACAACACAGACAACTACATATATAAAGCGTACTGTTCCACAAAGCAGAAAGAAGTTCAATTGAGGATCGTTTTGCGATGTCTCTTTCTTCCATGTGTTTTTGCCACTTTTCAGACCAGGCTGCCTGTGCCTGTCTGCTACCCTTCACATGCTTGTAGGGATGAGGGTGCCAGGGTGCAGCTGGACAGCCCTGGGCCGAGCCTCGAGCCCAGCTTTCAGTGTGGTCTACTGGTGAGGTTGGTGTGACCACTGACTGTGTACGAGGTTTCTTTGACAACAGTTGAGAATCTGGAAGCTTTAATCAGTTCATACATCAGGAAATGGTTGGGAGTTCCACGCTGCCTCAGCAGAGTGGGACTTTATGGTAAAGGAATACTGCAGCTACCAGTCTCCGCTCTAACCGAGGAATTTAAGTGCGCCAAGGTCAGACTGGAAATGACATTAGTAGAGTCATGCGACAAATGCGTAAGGGAGGCAGCACCTGTGTTGAAAACTGGAAGAACGTGGGCAGCAAAGAAAGCTGTGGAAGATGCAAAGGCTGCCCTTCGAATTGGTGATATCATGGGCAAGTTCAGCATGGAAGAGGGGGTCTTGGTCTCAGTTCAGCTCCTCCTACATGGCACAAGGCAGCCCCAGCTCAAAGGAGGAAGCTGGTAGTCAATGAGGTGCAAAAGCAGGAGGAGAGGATAAGGTGTATAAAGGCCTTTTCCCAGGCCAAGCAGGGAGAATAGATGAGATGAGAAAGTGTGGAACAACGCAAGATTGGCTGGCAAGACCTATGGTCAATGGAACAGAGCAGGATCAGTTTCCTCATCAGGTCAACATATGATGTTCTCCCATCACCGCAGAACCTATACCTCTGGGTAGGAGAGGATCCCTGTATTTATACTGTAAATACAGTATAATCATAAATCTCGAAAAACTACTCACTTCTAAATCTTTTGTAGTCATTTTTGTATTACTTTAGTATAAATACATGTTAATCTGGATTCATATGTTGTTTTTTTCTGACTTTATATGAACGAAAAGACACACATTTGCCCGTTCTCCCATTGGAAATAGCGATATTTTGAAATATCACTGTCCTGGTCACAAAAGCAAAGTTTGTGGGGAATAATAGCCATTTTCCATACTTTTGAGGCATAAGCAATTAGGAAATAACACTTACTATCCAGGAACAAAAAAAAAAAAGTTTTACACGGTGTTATCTGTTGTCCGATTGGCTAAAACACTCTTGAGCGTTGTATAATGCTAGATAACTGACCAAGGTGACAGGTAAGTGTCAAAGGCAAGGGCACTTCTTTAAAGACAAGGTCAGTTACAGACAGGTAATGACAAGGATATTGCTTCTATTTTAAACCAAACAAATGTTTTTCTGTGTATGCATTTTTAGAATGTGTTTTTAGGTTACTGGATTGCTGGCTAGAGAGTTTTAAGATTCTGGAGCCCGGTTAGCTTTTAGAGGGCATCAGCTGTCAGATAACGGCTGCTGTAATCAGAACCTTATTGGATGAGACTACCAATGAGCTTTATAGTAATTCATTTACACATTTGACCAATAGAGCAAAGTGGATTTCAAAAGATGTTATGGTTATCTTGGTGTTTGTGAAACGCTGTTAAAAGTGCACAGTTGAAACCATTCAGTTGCATTATACCAGGGGTGCCCAATCCTGGTCCTGGAGGGCTGGTGTCCCTCCTGGTTTTTGTTCCAACTGTGCACTAATTTGCTTAATTGGACCAATTACGCTTCTAATAAGTACTTGATTGGTCCACTTAAGTAGTTTAGGGGACAGTTGGAGCAAAAGCCAGTAGGACACCTGCCCTCCAGGACAAGGACTGGGCACCCCTGCATTATAGTGTGCTTCCCTGCTTCAGTCTATCTGTATCTATCTGTATGAACACATTTAACTGTTGTGCCACTGCCTGCTGCCCAGCACCATTTTGAATTTTTGAACCAACAGCTGTGATCTAGTATGGGATTATAGAACACTATGGGTGGAGCCAGACGCCCTTCGTACAAATTTGGAACTCTTTTGATCAGGGATTGACAGCGTATTACCCAGAATACAATCCCATTCATCACTCAAACAGGGCTCTCCAACAACAAATGCACATTTTTCAGTCAAAAAACACAAATTTAAAACACTGTCAAGAATGACACATCCCTAAACTTTTGTTGAACATAAAATGTTTTTGTTTTATGGCATTTAGTTTGTCACTGAAACTCACATTCAAAAAGTTAATTATGGTGTGTTCCGTACTGTAGTTTATATTGTAATTCACCCCAGCATCATAAAATCTGAGTAAAACTAAAGAAACTTCGAACTGGTTGAGTCCACTTGCAGTATTCAGTGTTTTTTTTTTTTTTTTCATAGTTTATCACGCTTCACTTAAATAAATACAAACATAATTTACAGGACTTTGTTGTCAGTAGTCTATGTGAAAGTAGGAATCAATTTACCATATATGGTCAATAAACAAAAAACACATGTATTATTAATTAACTGGAAAGGCACAGATGCTGTTATAAGTGTGCAGTCAACAGAATATCTAGGTTAGTTTGATATGAAACACTTGTAGTTATTTATTTAATACGCCATTCCTGGTGGATCCTACCTAGTATCAATTGTGGTCTAGAAGATGCCTCACACATAGGCCTGCACAGCTTTCTTTATACAGACCTTGAAAACTATACAGGGACACAAATCACCATAAGAGAATGTACTAACCATAGGAGGCCATCAGTGCTCGTCCAGTTCCTAGCAGCTAATCGAAAAACTTTGTCAAGTTGGGTCTTTAAGGATCCCAATGATTCAGCATCAACAGCATGGCTAGGCAATCCATTATTAACCCATCCCCTCTCTGTCTGAAGAAGTGTCTACTACTCTATGTCCTCAGTCTCCACTACATTTCCAAATGTCTGTCTGACAGTCTGACAAACTTACTAGTCTTAGAAGATACAATGTTGTTTTTGTAATATTTTGCTATGTTATATGTTGCTGTGCTTTCTCCAGGTATTTCCTCAAATTCAAGTGTGAAGGCAAGATTGTGGAAAGTTACTGATAAGGACACATTCCTTATTTGGGTTTGATATATGAAGGTTTTCAGTGTCTTGTACTCTTCTCTTTTAATCTTTTGTAGTAATATATCTTATCAGCAGGGTGTGTGTGTGTGTGTCAAAATGCATGGATTGTGAGCATGTTTATTAGAAAGACCAAGAAAAGGTACAGAAGGATACCAAGCTATTCTGGAAAAAAGAAAGAGGCTCTGAAGAATGACATAACCACAGGTTAATTATAAAAAAGATTGTTCAGGGATTTTTGTTAGACCAGAGAAGTTAAGACTGCACACGGGTCAATTGATAATTATGTGCATTAATGCCTTTTTTGTATTGCATGCTGATATTGAAGGTTAATAAAGCATGAGTGTTAAACTGACTCCTTGTTGTATTGAGTAAATCATTCTAGGTTAATCAACACAATAAGACTCACACCAGGTTCATTAGTTTCTGTCTTCTATCTAGGGGAACTTGGGGATATTATGTTGCAGCACAGGACCTTCTTGACCCTGAAGCTGGGAGATAGAAATGAAAGAGACACACCGGGTGCATGCAGGTTCTCTCTTTACTCAATTGCAGGTTACAGCTCTCAACCAATAACTTCAGGGTTACAGTATCTTCCCTAATTCCACCTATCAATACATTACAATACCTGTGAATTTCTCACTAATTACAATACCATCAATATGCTGACCAACTGGTCCACAAATGGAAAGGTAAGACATACGTGTACAACAATGTGTAGCTATCATTATTCATTGTGGTCCTTGTTATACTTTAATAATGCTTCATGGTACCCCATCACTTCATGTGTGCAAACTTCTTCCAAAAGTCTAGCTACAGTACAGGACATGATACAGCAGTTTATAGATAAAAACTGATTTAACATTGAAAAAGCTAAAGACCAAAAGCACAGAGGCAGTGATAATGTTATAACAGTTAGTAAGAGATACGGATTTTAATGCACTGGTTAACACTGCTTTAAGGAGCAGGAGGACACTGTGCTGCAGTAGGCTGCTTTCGTTTGGCAGCAGGCTTGAAGAAGGTGCCATGAAAACGAGGGCCGAGCGCTTCCACAATCTGTAAACGAGCCAACAGGGAGAGTCGGCTGCTGGCTGTAGATGAAAAGTTGGCTGTGAGAGTTACTTCAGATCTCAGATATCAAACAGAAACCTCGCCAAACAGAGACTGCAGGACAGATACACCACATTAAACTGTAACTGCAGTTACACTAGACAAGAGGGTCCCCGAGTGGCTCACCCAGTTCATTTAAACACACTCTCAGACTGTATCAAAAACACTGGAGGCGATTGGGAGAGTCCCTCAAACTAGACACCCAACAAGGCCTAATTCCAGATAAAGGGTGTACAGCTATGGCCAAAGGTTTAGCATCACCCTATACAATGAACTCATTTTGAAAAGTTGAACCTGATGAATAATGTTATATTAACACATTGAATTACATACTGCTTTGTAGTTTTCCACATACTTAACAAAAAACTGACAAAAAATGTAAAATCAATCAATCAATCAATCTTTATTTTATATAGCGCCTTTCACAGTGGATCACCATCACAAAGCTACTTTACAAGATAGTGAGGAACAATGCATAAAACATTAAATACAGTGAAATACAGGGCATAGTACATTGAATACAGGCATATTGCAATGCAAATACATTAACATATACATAGGCATATTACTTTAAATACATGGCTAGGATTTGAATTGTAAACATTGTGGATGCTTGTGCCATACAGAATCATATGAATAAGATGGAGTGAAAAACATGAAATAGCAATTTGGACAACAGCTAATAAATGATACCAGGCTTAAAAAGCAAGAGAAGAAGAAGTGGGTCTTGAGAGTTGATTTGAAGCGAGTGACTGTGGGAGCTGCATGCACTAAAGCTGGGAGAGAGTTCCAGTGAGTCGGGGCCATAAAGCCAAAAGAGCACTTTCCGAGTGTGGTGCACTTCTGCTTGGGTATATCAAGCAGGCCAGAGTTAGAGGACCTCATCTTGTGTGCAGGGACATAGCAGAATGCAGAGATTCAAGCAGATTGTTATCTACAGCCCTTTCAAGAGTTTTGGAGAGAAAAGGAAGATTGGATATGGGATGGAAGTTAAATAAGACAGCCATATCAAGGGAGGGTTTTTTGAGTGCTGGCGTTACTCTGGCAGCAGGAACCAGGCCTGAAACTAAGAACAGGTTAAGAATGTGTATAATGGAAGGAGCATATTTGTGACACTCTACAGGACACAAATGTGAGAAATCTAACATGAAATACTGTACTACTATTGTGGCTTATGGTAGAGTTTTGCAATATCAGTTTGTAGTTTAGTTGATTAGATGATGTTAAATAAAATATCAAAAATATATATTTTTTTTTTAATGATGTCTCAATCTTAAAATTCTAGGCAATGCAAAACTTTTATTCATAGCTGTACAGAAGGCTTAACTATTGGAAAAGTAAATAGTAATGTAAGCATTTAGGAGGTAAGAATCCTCAGGAGGAAAACTCTTTTAAAATGAATCTCGCAGTTCCATCTTAACACTTATTTCTTTTTCTTTTAAAATGAAATCTTAATTTTTAATTACGGGGGCATTAATAATTCACTATGCCTATACTGGGCTGAATTAAAAGTAGTGAATAATTGTTCCAGTCAGTGCTTTGCCTGCTCCCTCATCCCCTCCCACCGAAGCACCCTTTCCAGAAGGTTCTCTGAGCTGGTGAGTCAATGAGGCCTTTTGGCAGAGTGACAAGCCAACTCTTTGCTGAGTATATTCATTTTGTTTCCAGTTGACCAAAAAATTCGTGCTGGATGCACATCACCCAGTGAGATGGAAAAAGAGGTATATTTATCCAAGACAGCCCTTTTGAGAACTGGTTTCCATTCCATTGGAGGGTAAAGTAAGCCTTGCTAGGCCACATTTTAATATAATGAAATGGTTTGCCCCACCGGGCCCAAACTCTTTCTAATTTAAAACTGGTGCCACCAGCCAAGTTAGTCCCAGTTCTGTCACAGCATTTTTTTACAACCGGGTTAAGAAACATACCTCTATATCACATGTTTAAATGGTAATTTTTGAACTTTTTAACCAGTATTTTTGTACATTTAACATGTTTTTATCAGATAACAACAGAAAGAAAACAATGAATTGTTGTGCTCTGCATTAAATACACCCGATGTTTAACTTTTAAATTATGATTGTGTTATTATATTATTTTAACTGCTTCAGAGTTGCTACAGCATCAATGAATTTAGGGAAACAAAAAGGTCTGTTTTTTTTCACTCTGGAAATCTGGTTAACCTATCTACTGTAATATAAAAAAGAAACTTTCTAAAATCAACATTGATCAGTAATGTTGAAAAAATATCTAGGGAAATCTCTGAACAGGATATTTGAATAAAGTGCCTGAAGCCTGAAGGAGGGCTCAGTAGTGCACACCTTACAGCTTGTGCCACGAACTAGTAGCCACTTCCAAGCAGCTTCATTGGGAGTTTTCACACATCCTGATGGTGGCTTGGAAGACACCCAAAGTCCCAGTCAATCTGAAACAGGATGTCATCCATTTTCTCACCAGAAGAAACCAGGATAAAAAATGTCCTCCAATTATCTCTACTTCCATAGGCGTACGCATCTCTGAAAAACGAAAGCATATGGCAATATTTCTGCTTTGTAGTGCTGTTATTTTTAAACCAGTGGTATTTCATTTTACACCAGTCCCCTCTCTCTCTCCCCCCATGTTGATGGCAGAGCAGTGCTGTGGCATTTCATTTTAAACCTGTCCCCTCTCTCTCTCCCCCATGTTGATGGCAGAGCAGTGGCTCCGTCTTGTCCCAGATGCTCCCCTTTCCTCTTCTCTGCCCCAGCAGATTGCTGCCTCTTGTATATCCACACATCAGTGCTCCTGCCTGCTGCCAGATTCCCAAAGGAGAGGCCAGCACCTGCTGATGGCAGACAGCCCCCCTCTGGAAAGAGGCATGGATAGCTCCGGGGGGGAGGCGCAGGATGGGACAGATTCAACATTTCAACTGAACTGGCTAAAGACAGCCCTGGGCTCTTTTGGCTTACTATTGTGCCCATATGCTTGTCATTTCTTTTTCTAGATGGAACAGACTTAGTGACCTGCATGTGTATACAAGTGCAGTATACAGTACAGTACAGAGTCAGTGATGTGCACACAGTGACTGTAACCAATGAGCCATCACAGCAGTAAAATGCCTCTTTAGGTTGATTGATCAGTTGTAATCAATATATTAGTTAACCTTTGTTATAGCAGACCTTGATATTCAATGGCTTTCCGTTGATGGATTTGTATTGTTTTGGACAGCTTCTGATATATAATGTTGAACAGAAACCGAAAAATAATCTGCTTCTAATAGGTCATACTGTAAATGTAACTTTTGTATGTAGATTTAGACTCCCTACAAGGATTACCAACTTAAAGTTGATTGTGGCATTCAACACGGGCTAAAGGATGAGTGTCTATAAAGAGGAATGCTAAATGAAATACTATGGATGTTGTTTCATCTACAATGGAACCACCAAAGGGTATATTTGTGAAAATGAATTTGTCTCATTTGAAGGTAACTTTGCATGCATGTTTTTTAATGGGAGTGCCACCTTTTAAACAATACCATCAATTCATATTTACACATCTCATAACCTTAAACAACATACTGAAGACTAGAGGTACATAATGTACATGTGGACAGATGAAAAGACATTTTTCTGATACTCTCAATAGCTTGAGGTTGTGCATGTCACCAAGGATATGAATCTCCAGCTGTGGATACAAAAGACTGGTCACTAAGAAGAGTTTGAAAAGACTGTTATACAGAGGGGTCAGGAATAAACCAGCACATTAGATTCTAATTAGGGAACCACACACACAACATATTAAATCTGATCCGATATGAGTTTTTAATCATCATGTTGGTATAATTATTACCTGAATAATTCATGCTTTTATTGCTTTGAAAGATTTCATTTCATGGTTTTTAATGCTGCTGAAATGAAACCTGCCACTCAGAACTCATTAATATGAAACAAAAATTTGAATGTCTTGCAAATCGAAAGCATGATGTAAAAACTCATTTTGAGTGTGTCTGTTACTTTAATATGCTGCCTTCTACATTTGAGCTCAATCTTTTTTATTTTTGATCGATTCATTTTGTTTCCAGATTCAAATACAAACAGTGGCAGAACTACTGCTTGCACAAACATCCTACACTCACAGGATTAAAAAGTACATCTCTGCTTTAGGGTTTGATTACATGGGTTATATACACATATTAGGAAGGCATTCACGGTAGTATGAATATAACTACTTATTCCTATATTATGAATATTATCTTGTAAGGTGCTTTTTGTGTATTATTAAACATACCCAGAATGCATCAGAATGTAGACCTAATCGTATCATATAAATAAAACAATTGCTAGACACATAAATACTTTTGATTTATTGACAACACAGCCTTGACCCTCCCCCCCCAAAAAAATATAGCAACACACATTGCTGATAGAAAGCTAACATTGGGAGTTCAGCAGTGTAGAGTACAAATCGAAAGAAGCTATGATGAGGTTCTCTGGTCACTACATTCCCCAGAGGACATTCGACCCAACAAAGAGCAGCCAGACTAATCCCAGGGCTTAAAGGAATGGGCTCTGAAGATTAACTGATTGAGCCTAGAACAAACTAATTAGGAAGGCTTGGTTGAAGTCTTTACGTCTGTAAAAGGAGTTGACAAAGTTAACCCTAACCAATGCTTTAAGGGCAGCACAGAAACCAGGACCAAAGGTAAAGCAGCTGGAAGTTAAGTGGAGTCAAACTTAAGAGAGAGGAGCAGGAGACACTTCTTCAAACAAAGAGTGGTGAGGGGATGCAGTGTGCTACCTAACCATGTTGTTGACCTTGAATCAATGGGATACTTTAAGACCCGACTTGACAAAGTTTCAGTCAGGTACTAAGAACTGGACAAGCACTGGACATTTCATAACCACTCTTATGTTCTTAGTTAAATAATAGTTTGAGCACCTAGTGTGGTAATCTTTGCTTGTATTGTGAATCACATTCCAGTACAGAAAAGCAAAAGTATTTTGTGCTTGCACCCTTAATTTACCTGGCCCTGGATTAAATCAATTATGGTGGAGCCATAGTCAATTAAAAGGAAAGCCAAGACGACGCTATGACCCTTAATTCAGGTAACGGCCCAGTGGAGATTCAATAAAGCAAGATCTTTCCTGGTGGGGGAGATACATGAAGGATTTTTATAGGAAGGTACAAATAACCAGTTACTAGAAAGAAAGCACCACAGTATAATTGCTGACTGCTATTGACCCCATGCAGTGATTATTGGTATGATAATAACAGCAATAATGACCATTGGGGCCAGACACCAACCTGATGGCAGTTAATAACTGGGGAAGATTTGGCCTTGGTGTATTCCTCTAGTGCCAGAATTGTCCACAGTTCAGATAATGCTGCCCTTTACAGACATCCTCGTGTAAGGCAACGGTCCCGGCTGGTGAGATATGCCAATGTTTTGTCCACACACACTGACATGCACACATAGAGCAGTGATATTCCATCAAAAAGCATCCTTCACTAATAAAGCAAACTGCAAGGATCTGTGAGCTGCCAGTCCTGAATGAGCCACAGCAGAGGTCAGGAGAGCAGTGCCAGGCAGAATCTGTTGAAGGCTGCTAGCCCTGACTGAGCCACAAGCAGAAGAGGTCTGCTGAATGTTAACTTGTCCCCCTGACAGAAGCTGAACATCTTTTTAAGCCACTTATCTTGCTTTTACAAGCTCGTTAGATGAAAACTGTAGCTTACGTTCACACCAAAACATTCTCAGGCGTCATTCTGCTGTGGACCAGTGACCTTAAGCACCCCTAATGACCCTGGGAGCAACCTCTGCTGTATTCACATACAGACTTTTGCTTTTTTTCAAATCGTTTGTTAGAGCAGCAGTCAACAGCCTACAAATAAGATTTATCTGGGTCTATTGAATTTCTAGAATTTATACCAGTCAAAGCTGTGCCTGTGATATACAAGTATAGAAGAACATCTGACTCACGAACCCCAGACTCACGGACTGACTGGTCAACTAAACACAGCAATTGAACCTGGAAACTAGGCTCCTAGATACAGTAACAGAGAAGAACATGCCAATTGTACCAGTGAAATGCAAATTTCCTGGCTTATTTTGTGTTTTCTTATCATTATTCCTTGGATGAATGGAGTAGTGGAACTTTTATGAATACCTATACATTAAATCTGTACATTAAGTAACACGCTTCAAAGTTACAGACATTTTAGAGTGAGTGTAAGCTTATTGCATAGGTTCCGAGTTTCATCAACTGGAATGCTGGTCCCGACAATTTGCTGCGGATGAGCGGGAAATCATGGACACTGGTTAATCTGACTTAACGAATGGAGTGCACATACAATCATATGCTGATAATGACAAACTTTAGTTTTTTGTGTCACCCAAACAGTGATGTTACATATACTTTATTTTGCTGGTTGTATAATGTCGCAGGTCTGCAGGTTGTAATGTAGATTTGCAGGTCACTTGGGTAGTCAGAGTGTTCCTCACAAGATGCATGTGGTAAAGTGATGGTGGACCTTTTCTGCTGAACTATATTAAGGCAGAGATGTTTCACAGTGTGTTGAAAGAGTTATTTTCTGAAACTATTTACTATGGAACCTCATATTAACAGTTCTATTCTGTGGATACAACCATGCCGGTGTGAAAATTTGTGCCATGAGACTAGAGTGTTGTGCCCACAATGGCAGTTTAGATGATTTGGAATATTACAATACTGGTGTATGTTTTTTAAAGGGGTGAGCTTGTGAATGCATGCTTGTTAACATAGAAATGGAACTGAATTGCATGAAGGACTGAACTTGCTGTTGAACTGTCATAGACAGGAGCAGTCTTGAAACAAGAATCTAAGAAATTGTATGAGAAGGTACAGTTGGTTCTTATCACTGTATTGGTGGTAGTGACTGAGAAGTGAACTCAGCTTTCCTGGTTTAGGGTCCTCTATGTTAAAAGAACCATGTCCTGGAGCTATCCATTAGGGTCATGCCATGCAAAGTGGACTAAAGGTTGTGGTTCCACCCTAATCACCAGTCATACCAATGGATAGGCATTGAAAAGCTTTAGGGTCGTGCACTGTATTCATCATGCAGGTGTGACTTTTTTAATCTCTCAGATTCCACTGTCCTTGGTCAGAACTGGGATGTAATGACCCATTCGAAATACAAGGCCTCAAGCATGGACGACCTAACATTGAACTGTTTGCAATGGCTTTCTCAGTGCTGTATCCCCGGACCTTGTCAGTCTGTGATCTTCGGTGGATAGGGGGCTTAGAAGCTGCCATCTTATAACGGTGTAACAGAGTATGCAATCCTGGGTGAGTGCTGCAATTAGAACACGCTGTGAAGAGCCTGCTGAAGGTCTTTGGGTTTGCCCGAGGCGGTACATCTCTCTTTGTACTTGTTAAACACATGCAGAGTGCTGTGCTGTGCTGTGTAAGATCCTGATTGCAATGAAAGGGGAGGAAGATCTCAGCACTTCAGCAGGTTTAGGACGCTAACTGCAGCTGGAGCAAATCTCCAAACTCATTGCGCTTTCAGATCTACATATCTTCACAAACGAGTCCTTAGGAACGGCTATACCAATTTCCATCACAATTAAATAAGGGGCTATCTTGATATAACTAGACTCATTTCCAACATGTATTTTTCAGGGGCTCACAAAATACAACAAATCACCTTTTAGAGTAATCCCAGTGAAATACAAATTCTAAAAGGTAAGTATTCTACTATCTGTTGAAAAGAAACAATTTTTGCATCACCTAGAATTTTAGGATTGTGACATAATTAAAAAAAAAAAAAAAACTAAAAACTATAAGAACTTCATTTAGATCTTTTATTTAACATCATGTAATCAAAGAAGCTACAAAATAATACCACAAAAGTCTACTGAAAGCCATACTAATAGTACAATATTTCTTGTTAGGTTTTGAAATGTCACATTTTTCAATTTTTTGTCAGTTTTTATGAATGTGTGTAATTCAATATGTTAACATAACATTATTTAGCAGGTTTCATTTGACTTTATGAAGCAAAATGAGTTCATTCTATATATAGGGTATGCAAAACCTTTGGCCATAGCTGTAGACAGCTGTAGATATTGTACCTGCACAACTGTATTATTTTCCCTCTTTAAAGTTACATATTCACCTCTGTTTGGGAGCATCAGTAAACATGTGTCATGAATTAGTATCATCTCTTAGCTGTGCTTTATTTAACATGCTTTTATTAAGTAACAACAGTTTGCCTGATCTCCATAGAAACAATGGAGGAGTATTGCACGTCAAAAACAAATCTGTTGCCATAGTTTAAAATATTTGCAGTTTCTGTAAATGGACAACAAAGGGACACTTGCAGAAGATTGAGAGATGTCCTGCATTCTCGTGTCTTTTAGTCTCAAGCTGTTGTTGTTGCAGTGAGAGAGGCTCACATGTTTTTGGGCAGTGAGAGAAACTCCTATGTTCTTGGGCAGTGAGAGAGGCTCACATGTTTTTGAGCAGTGAGAGAGGCTCACATGTTTTTGGGCAGTGAGAGAGACTCACATGTTGTTGAGCAGTGAGAGATGCTCACATGTTTTTGGGCAGTGAGAGAGACTCACATGTTTTTGGGCAATGAGAGAGACTCACATGTTTTTGAGCAATGAGAGAGGCTCACATGTTTTTAGGCAGTGAGAGAGGCTCACATGTTTTTGAGCAGTGAGAGAGACTCACATGTTTTTGGGCAGTGAGAGAGACTCACATATTGTTGAGCTGTGAGAGAGACTCACATGTTTTTTGGCAGTGTGAGAGGCTCACATTTTAGTACCAATCACGGTTTTTCTTATGACTGCCGTCTTTTCAATGTCTTTTACAATGTACTTTTTAAATGTTGTGTTTAGTTCCTTCATGCAGCCTACGACATTGACCGGAAGTATAGCACTGAAATATCTGTAAGGAGCATTTGATAAATATTCTTCTCTAACGCCTTCAACTAAATTACCATTAAAAAAAAATAAAAATTAAAAAAAAAACTAATAATAATGTGCGCAGTTTTCATTTAGTTAAATGCAAGACCTATGAACTGAAGGTAAGTATATTAGGAGCGATTTACCTTTTTCATTTTGTTTTTCTTTTTTTGGTAGCACCATCCTGTCTAAGGCAGCTCTGTAGCATTACAGAAGACTATCATTGTGCTAGAAAGAGTCCCCAGGGACTGCTTCTTAGACAGCTACTCTGCACACTGTTAATAGAGTTAACTGCAGCCACAAGACAGGCCTCATTAATTATCTCATTTAGGCACTTATTGCACAGCATCTGTTTACAAACTGCCCCAGCATAAAACCGACCAGAGAAGGGAAAACACATTTGTAAAGCTTTCCTTTTTCATTTCCTGTCAAATAAGACACATTTTATCTGCCAGTTTTTTTTTTTTTTTTTTTTTTTTCTCTTAATATGAGGGGACAGTTCACATTGCTTTCAAGAGTGTTTTTTTAAAAAAAATGAATTCATAACTATTCTAGACTTGAGGGCTTATTTAACAACAGCATAGAGTTGTGAAGGTCACCCAGTACCTGGAAAACTTTTTTCCACACATTTGGCATTATAATCATGTGTCCCTCTTTATAGAGGCATAGCAGGGCTTAAAGATCAGAGAAGCACATTTGGAATGAGGAAATGGAACACCACCATGCTAAGTGACTGGTTAGACAAGCACACCACATACTTTTATTTATGTATTTATTTATTTATTTCTATAGCACTTTTTATGCAGAAGTATGGCAAAGCACTGCACAGTACATAGGAGAAAAAAGAACAAACCACAAAACATTTGTATAACTTGTGATCTCAGAGTGCATTTTGGAAGATACAAGGTCAGTAACTCCTGCAAATAACTAGGTGCTAATCCATCCATTCAGGGTCTTGAAAGTTAACAGCAAAAAAAAGCCGTCAAAATCTAGGTGGCGCTATCCCACTTCTGACACCAAATGTGGCAGGCTGGCGAGTGGATAGAGGCCCAGAGACAGACTGCAGTTCAAAAAAAAAATAACAATTTTATTATAAATAAACAAAAATAAAGTGCACAAGGGCAAAATAACAGATACTCAAACATAAATAAAGAAAAAACAAAACTCACAAAAATAAAGTTTCCAGGCTGGGCAATGCCTTCACTGGATTTAGAAAATTCAAAAACCACAAAACAAACACCAACCTGCTTCCTCAGCTCCCTTCTCCAAATGAGAAGCAGAGGCCTCCTTTTATATCAGGTGGCTGGGCGCTGATTGATCGTTAATCAACCTAATCAACTAATCAACCCCAGCCACCTGAACATAATAAACCCAGGCAGGTAGGGGAAGTTAACCCCATCCCTGCCAATTTAAAGGGCAGAGCTTTGCTCTGCCACACTAGTATTTTATTTTTAAAGCAATGTAAGCAGTCATTGCAACTGTGAAAGGAGCCAATGTCAAGGGTAGGACTTTTAGGGGAAGGATTCATTCATTTATCTAGGGTAGGAAAAAGAAATCTAGGATTAACTTTATTTGTTTCAATTAAATTAGAAAAATATGATGATCTAGCCAATGGCAGAGCCTTCCTATATTTAACTAGGTGCCCCATGCAATGTAATAAACATATAGTTTAGATTTCTGCCATCTCTGTTCTAGTTTATGACCCTCATATTTCATCTTATTAGTTGTATCATTAAACCGCTGTGAGCTTTTTTTAAAAGACACTCTCCGAGTTTTGATTGGAGCTACAGTATCTAAGATACCAGTCAAGGTGGTGTAATAGGTATTAAGGGGGGAGGTGGCTCATAAGAACTTAGAGAGTGGTAATAAGATCAGTACATCAGAAAGCTTAACAGCAGTTGAAGTATGAATTACCCTAGATTTAAATGTACGGTCCACCGTCTTTGTAGATACTGGCAGATTCACCTCAAAATGAATGGCAAGGTGATCATAAATAGTAATATCTAGAGTTATGATGCACTTAACAGCTAAACCACAAGAAATGACCAGATCTAAAGTATGGACACGATTATGCGTAGAACATTTGATATGCAGGATATAATCTAAGGAATCCAGTAGCCTCAAAAATTCCAAGGAGCTAGAATCAGAATTAGTGTTAACTGAAGGTTAAAATCACCCAATAAAATAATCATAGTTGACTGTCAATATAGAAAGCAGATCCCCAAATTCGATCAGACTTATTGACTTAGGTGGTCAATAAATAATTACAATATGAACAGGACTGTTTAATGTCAAGGTTAAAACTTCAAAAGATGAATAACCTTCAACAATTTACTGTTTGATTCTAAGTTCACTACTGAAAATAGTAGCAAGTCCACCTCCCCGCCCAGTAGAGCGAGCATTCTGGAAAAAAGAATAGTTAGGTGGAGAAGCCTCAATCAGAGAAACATTGTCACTCGGTCCAAGCCAAGTTTTAGTTAAAGAGAGAATATCAATGTTTTAATCCTGAATTAAACAGAGCCTTATTAGTCAGAGACCTGACATTAAATAAACCTAGAAGTAAATTGGTCCAATCAAGAGCATGTGATTGAGCAGGGGTAATAGGAATTTGATGAACGTTACCGTAGCACACTCCTCTGCGTTTACTCAGTAGGTATTGGGAATGGCAGGATACTTTAATGTGATTGAGCAGGGGTAATAGGAATTTGATGAACGTTACCGTAGCACACTCCTCTGCGTTTACTCACACACATATATATATATATATATATATATATATATATATATATATATATATATATATATATATATAATATTTTTTATAATATATATATATATATATATATATAATATATATATATATATATATATTTTTTAAATCACTTGTGATACACAGCCCAATTTATACCCTGTGCACCAATATATACACACCACATACAACATAAAACACAAAATACGCATAGGGACACCCCACCACTTATCTCCCCCTTAAAAGCCCAAAAGTCTTGGTCAGGGCCCTGGGCCAGGAATGAGTCATTACTTGGCCCACGTACGGCAATCCTGGTAGCAGAAATGCTGACAGTGGAGTTGCACACTCCAGCAGTGGAAAGGCTGCTATTGGCAATGCTGGTATGCCGATAGTGCCAAGGCTGGCTCCTCCAGCTGGAGCAATCCTGGCAGCGCCAATGCTGCCAGTAACAATGCTGTCAGCGGAAATGTCAACACTGGAGCAAGGTCCTCCTCCAATGGCAATGCTGCCAGCGGGGTGACCCGCTCCGGCAGTGGAAATGCAACCCGTGTCAATGTTGGTAGTGACAAGGAGCTGCAGGTAGTCTCCCTCTGGTGGATGAAGTAAGAGCAATAGGTAGTCTCCCTTAAGCGGTGAAGGAGGAAGCAGCAGGTAGTCTCCCTCTGGCATTGGAGGCAGCAGCAGCAGGTAGTCTCCTTGTATCACTGGAGACTGATGTGGCTCTCCCTCGGTCACTGGAGACAGTGGGGCTTCTCCCTCTAGCGCTAGAGATAGTGGGGCTTCTCCCTCTCATGCTGGGAACTGGTGCTCCTTCTTTTCCTCTTCCTGGAGGAGGGGGCAGTTGACCACGAAATGGCCCCACTCCCCGCAGGCAGGGCATATGTTCTAGGCCTCAAGAATGTTGAGGTAGGCATCCCAGCTGCCCTCCGGTCATACCTCCTCCTGCTGTCCATGGCAGGGGCAGTTGATGACAGGCCTCAACAAATTGGAAGTAGCCATCTCAGCTGCCCCTCGGGTTCTGGACTCTCGGGCTACACCCTCTTGGATGCTATAGATGCGGGCTTATCCCTCTTGGGCTGTGGTCGTCTATCCTCCCCCTCTTGGGCTGTGAATATTCCGGCTTCCCCCTTCTGGGCAATGGACACTCTGGCTCCTTAGCTCACCTATTGAGGTGGAACCAGTCGTCCAAGGTGTCCACCTCTTCCCAGCTGACGAACTTCCAGAAAAGGTGGTCCTCATATGGGCATTCCCCCTGGAGATGCCCAAATTCCCTGCACTTTTCACACTGGAGTGCCCCCTCGTCCTCTTGCCACAGATGATTACATTACCAGGTCCTATAGGTCTTTTTTTATTTTTTCAGAGACCCAGTTTAAAAATAATCAGAAAAAATGTCAACTGCAATACTTTTCCTGGCCTGAGTTTTGGAGGCACTGTTATCCCAGTCTGTCACCATATGTTAACACGATGGCTTGTGTGGTGACGTTAGGCCAGGAAGTAATGGACACAGAATGGTGCATTGAATACACTATTGCTCTGGTTTATTATAAATAAAATGTTTAAACAAAACAAAACACTTTCACAAAACAGCTCACCGAGGAAAATAAAGGTTTACCCAAAAATAACTCACCAACACAAAACACTGACACTCAACAAGCACTGTGCTGGTGTTTCCAGCATGAGTAGCAATTGTTATTAGTTTCATTTTTCCTCCACTCTCCCATTCTCCACTTTGAACACCCAACCCCAAGCAACTGATTCATGCATCTATATATACAGCTGTGTTGTAATTCAATTACTAATTTATCATTCACTTGAATCCCAGCACGTGAACAAATTTGTGCAATCCCCGTGCCCACATACTAATACACTTTTTAGCTGCATGTGAAGTGATTGTGCAATCCTTGTGCTTAAATACACATATATATTTTACACAGCCCAATTTATATCCCGTGCACCAGTATATAAACCACATACAACATAAAACACAAAATATGCACAGGGGCGGGGCACCTCACCGCAATGCCTCTTTAGTTTCCCTCCCCTCCTCAATTCCTAGTTTAACTACATGAACCTCAAAGCTACAGCCCCATGCTAAGTGACTCATTAGGAAAGCAGACCACAATAACCTGAACTAGGCTACAGGCTGGGGATTTGTGAACATGTGGGTTGCAGAGTGTAGGTGTAGGGGTGATGTAGGTGCTCCAGACAAAGACCAACACAAAGTTCACGGGTCAAACAATTATTTTTATTTTCTTTTTGGTCAGCTTGACCACTGAATTAATAATGCTGGCTCTACCCAACTATGGGTATTACCAGCGTATAAACTTAGGGGTTGCAGTCCCGAAATAATAATACAAAAACACATACACACAACACAGATACAGACAGTGAGCGCTCCAGATGCAGATGCAGTGATTTAACTGTGGTGTTTGTTTACACAGGTGCAGTGCAGTCCGGGTTTACCGCACCCTCTTTTGGACCTTCTGATATCATGGCCCAGGCTTCCGAATGACCTTGGAATGAACTGCCAAACCATCCATTACAGGGCACTCTGCTCTGGTTAAACAGTGCCCCCACAGATAGGGAGGGAGACTGTTGACTAGGATTCATTCGCTCTCTGTCACAGGATTTTACCAATTATACGCAGATTTCCAGATTATAATTTTCTTATTGTAATTTTATTAATATGGCACACATACATGAAACCATAAAAAATAATACAAATGTTTGAGATATTTGCGTCTTATGGACACCCTTTATTCCCATGTACAATCTGCCAGAAGCTTTTGGTATGTGATAACTTACAGAATTGCTGCCTGATGCTTCTGTACCATGGAAGCTAGCGACACAGTTTCATATCAGACACGTGAACAGTAATCACGCAGGATGATGCATGATTATTAAAACATTACTTTGAAATGAGGGTGGTGTTTCTTCATTTCAACAGGAATTTTAAGATCTGGCCCCTCTGTTCTGGGAAGTTGCAGTTGCAGTCAAAAGTTTACGTACTCCAATGGAAATGTATAATTTCTAGAAATTTCTTGAAAAATGCAAATTCAACAGCATTCATACCATGACAAGGAAAATGAAATTAATAGCTAGTTGAGGCACCTTTAGCAATAATAACCTCTTTTAAACAATTAGGATATTTGTCAATGAGCTTTTGGCCTGATTCTTTAATGATTTTTGACCATTCTTGAACGCAACTACCATTCTTGAACTCATACCAAAGATTCTCAATCCGATTTGGATCGGGACTTTGACTAGGCCATTCCAAAACCTTGATTTTATTCTTCTTTAACCATTCTGTAGATTTTGATGTGTGCTTTGGATCGTTATTGTGTGGGAACATCCAGCTGCGCTTTAAACTAAGTTTCACATGATTGGTCAATATCTTTTAGTATGCTAGGGAATCCATTTTACCATTTATTGGAACTAAATGTCCTGTACCATTAGAGGAAAAACAAGGATATTACCACCCCCATGCTTCCCGGTAGGTATGGTCTTCTTTTCTTTGTAAACCTCACCAGACTTTCTCCAAACATAATGACTATCAGCATGACAAAATAGCTTGAATTTTATTTAATCAAGCCACAAAACCTTTGACCAGAACTCATATCCATCATTTAAATGTCATTAAGCGATTGTCCATGAGTGGCTTTTTCCTTGTCCTGTGACCATTAGACCTTCACCATGCAATACTCGACCTATGGTTGAAATGGAAACCCCAGTCCCACTTGGGGACCTCCTGGTTACAAGCCCTTTTCTTTAACTAATGGACCACATAGCCTCCTATAGAAGTAAACAGACAGAGCAGAAAGCAACATAATCCACACAGATAAACGCACCGAGCACAAAGCAATATAACTAGGCTTGCTACTTTTCACTACGAACCTCAAAAAATACGAGTTACATGGAAATACATTTATATAGGATAAACATCGATAAAGCCACTCACTATTTTTTATTTTCTTACCAAAAATAACCATTTAGAAATCCTCTCTAGTTTGTGTAGTTTTTATACTTACTGTCTGTCCCATCTCCATTCTGCTGTGAATGGCTGGGGAGTCACTGTCACTCATCTCAGTGATCCGTTAGGTCTGTAGTTCCACTATCAGTCATTTCACCCTGTTCTGACAGATCCCATTGACTGAAGCAACACTAGAATGTTCTAATTTGTTTAAATGACTGTCAATCATCAAGACCTGCACCAACTGTGCACTTTCATTTGCCAGCTACAGCGCCTGTCATTCAAAATGCCTACTTTGAAATTAGCAGGTTAAAAATGAGGCGCAAGAGGAAAACACTTAATGAATATTGTGCACAATACCCTGGTCGACGGCTATAGTCTCCGGGGCAGGACAAAGCGGGCCAGTCTGCCTTGCCTTCCAGTTCAGCTGTGCTGAAGCAGGAGAGAGATGGAGCTCAGACTCTGTTCAACTATCTAATGTTTTGTTCTGTGCATATTATTTTTACTTGTAAATTGATGCTATAAAAGTCTTGTGTGGTGACGTCAGGCCACAGAATGGTGAGTGAAATGCATTGGTGCGCAGATTTAACAATAAATAATCAAAACACAAACAAAACTGCACAGTGGCCAAAACAAACAGATGCAAAACCAAACAAGTATTGGGCTGGTTTCTTTATCTCATGATTCATGTCTCTCACTCTGCCTTTGAACACATTATCCTCAATCAGCCAAAACTGCGATTTTTAAATATGTCTCCAAATTAGTAATAAATTAATCCATCTGGAGACGATCACATTCTGCACGAGTTTAGCATGGATAGGGAATAATTAACAATTAACAATAAAATAACACATAAACAATACATTTTAAATAATAATACAATAAATAATATACTACACACAGGGGAGGGGTGTACCCCGTCACATGTATCCCCCCTTATACATCGCGCACATGGCCTCAAAAACCACCTCCCCCCTTAAAAATCCAACAGTCTCAGTCAAAGTCCTGGGCCAGGAATGGAGGCCTCAATGGGCCCACGGGCGGCAGTGTTGCCAGTGGCAATGCTGTCAGCGGATATGCTGACAGAGGCAAGGCTGGCTCCTTGAGCTGGGGCAATCCTGGCAGTGGAAATGCTGCTATGAGCAACGTTGGCAGAAGCAATGTAGCAGTTATTGTAGCAGTGCAGTGCCCTCCGGACATGGCAGCAGCCATGCTGCTCTCAGAGTGGCGGCACTGCATACTCTAGCAGTGGTGGTGGCTCTGGCACTGGTAATGCTGCCCTCAGCACTGTGTACTCCAGCTGTGCAACTATTGCGGGTGGAGGTGGTCTCCTCAACTCTTCCCCTTCTCTGTAGCCGTCTCTTGGGCTCTGGCCCCAGAATTTTTGGCAGCGCAACTGCGGATGGAGGTGGTCTCCTCGCCTGCCCGGGCAATGGCATACAGACAACCTAGGGTGGTATGGAATAAGCCACCCTAGACTTTGCAGGCTTGGCAGCCCTAGGCGATGCAGGCTTTGCAGGCTCAGGCAAGATTTGTGCTTTGGGAGGCGATGGCAGGAGCTGATCCTTGAGAGGTAGCTTCAGCTCCTCTGGTGGTGGCAGGAGAAACAGGTAGTCTCCCTCTGGTGGTGGAGGTGGGAGCAGCAGGTAGTCCCTCCCTGGCAGTGGCAATGTCTGAAAGGTTCGCTGGGTGGTGTTGCTGTTCCCAGGCTTCCCATCGCTATTAGAAACAATATACTTAAAAAAAGAAAAGAAATTCTTACCCCCGGTACAGAACTTCAACATGAGGTATTTTTCAGCAGCATGACCGAATCACAAAACAATCTTCATGTGAGCTTCCTTTTCTAAAAAAAATAAAGTTGGAAAGGGCATTTACAGCACCAATGGAGCTAAACAAAGCACCAAATAAAGTAATCGGTTGAACTTACTGAGTTTCGTTTTAAGATAAAATGTTATTGTATCTCTCGTAGTACCCCAGCAGTCAGTTGCATTGTTAGTGTGGGAGCCACCTGCTTTTAAATACAGTGAACCCCTACCCCATCCTAACTAGCCCTGGTACCACAGAAAATAAGGCCTGTATAAAAATAGGGACACAAATAAAGGTTCCCAACCGCTACATGTTGTATGTTGCATGTGGTGTGTTATTGTTGCTGTATGTATTGGTGCATGGTTGATTTAAAATATATATATGTATTTAGGCACTGGGCTTGCAAAATTGCTTCACGTGCAGAGTAAAGTGTGTATTTGTGTGTGGGCACAGGGATTGCACAAATTAGTTCACGTGCTGGGATTCAAGTGAACGATTAAGTAGTAATTGAATCACTCACTCTGGGTTGGGTGTACAGTGAGAAGGTATGAGAGTGAAAGGAAAGAAACAAAAAAGAAAACAATTGCTACTTGTGCTGGTTCAACACCAGCACAATGCTTGTTTGGTTGAGTGTTTTCTTTTTGTTTTGTTGTTCAGTGTTTTGTTTTGTTATGTTAAACCTTTTATTTTATTAATTTATTATTTTCAAAAAAATGGCGCAACAGTGCATTTACTCACAATACTGGTCTGGCGTCACTACCAGCCAGCCTGTTCACATGTGATGTCAGAACCAGGATAACAGTGCCTCCAAGACTCAGGCCAGTACTGTGGGAACACATTTTTTGTTTTTTTTTTTTTTTTGTTTGTTTGAAAAAAAAATTGAGACAATGAAGAGGGGAGAGTGGATAGAGTGGTGGCAGTTGGAAGACGCAGGGGTTCCGGGGTCCCTTGCCTGTCTGGAGTATGGGCACCTCCCCCTTTTTGTGCAAACCTTTGATCAGGTGAGGTGGAGACCGCGCAGGGGTGGCTCTGCCTGAAGGACCCGGGACCAGAACATAGAAGGAAGAAGGGGAGGAGCAGCTGTTTCTGGAGTGAATACAGAAAGCCAGGGCCAGCTCACGTGCCACCAGAGTTGTTCCCCATCAACGGGGGTAGGCACATTGTGGCAAACTGCCACCTCCTCCAGGAATAGGAGGAGAAAGGAGAAGCAGTGCTGTCTCCAGTGTGAGAGCGAGATGCCCTGCTGTCTCCAGCATGAGAGCGAGAAGCCCCGCTGTCTCCAGTGGAAGAGAGAGAAGCCCCGCTGTCTCCAGTGCAAGAAGGAGAGCTGCATCAGTCTCCTTCAGAGATAGAAGTAGACGATCTGCTGCTCCAGCCTTTGCCGCCAGAGGGAGACTACCTGCTGCTCCCGCCTCCACTGCTAGACGGAGACTACCTGCAGCTACCTCCTCCACCATCAGAGGGAGACTACCTGCAACTCCCGCCTGCACCACCAGAGGAATACTACCTCTTGCTCCCGTCGCATCCCAAGGATCAACTCCTGCCCAAGCCTGCAAAGTCTGCACCGTCTAGGGTTGTCGATCCTCCATCACAGAGGGCTGTCGAACCTGCAACACCTGGAAAGGCCAGTTCGCCATCACCTTGGGAGGCCAGTTCACCAGCAACTGGGGAGGTCAGCTCACCATTACTCGGGGAGATCAGCTCACCAGCAACCGGGGAGGTCAGATCACCAGCACTCGGGGAGGCCAGCTCACCATCATTCAGGGAGGTCAGCTCACAAGCACCCGGGTCAGCTCAGCATCACCCGGGGAGGTCAACTTGCCATCATCTGGGGAGGCTAGCTCGCCATCGCCAGGAACAGCTTACCAGCACACGGGGAGGCCAGCTTGCCATCACTCGGGGAGGTCAGCTCACCAGCACCCGGGGAGGTCAACTTGCCATCACCCGGGGAGGCCAGCTTGCCATCACTCGGGGAGGTCAGCTCACCATCACCTGGGGAGGCCAGCTCACCATCGCCAGGGTCAGCTCACCATCATTCAGGGAGGTCAGCTCACCAGCACCCGGGTCAGCCTACCAGCACATGGGGAGGCCAGCTTGCCATCACCCAGGGAGGTCAACTCACCAGCACCTGGGGAGGTCAACTTGCCATCACCCGGGGAGGCTGGCTCAACATCACCCGGGGAGGCCAGCTCATCATCACACATGGAGGTCAGCTCGCCATCTCATAGGAAGGCTTGTTCACTGTCACTTGAGGAGGCCTGCCCGCCGTTGCCTGGGGATGCTGGTTTGCTGTTGCCTAGGGAAGTGCCTGGGGCTTTGTTGTGTCCACCAACAGCATTTGTTCTGCCGGAAATTCTGGGACCAGAGCCCAAGAAAAGGGAACCGCCAGCTACAGAGAAGGGGAAAGAGGTGAGGAGACCACCTCCACGCATAGCAGTTTCACTGTCAGGATTGCCCTGGCTGGAGGACCCTGGGGATGCCTGGGAGTCATTTGCCCCCTCCGGGGATTTGCTGTAGCCACTGACGGAATATGCCACATCGCTGACAGCATTGTCTCTGTCAGGATTGCCCCAGCTGGAGGAGCCAGCCAGGGTGCTGTCAGCACATCTGCTGACACCATTTCCGCTGTCCACATTGCCGCTGCCAGCATTGTCCTTAGCTACATTTCAGCTGCCAGAGTGTGCCATCCTGCTGTCAGCCTTGGCACTATCAGTGTTACCACTGGCAGCAGTTCCGCTTAAGAAGCCAGCCTGTAACATTGCCACTGCCGACATTGTTGCTGACAACATTGCTGCCCGTGGGCCCAGTGATGCCTTTTTTTCTGGCCCAGGATCCTGAGCAAGACTCTTGGGCTTTTAAGGGGAAGGTGTCCTTTAACCCTTTGCAGTCCATTTATTCAGCACTCATCAGGTGCTTTAGGTCACATGCGCTGTTTAAAATATTTTTTTTTCAGAGTAAAACAGGTAAAAAGACATTGAATCACAAAAACAACACTCAGTACTATATCTCCAGCCAAGCCCCACCCCTTGTTTGTATTTTTCACATACCTCTTTATAGATGTACATACTGATAAATCCTCTTGTGATCACTCGTTTTATCACCAAACTCCTCAATAATGCAATCCAAGTCATTATTTCTCTGCAAATGTCAATGATATTCCTTGAGCGCTAGATGCAGAAGCAGCTACCTCTTTTGTTATGTCCATGATATTTCTATCACATATCATACCGCTCAGAGTGGAGCCGAAGGAACACTCGGCTGAATCTATCTTTCCCATTACTCCCCCCTTCCAGGAAAAATAATCTGTATTTTGGTGGTCTTTCCCTGCTCCATGTACCATGTGGTACATGAAGGGTTTCAATGCCAGATACCATCGAGTTTTCCTAGCATTGCTATCCTTCATTGTGCTTAACCACTTGAGTGGGGCGTGGTCTGTGACAAGATCAAATGAATGCCCCAGCAGGTAGTATTGTAAAGAGTAAGAAGCCCATTTGATGGCCAAACGCTCATTTTCGACTACAGAGTAGTTGCGCTCCCGAGGTAGCATCTTTTTTGCTGAGATACAGTATCGGGTGTCCTACTCTGTCAAACTTTTGGGACTGCAAGACTGCACCCAAACCCACATCCGACAGCTGAGTGTCAGGGGACGTTTGATATTATTAAGCATAAATTTTGCCAGGCCCCCACTCTTATCACACCGGATTTCTCCAAGAGATTCATAAGAACATAAGAACATAAGAAAGTTTACAAACGAGAGGAGGCCATTCGGCCCATCTTGCTCGTTTGGTTGTTAGTAGCTTATTAATCCCAAAATCTCATCAAGCAGCTTCTTGAAGGATCCCAGGGTGTCAGCTTCAACAACATTACTGGGGAGTTGATTCCAGACCCTCACAATTCTCTGTGTAAAAAAGTGTCTCCTATTTTCTGTTCTGAATGCCCCTTTTTCTAAACTCCATTTGTGACCCCTGGTCCTTGTTTCTTTTTTCAGGCTGATAAAGTCCCTTGGGTCGACACTGTCAATACCTTTTAGAATTTTGAATGCTTGAATTAGGTCGCCACGTAGTCTCCTTTGTTCAAGACTGAACAGATTCAATTCTTTTAGCCTGTCTGGCCTTTTAAGCCCGGAATAATTCTGGTCGCTCTTCTTTGCACTCTTTCTAGAGCAGCAATATCTTTTTTATAGCGAGGTGACCAGAACTGAACACAATATTCAAGATGAGGTCTTACTAGTGCATTGTACAGTTTTAACATTACTTCGCTTGATTTAAATTCAACACTTTTCACAATGTATCCGAGCATCTTGTTAGCCTTTTTTATAGCTTCCCCACATTGTCTAGATGAAGACATTTCTGAGTCAACAAAAACTCCTAGGTCTTTTTCATAGATTCCTTCTCCAATTTCAATATCTCCCATATGAGATTTATAATGTACATTTTTATTTCCTGCGTGCAGTACCTTACACTTTTCTCTATTAAATGTCATTTGCCATGTGTCTGCCCAGTTCTGAATCTTGTCTAGATCATTTTGAATGACCTTTGCTGCTGCAACAGTGTTTGCCACTCCTCCTACTTTTGTGTCGTCTGCAAATTTAACAAGTTTGCTTACTATACCAGAATCTAAATCATTAATGTAGATTAGGAATAGCAGAGGACCTAATACTGATCCCTGTGGTACACCGCTGGTTACCACACTCCATTCTGAGGTTTTTCCTCTAATCAGTACTTTCTGTTTTCTACATGTTAACCACTCCCTAATCCATGTACATGTGTTTCCTTGAATCCCAACTGCGTTCAGTTTGAGAATTAATCTTTTGTGCGGGACTTTGTCAAAAGCTTTCTGGAAATCTAAATAAACCATGTCATATGCTTTGCAATTATCCATTATGGATGTTGCATCCTCAAAAAAATTAGTTAGGCACGTTAGGCAAGTTAGTTAGGCACGATCTCCCTTTCCTAAAACCATGCTGACTGTCTCCCAGTACCCTGTTACCATTTAGGTAATTTTTCATTTTGGATCTTATTATAGTTTCCATAAGTTTGAGATTCATCCTCCACACCGATATATACCGCAAAGTATTTTTAAAAATGTTATCGATATATATACAGTAGTAGTTAAATAAAAATAAAGTTAGAAACAAGTCTAAATTGTTCAAAAATATGTTAATCAATCTCTGGGTCAGTTGCTTGACAGTCCCAAAACAGTGTGCAAAGTAGCTCCTGGAGTTGTATTCCAAAGTGTAGGATAAGCGTGGCAGAAGCAGAACTCCAGAAAGTAAAAAATACAAAACAAACACTGAGGAGTGCAATACATTATCTTGTTACTTGTTCTACATTCAGTGGCTTTCAGACAAATAGTATACAAATAAAACAAATAAGCTAAATAAAGTGAGTTAAGAAAGCGCACTTAACTTTAAGGGGAGGTAATCTCAACTGTCCTCGTCTCTAGAGACTGCGGCAGTCTAGGATCTCTGTCTCTTCTGTTGTAGATTCCCTCCGCCTTCTCTCGTCTCGCTCAGTCAGCTTGCTGTTCTTGCTTCACTTCGGTGATGATGCTCAGTGTCCAATCTCGCCTTTCATGTTCATTATGTGCTTGAATGTCTTGTCTGTCTTGTCCCTCACGCCAGGACTGGCTATAGCCTCTTTAGTCTTGTTTTATGCATAATCCCATTCCCCAATCCACCTCCTCTCAGTTAAGCCCCTCTCCACGTATTTCTTCACTCTCCGTCATTTGTTTTTTTCCCATGTCTCCTGGGTACTATAAAGCAGAAATCATGCCCCGATCAAAGGTATTTAATTAAGTAACTACCACCAATAATTAACATTATTCAAATTTCCCTTTGGCCAGGCATCACTCTATTCTGTTCAGGTGAGAGTTTAAAGAAAAGAACAAATTACAAAACAAGCGAATCACACATATTAAAATATGTAACAAAAAAAAAATTGTGAAAGTAAATTTGTGCAATAATATAATAATAATAAAAATAACAATAAAGTGCTCAGCAAACAGTCACACCTGTGACATTTGGATAGATTATATCTTACTTTACTGTTAATGTATAAATTACAAAATTTATAGTAGGTGTCGAAAGGTATCATTTTTTAAGCAGCCATTTTTCAGCCATACCAATACTGAGAATAACTCACACTAGAAACTAATATTGTATGGCTGATCTCAGGATTTGTGCTGGTTTGTGGTGTGATGTGGCATACAGCAGGCAAAACTGACTCTCTGATCAGCTCTGATCTGACTAAACACTATCTTTTTAGTACGACACACCAACATTTATAACACAGGTTGCACTTTTTTATACTTTATTTTGGAAGCTACAAAATAAAATTGCTACAGCCTATATTGACTTTTCATAGCCGTCTCTCCTCTGGGATTGGCTGAAATTAGAAGTAAATGTGGCATGTCGACCGCAGCAGTGTTTTTTGCCTATTGCTAAGAAACGGCTGACATTTCAGAACAGAAACTCTGCCAGACCTCAGCACTTGAGCAGTCATTTTATACAGAACTTTCTCTGTGGTAGTCCTCTGTATGTGTAGTCTGTTCATTTTATCATTATACAGCACTTCCTGGTCTTGTTTTTCTTTTCTCTTTGTATGCAATCACTTGGCCTTGCTTTACACTAAGGCAACGTTACAAGAGAACAGAATACAGCGGCTCGGAAGTTAGATACACAGAGGACAGTCCAGGAACGCTCACAAGGAGCTGTTTATGTGTCTGATGATATAACAAATAAACTGTAAGGAAAATAAAGTATGGGGCCAGTCTTGACATCTTATCCATGACCAAACAATCATACTTACATTAAAGTAGTTACAGCTAACAAAACAGTTCCATACATTTCCACATCATGCATGTCTATTCACTATATGGGTCTCAATTGTGTTATTTTGAAAGAAACACATGCTACAGCAAACAGGTACTTTCATTTTAAAACATACTATCTAGAATTAAATTAGGTAAACCCGTGCCTATTGAAGGCAAGGAAGGATGTACCACATTAAGGTGATAGAACCTGGAGAAAGTATGCGGAGTAGCCCAGCTAGCCGCAGTACAGATATGGGACAGTGAGGCCCCTCTGAAGAGGGCCTAAGATGTAGCCAACCTTGAAGGGCCGGCTGCCTAAGGCGACAGCCTTGGACACACCACACCCTGCATTTCCTTTACCTTGCATGAGGGCTTGGTTGCCCACTGCTGCTGTGCCTCAGGTCACCCAGTGGAGCCATGGGAACCGGAACCGTCCTGGTAATAGTGCGTACCTGGGGAAATTGCCAACTGCTCGACCTGCCCTGCACCGGAGCACAGGGAGGGAGTAGTGTGGCCACTTGCCAAGAGGCCTCCTTGAAGGGAGGAGATCTGGAGCAGAGTTCCTGAAAGGAGGCATAACTCGGCAGCCTCTGGCTCTCGGATCGGGGCTTCCCTTAGTATGCCATCCATATAAGCGGTCAGTATACCCGTCGGGTTTCAAGATGGATCACCTGTGCCTCCGCTGCATATGCCCTCTTCAGCTGTGTCTCCATAACCCTGCACTGAGGGTTCAGACACACAGGGTCTCTAGGTAATCCTCCTACCGGCGGAGCCTTGACCAAGGCCGCAATGGTGGGATCAACTGAGGGAAAACCTGCCAGGCCCACGTTCTCCACGCCTTCCAAAGAAGCAAGCTGTGAGGCTTGCTTCAGCATGCTTGGTGCCATGGCCGGACAATCCCAAGAGGAGAGCACCTCCTCCATGAAATCTGGGAAAGCTGGGAAGGGCTGCTGGTGGGGAGCCATAGCCTGCGTCCGGAACATGGACTGGTGAGGCTCGGCCACTGTCATCCAGTGGCCTTGCAAAAAGTTTGCAACACGTCCCATCAGTGCCGACATCAAACTCGAAAGCCGGGGCACACTAGCTTCCAAGGCAACCTTCAAACTAGTACTTATTACTGTATGAGTGTCCAAGTGGCAAAACCATGTCGGACAAATAACTGTCACAGAAGTTTAGGTACATTTTATATTGACAAACCCAACCTGGCAGCCATTATGTTCAGGTTTAAGTGAAAATAGTTCAGTACATTTTTTATTATAGTGATGAGAAATACAAACTGCAAGCTCTGTAGTCCGGAGGTAAGTGCAGATCTCCTGTTGATGTCAGGGTTATTAAATAATGAACCTGCTAGGAGGAGATTAATTACATGATGTTCATCACCGCTTGTTCTAAAAAAATAAACTTTCAGCCTTTTTAAAAATACTAAGTCAACTGTCAGATATAGTGTGTTCACTGGCCTCCCTTATTAAAACTCAAAACCTACAGCCTTTTACTGCTGACTGGAGTCCATTTGAATCATAAAACTGACTTTATGTCTAATATAGACCCTATCCACTCTGGAGGGGGGCAGATATCATAATACTGTCATTTTCAGAATATCATGCACATCATGTCTATAATGCACATCCTGTATGTATGGCAGTGACTAAGCAGCTTTGAGTTACACTGACAAGTTATTGTATTTTGTATCTTGCTCTTAATTGTACTGTAATTCTTGATATGTATTTTTTGTATACAACTGTAAGTCGCCCTGGGTAAGGGTGTCTGCTAATAAATTAATAATAATTAATAATAATAATAATAGTAATAATAATAATAATAATATGGAACATTTCTGTGACTTGCAACTTATACCGTGCAACCTGTACACGACATATTAACTATCATACATTGTGTCAAAGAGGCATGGTTACTTATTGTACACCTACTTTCTGTTCTCACATTTCTACATCTCATTCTTAATTATGTTTTTTATACCTTATACAGCAGGCGGTGTTGTGTGTTGCACTGCCGTTACGGATTCAGTCTCTTGTAGTGAGATAAGATGAAGTTAAAAGCTCTAAAACCATGAATGCAGATTAGGTCAGCTCTTTTTTTTTTTTTGCAATTATTTTTTCTAATTGTCTCCACAATTTGGAAAGTCCAATTATTTTTTATTTCAACCCGGCTCACCGCTGCCACCCACGTGCTGACTCGGGAGAGACAAAGATGGACACACGCATCCTCCGAAATGTGTGTCATCAGCCGTCCGCTTCTTTTCAATCTGCAAGCCCGCCATGCAGCCACCTCAGAGATGCAGTGTTGTAGAAATTCACTTGCTCCATGAAGTGGGTGTAAGTTTCACCCACCTGTTCCTTTAATTAGGGTCAGTAGCCTGGCCAGGTTAAAACTCATTTTCCCATAGTTCCTTGCTATCACCCTCTGTTCATCCTCTCCCCCCATTGGCTCATTCAGGTATCCACTCCTCCAATCTCAGAGCTCCTTGGAAGCCAGTACTGGTATTAAAGCTGGCTGGCTTGGCCAGGGGGGACTCCATTTTTCTCTTTAGAAATCCATTTACAAACAAATTGCATATGACTTAATTAACAGTGTAACTTTAATTATTTTAGACAAATACTGGTGCATCCATTTTCTCTTTTCATAATCTTGTACTTTGTCTAAACCTTTCTTTTTTGTTTACACTGTTACTTGTTTAAGTTTAGTTGCTGTTCAAGGTCTGTTTAGGGTTTGTTTTTTGGTAGTGTGTTCAGTCTCCATTTTGTTCCTGACCCTCCGGATATTTTCCAAACGGCTGTTCACCACTCAACCCGGTACTACTCAACAGACTCACCATTTTAAACGATCGTTATTTTTTCATCAACCTTCATCCACCACCATCATCAGTACAGGACTCTATTCAGGACTTCATTATTTATTGGTGAGATTATTCCTTTTCTGTTTGCTGGTTTTTTCTACTTTACTTTGATACTTTTGTTTCTGTAGTTTTGGTTTTGGTTTTGTTCTTTTGTTACTTTGGATTTCATGCGCATTGGTTCACTGGACTTGTTAGGCCTAAATTTCATTTATCATCCATTGCCATCAAGACTGTCTTTGTAATTGTTTTCTCTGTATAATTATTCATTCTCCTTCGTCTCTTTTGCATGTCCGTGTGTTAGTTGTAGCCGTGCTTGGTGAGCTGAGGACATCCTGGTTAACCTAAACCTCCACCTGGGCGACCTCCAGGCTATAGGGTGCATCCTGCACTCCACAAGTAGCGCCTTTACCGAATGTGCCACTCGAGAGCACCTAGGTCATCTCTTTTTCATAGTGGGTCATATGCTCACTTACAGTGTGGGGTCAACAGTCCGTGCCCAGCCTCTGCCCTGTTACATAAGAGCAATCCATTCTCTAGAGAAGATTGTTAGTCATTTTTCACTGTAACACCAGCAGTTGAGACCTGCATCGTTACTGCACATGGTTTAAAGATGCACTGAAACATACAGCTTGATTACTGAACTGAATCAGGTCTGAATATACCAGTCACAAAGGATTTAATGTTTACCACTGCTACTGTAACTTGGTTGATAAATTTGTCTCCTATATCATTATACATGGGTATACATATTTTTTTTAACACCTTGTAAGTCAGCCCATTCTTAGTAAAGTTATGATAAGAGATACTACTCAGATTAGACTGGAGCTGATTGAAGCTATCCTGTGTTAGTCTCAAGTTTCCCAAGTATCTTTTACTAGTTACATTTTACTGTAATATCTTTTCAATATATTTTCAAAAAGCAATGTGTAGTTTTCCAAAACAGGTAAAAGCACTGCATTAATATAAAATAGTTATTTTGTAGGAGAGGACCAGTTCTTATTTTATATAATGTTATGCTTGTGTTTTTTTATGAATATGTAATAGTTTTAACTAAATAAATGAACATGGGTTATCCAGGGATCTTAACAAGCATATACTGTAAATATGAGGAGGCAGCCTTTAGGAGAAAAATAAATGGTAAAACAAGAAGTGAATAAGATTGTAATTACCCAGCCAGTGTAAAGAAGTGTCCCCGGCAACAGCAATTACAAGGCAGATGTGATGAGGAATGGCAGAAGAAGGAAAGCAAGTGTGCCTGACTGTAGGCTTATCAAATTAATTATGCTAAACAGTTGTAAACAGATAGAGATGAGGCAGAATTATTCCATCCAAAGAAGCTTGAGGAGGGGCCAGAGGAAAAGATGAGCTCAGACTGGCCCAATGATATTTAGACAGGAGCGCCATTTCATATGGCTGCTGTCTTGCAGCCTGTGGCCTTGATCAAAGCACCTCCCAGTTAACTAGTAGCATCCAGGTCAGTGGAGAGACTGTGGGGCATCTCTGCCAGTCAGCACAGGCTCCCCTCGGACAAGACCCATATTCGTGTCAAATGACAAGGGCTGGCAAGAGTGTAGGACTCCCTAGGGTGCAAGAGATACTATATATTACATTGGGAACAAGCACATAGGTTTAGCTGCTGAAAGTCATATTACGCATTATACTGCTGTTTTTTTTTTTATTATTATTATTATAATGGGTTGGTGCTTACTTTGAGTGAACTTTGCATCTTTCTGACATTGATTTTAATGTTGTGTTTACGCAACACTTAACTACACTAATGGGTTGCTTACTGAAGTGCTTTATTTGTCTTTAAAGAATTCGAAATAATCATTTCAAGACAATTTGATGATGATGATAATAATAATAATAATAATAATAATAATAATAATAATAATAATAATAATAATAATAGAGAAATGCACTCCATGGCTGGTTTAGCGTTGATCTTGATCTATCAAATGTTACCTTTCAGTAAGTAGATGCTAATCGTGGCTGTGAAACCAGCCACTGCAGATTTAAAATCCCAGTATTCAAGTCCCTGATTGGAATTTTTGGGAGAGAGAGAAATAGAAAGATATTTTCTAACAGCATCATAATCCATGTTAAGGTCAGTGTTGGGGAAGTTACTTTCAAAAGGTAATCTGTTACAGTTACTTGAACAAAATTGTAACTAGTTACAGTTACTTATTACTTTGACAAAAATATAACTAGTTACAGTTACAAATAGTTCCTTCTCAGGCACATTATACTTTATACAGAGATACAGTATATACATTTTTTGGGGGGGTTTGGTCAGGTTGCAGCTTGAAATAGTCTTTGAAGATCCAGCTATGGAACCTGCTCCTTTCCTCCTCTGATGCTATGTTCTAGCAGGATGATAAGGACAGCACCTTCATGTGACCTGCGAGGCTTGACTTACCCTGTTGAAGTGTTTTCTAATTGCCATGTTATACATTAACTGTAGTTTGTTTTTCTTGTTTTTTAAATGTAACAAAGTAATTGCGTTTTTTCCCATAAGATGTAATGCATTACCACTTAGTTACCTGTATGAAAAAGGAACAAATCCAGCTACAAGTTTCTGAAAATGTAATCAGAATACAGTAATGACTTACATGTGGCATGTTACTCCCCAACACTGTATACCACTGTTCTTCATTGCACGGCCCGCGAGCCAGTGGTGGTGTCTGTAAACCTTAAGGGCAGCTCCCAGACTCAACTTACAAATTATTTTATTACATTCACTTAAGTTACTTTTATGTTATAATGTTTTGATGACTATTCACATTTAAAACCGAAAATTTCAACAGAAGTGGACAAATGAGTTTTTCTTTGTGCTTAATGAAAGTTCTGTGAAGCCAGTTTGTCTAATTTGTCAGCAAGCCTGTTCAGCTTTTAAATGCAGCAATTTAGAAAGACATCTTACAACGGTGCATGTGGGATTCAGTCAAAAATACTCACCTGGCAGTAACCTTGTTGCTTCCTTCAAAAGTCAACAGAAAATAATAAAAAAAATCTAGTTCAGTTGCAGAGTGCTTGGCAAAGGCATCTTTTGAAATTGCATGGATTTTGGCACATCGTAAAAAGGCCTTCACTGACACAGAGTTTGTTAGGGTGTTTTATTGCTTTTGTGGAACTCTTGTACATTGATTTCAACAACAAGAATGTGATTTTAAAGCAAATTAAAGGATTACAGCTGTCTGACACAGCAGTAATGAGACGGGTGGAGGAAATCAGGAAAGACATCCGGCAACATTTATTTGCAGATCTTTCAGCAGTACTTTGTTTTAGTCTAGCTTTAGACGAAAGTACAGATATAAGTGACTTTGCACAATTGTGTGTGGATTCGTTTCCCCAAAGAAGAATTATTCTGTGAGTAATTGTTGTTTCTAATACCCATGAAAGCAAAGACAAAAGGTTCAGATGCTTTTTCTGCACTTCTCGATTTTGTTACTGAAAATAACATGGAGTGGAAGAAGCTAATAACCGTGTGTAAAGACGGTGCACTAAACATGAGGGGGAAAGAAAACGGATTGCTTGGTCTGAGCCGAAAGCATTCCACAATTCATTACGTTTCACTGTATAATTCACCAGGAAGCGCTTGTGAGCAATTTGAAAAATGGTGAAATGCAAGCAGTCATGCATCTGGTTGTAAAGGTGGTCAATTTCATTGTTTCAAGAGCATTGAATTACAAGCAATTTCGGGTTTCTGTTTCAGGGTACGAAACAGAGAATGGCGACTTAGCGATGCACAATGAAGTGAGATGATTGTCTCCTGGCAGGGTTCTTGAAAGATTTCTGGGTCTTCTCCCTCTGATTCGTGTATTTCTTGAAAACAGGGGGAAGGGGGAGAAATTGTGTAACACCCATATAAAAAAAACTGGTGTTCTATTTATTTTGTTGTTTTTTTTACCTGCTCTGTATTTTATTTCTTTGCAGCTGGCATGCTGTGCAGTTTTTTTCAGGAGAGCTTGTCAATCATAATTAAGAGTTCTGCTTCTCCTTAGTTGCTGTTTAAATTCAAGGACGTTTACTCCAGTTAAAATGATACATTGTTAACTTTTATTTTAATGTGTTAGAAATCAAAATGGCAGCGCCCTGTTTCAACATGTGCTTGAGTTCTGCATGGTAATTGATTATCAATATATTTATTTCTCCAATGTATGATTTGCTTTTTGCATATGTTATTTTTCCACCAATGGGATTATTTTATACCATACTTGTGGGAGGGGTCATTTTAATTTAAGTTCGAGGGACGGTAGAAGAGAGGGGAGACACTGAAAGAAAGGAGGGGAGATGCTGAAAGAAAGGGGGGAGACAATGAAAGAAAGGAGGGAACTGTGAAGAATATGCAAGCTAACGAGAACTCTGAGTCATTCGTTTTGAGAGAAGAGAAATTTTCTTAAATTACTCAAAATAGAAAGCTAACTTACAATCTCTGAAAGGATCCTGTGTGACAACCTTCTAGTCTTTATTTGCTTTGACTATCAAGTCATTTATTTTCATTGTGTGAAAGTAGCTTGTGTTTAAAGTAATGGACTCTTGCTCCAAAGCCTGCATAAAAAAAAATAACCCAGCTTAGATTACTTGCTTTAAAACAAGACTACGGGAGGACACATTGGATAGTTGAAGATGATCATCGGAGAGAAGAAAGTGTTTGTGTTCCTGACGACTTTACGGGGACCTGCTTTATCACCTGGACACCGCCTGCTTCTCTGCTCACAGTTTCCATCGTTTCAGTTTGGGTTTGTGAATACTGAGGCATACAAACAAAGGTTTCTGTTTTTTTTTTATTTAATCATTTAAGTGCACCAACAGAGCTCCAACACGCACCGCCTGATGCAGGACATTAGGTCCTCGGCTCACCGCGCACCAGCGACTCCTGTAGTCTGGCTGGGTGCCTGCGCACTTGCCTGTTAGCTGCGTTGTCCTCCTATGCTGTAGCTCCTGGGTGGCTACATGGTGAATTTGCAGTGTGTAAAGAGGTGGGCAGCTGAGGGCACACGCTTCGGAGGACAGCGCGTGTTCATCTTCGCCGCTCCAGAGTCAGTGCAGGGATGGTAGCGGTGAGATGAACCTAAATAATAATTGGGCATTTCAAATTGGGAGAAAATAACAAAAAGAATTGGCAACGACAACCCTTTATATATATATATATATATATATATATATATATATATATATATATATATATATATATATATATATATATATATATATATAAAATATAAATTTTTTTAAACAATTGGAAGATCCAGGCTGCATAATAAAGCTATCATTTCTGACTGACATCATGAACCAATTGAATGCCCTAAACCTCCAATTACAGGGAAAACAAAAACTTCTGAGTGACATGCTGTGAGTTGTTACAGCATTTCCGTGCAAGATCACAACATTGTTCATTCCTGATTTGTGCAGTAATTGCTTTGTTCACTTTACAAAACTTAAGTCCGTAACCTCTGACAATCCAGATGTTTTAAATCATTACCAGCATACGTCATTTGTATGTCCCTTGGAAGAATTACAGCAGGAATTTGAGTCGCGTTTTAAAGATGTCATAGTGTACAAGGAGCTTTTTAATTTAATTGAGAACCCTTCAATGTATCAGTGTCATCTCTGTCACTCGTCCTAACAGACCTTGGAGCAGATCGAGCAAAAGTGGAGAGTGAAACAGTAGAATTTCAGATGGATGGCATCAAGAAGTCTGAGCATTTCTGGAAAATGGTCCCTGATTTATGATACCCAACTCTGAAACAATGTGTGCAAAAAGTGTTGTCATTTTTGTTAGCACATACACCTGCGAGTCCACCTGTTCAACAATGAATGTTGTGAAAAGGAAACGGAGCAACTAACTGACCAGTGAACATTTGGACTGCCTCACTGGGATTGCAAAAGATGCAAAAGGCACACTTCTGCTCTTCCAGTTTGTAAAGCAAGTTTTGCATTATTCACTCTTTAAATGGTTTCCTACTGTTTCACCACGACACAGCCCGGGGATGCCTCTCTTTCCAGTTCCATACTCTGCACTCATTTAAAATCGATGCAGCCTGATCAACAGCAAAGCCAGTGTTAGTCATAACCTTATAAAAACTATGGGTCACTGGTCATCAGCAGCAGTCCACTACTACATGCATTCTCTTCCTACAGAAATCTCAGCAGCTCACCAATAAATTGCTTGTATGTCTGGAATGGGGGCACCCTTTCTGCGAGGATCACCAGAGGTTTCATTCTAACAGAGTCTTTTTTTCCTCTCCACTGAGCAGAGGGTTTCACATAGCCTGTTTTACTATCTCACTCTTTGTCCTCATTTGTCCCTCTTCCCTGTTTTATGTTCTGCATTGGCACACAGTCTTTTGTTCTATGGGGGCATGGCCCAGTCCACAAGGCAGCACCTCCAGGATTCTCCACAGAGTCAGAGGATTTTTCTGTTTTCAGGGCGTCCTGGGGGCCCGTGGGGCCGACCTGTGCAGTATGGGGTTTTTGCAGTATAAAGTCTGGACCCCGTCCTCTGACCTGGCCCATAGGCCACTAACAGTTCAAAACAAGCGCTCCTGACCCACAGGCCATCATCATTCCCTCAAGGGTAAGCGTCTAAATACTAATCCATATTCTTCAAGCAGTCCTAGCTGTCACCTGTGAAATGTCATTTGCCATGTGTCTGCCCAGTTCTGAATGCTGTCTAGATCCTTTTGAATGAACTTGGCTGCTGCAACGGTGTTTGCCATTCCTCCTATTTGTGTTGTCTGCAAATTTAATAAATTTGCTTACTATACCAGCATCTAAGTCATTAATGTAGATTAGGAATAGCAGAGGACCTAATACTGATCCCTGTGGTAATCCACTGCTTACCTCACTCCATTTTGAGGTTCCTCCTCTAATCAGTACTTTCTGTTTTCTACATCCTTGAGTCTCTACTGTCCAGTTTGAGAATTAATCTTTTATGTGGGACTTTATCAAGAGCTTTCTGGAAATCTAAATAAACCATGTCATATGCTTTGCAATGTTGCAAAATCAATCAGGTTAGTTAGACATGCTCTCCCTTTACTAAAACCATGCTGGCTGCCTACCAGGATACTGTTACCATATAGGTAATTTTCCATCTTGGATTTTATTATAGTTTCCATAAGTTTACATATAATAGAAGTCAAGCTTATTGGTCTGTAGTTACCTCATTCGGTTTTTGTGGATTGGTATTACGTTTGCAATTCTCTAGTCTGCCAGTACAACCCCTGTGTCAAGAGACTGTTGCATGATCTTGGTTAGCGGTTTTTACAAAGAACTTCTTTGAATATTATTGGGAGGATCTCATCTGGCCCAGGGGATTTGTTTATTTTAACAGCTCCTACTTCCTTTAACGCTTCTGCCTCTGTTATACTAAAGTTATTTAAAACTGGATAGGAACAGGTCGACATGTGGGACATGTTCACTGTATCCTCCTTTGTAAACACGTGTGAAAAGTAATCATTTAATATATTTGCTATTTTTTTCTTCATCTTTGATGTTGCCATTTGTATCTGAGACATTTTACTTCCTCCTTGAGAGTTCTTTTGCTGTTTTAATATTGGAAAAACTTTTTGGAATTGGTTTTAGCCCCTTTGGCAATGTTAATTTCTATCTCTCTCTTGGCCTGTCGAACTTCCTTTTTGACTTGCGTTTGCAGTTTTAAGTACTCTTCCTATGTACTTTGTTCTTGGTCCCTTTTAAACATTCTATAAAGTGCCTTTTTTTTGGAATATTTTTTTTAAATTGATCTATTAAACCAATTTGGCCATTTTGTTTTGATTTGTCTACTTTTGAGATATAATTGTTTTGCGCCTCTAATACTACATTTTTTTAAGAATAGCCACCCTTTTTCTGTGGATGTTTTCTTTATTTTGCTCCAATCTACTTCTGTTAGTCTTTGTTTCATTATTATTATTTATTTATTTATTTATTTATTAGCAGACGCCCTTACCCAGGGTGACTTACAGTTGTATACAAAAAATATATATGAAGAAATACAGTACAATTAAGAGCAAGATAAAAATACAATGACTTCAGTCCTAATAAGAGCAAATACAAAATGGAGCATGATTTGATATCGAGGCAGTTCAAGAGCAAATAACAGTGTTGATGGTTACATCAGGGTTAGATACAGTAAAATAGGGAGCAGATAAGTGAAAGTTAAAGTGTATTAAAGGCAGAGGGCTATATTGTCCAGAACGGAAGAGTTGAGTTTTACAGGTGTTGTCTAAAGAGGTGTGTCTTGAGGAGGCGCTGGAAGGTGGTCAGGGACTGGGCAGTCCTAACATTCCTAGGGGTGATGAGAAGAGGAAGAAAAGGGATCATATTTAGAGAGGTTGAGTTTGAGGTGATGTGAGTGTATGCAGGAGATAGCAGACAGACAGGCAGAGGAATGGGAGGGGATGGTGGGGAAGGGGGGAAGGAGAGGAAGATCTGAGCATCATCAGCAAAGAAATGGTATGAGAAACCATAGGATATGATGAGGGGTCACAGGTAGCGTGTGTTGAGAGAACAGGAGAGGACCCAAGACCTATCCTTGGGGGACTCCTATTGGGAGAGAGGGTGAGGTGTGGAGGTTGAGCTGCACCAGGTTACCTGGTAAGTGTGGTCGGAAAGGTAGGTGGAGAACCAGGCTAGAGCAGTGCCAGAGATTCCCATGTCAGTGAGAAAGGACAGGAGAATAGAGTGAGCGACAGTGTCAAAGGCAGCAGAGATCTCAAGGAGAATTAGGACAGAGGGGAGAGAGGCAGCACGGGCAGTTTGTCGAGTTAGCGACAGACAAGAGAACAGTTTCAGTGGAGTGAGCAGAGCAGAAATCAAATTGGAGAGGGTCGAGCAGTGAGTGGTTAGACAGAAAAGCAGAGCTGGCAGTGTGCTGCCCGCTTGAGGGTTTTAGGGAGGGAGGGTAAGAGGGAGACAGGATGGTAGTTCTGGTGGGAGGTGGGGTCGAGGATAGGTTTTTTGAGGAGGAAGGTGATAGAGGCTTGTTTGAAGGCAGAGGGAAAGAGGCCTGTTGAGAAGGGAGGAGATGAAGGGTAGTAGAGCAGGAGCAGCAGCTTGAAAGAGATGGGTGGGGAGGGGGTCCAGGGCACACATGGTGGGTTTGTGGCCCTGGAGGAGGGACGAGATGTCAGAGTCTGAGAGGCGAGAGAAGGAGGAGAAAGAGGGTGAGTTAGTAGGGGAGTGTGGCAAAGTGGTTTATTGTGTACAGATGCAGGAGTGATGCAGTGCATAATTAAGACAGAGGTTTGTAATCCAGTTGGAAATGGTTTATTTTATAATCCAGGTTTGGATTATCACTGGTTCTCTCACGGGTCCTTTTATGTTCAACTCATAAACCAAAGTGAAGGAACAGATTGCGTCTCTCCATCCCCTTTTATGCCGTCACACATGACCCCTTGGTAAACAAGTGCAGCCGCCCTTCCAATCCACGTTTCCCTTCTGGGTCAATGAGTTAATGCACCGGAGTTCCGCCCCTTTTCTAGCTGGCCGACTTCCCTTGAACTCTAGGAAAGAACTGTTTGGCCAGCCCATCCAAGGTACTCTGTTCTCAATATTTAGTGTCCTCTCAGGTCAGGAGGGAGATTTACTACCAAGAATCATTGTTTTTCTGTCACAGAGAGACAGAGGGTGCAATGGTTGGGATGGGAGGGGGTGGGGGAGGTGTTAAAGAGTTTTTAGATATCAGATTTTAGAGGCAAAGAAAGAGGCATCATAGGAGAGAGAGGAGGGAGGAAGGGGGAGGGTTAAGAAGGGAGGAGAAGGTATAGAATAGTTTCTAGGGGGGTTTTGTAGAGGATTGGATAATAGATTGGAAATAGGAGCATTTAGCAGAGGAGAAGGAAAAGAGGAGGGAGTGGTAAAGGTCTAGATCAGCAGGGAGTTTGTTTCTTTTCCATTTCTTTTCATCAGAGCGCAGATTGATTCTTGCTGAGTGTGAGTGACAGAGGAAAAAACAGATGAAATAGTGATTAGGGAGGTCAGTGGAGTGACAGAGATGGTGGAGGGGCAGGAGGCCCTGGGAGCTACGTGAGGTACCACTAAGAAGGAGTCACCTCACTGTCTACTACACTGCAACGGCCTAGTCTGTGAGCGTACCAGCTCTACAGCTGGTCTATCAAAGTAAATGAATGTAACATTAGGTGAACTGGCCAGATATAAAACTTCAGATAAATAATTGAGTTCTATCAAAGTGAAATCCAATGTCCACAAACTTGAACTTGAAGCTTATTTATAAACTTCAGATATATTCAAACAGTATTCCAATTTCAAAAGAAAATTAGGTAGTAACAGACAAGTTGAAAAAGACATGCAAATAGAATAAACTAGCTTGAACAAAAAAATTAAAATCATTTTGTAAATTATTTTTGTTATTTTTGCATTTTTCCTTAGAGATATCAGACAGCATCCGTTAGGTAAAGTGTTCCCCCACTACTACCACTAGTTTAATGAACAATGATTTGAGTTTGTTTTAAGGACTTGGACTCAAAACTCGTAGTCAAGGACTTGTGACTCAGACTTGAACTGGCATGATAGTGATTCGGACTTAGGACTTAGACAAGAACTCGGACTCGGGACTCGGGAATCGGACTTGAACTTCAATGATAGTGACTCGGACACAGACTTGGACTTGGAATGATAGTGACTCGGACACGGACTTGAACGATAGTGACTCGGACATGGACTTGAATGATAGTGACTCGGACTCGGACACGAATGATAGTGACTCAAACTCAGGACTCGGACACGAATGATAGTGACTCGGACTCGGGACTTGGACATGGACTCACACTCAAATGACAGTGATTCAGACTCTGACTTGAATGATAGTGACTTGGACTTGGACTCGAATGATAGTGACTAGGACTTGGGAATCGGACACACACTCTAATGATAGTTACTTAGACACGGACTCGGACTCAAATGATAGTGACACGGACATGGACTTGAATGATAGTGACTCGGACTTGAATTATAGATAGTGACTAGGACTCGGGAATCGGACACACACTCTAATGATAGTTACTTGGACACGGACTCGAACGCGAATGATAGTGACTCGGACTCAGGACTCAGACACACACTCTAATGATAGTTGCTTGGACTCAGGACTCTGACGTGGACTCAGACTCCAATGATTGTGACTCGGACATGGACTCGAATTATAGTGACTCGGACTCAGACGCGAATGTTAGTGACTCTACTCGGGACTCGGACTCAGACTCAAATGATAGTGACTCAGACCATGACTCGAATGATAGTGACTTGGACTCGAATGATAGTGACTTGGACTCAGGATAGTGACTCAGACACAGACTCGAATGATAGTGACTCGGACTCAGGACCCTGACACGGACTCAGCCTCGAATGATAGTGACTTGGACTCGAATGTGACTCGGACTCAGCCTCAAATGATAGTGACTCGGACACAAACTCGAATGATAGGGACTCGGACTCAAATGATAGTGACTCGGACTCAGACTCAAATGATAGTGACTCTGACTTGGTACTTGGACTCGAATGATAGTGATTCAGATAACGGGCTTAGACTCAAATCATAGTGACTCAGACACAGACTCAAATGATAGTGACTTGAACATGAATGATAGTGACTCTGACTCGGTCATGGACTCAGACTCGAATGATAGTGACTAGGACTCAGGACTTGGACTCAAATGATTGTGACTCGGACTCAGGAATTGGAGTCAAACTCAAATGATAGTGACTCAGACATGGACTTGAGTGATAGTGACTCAGACTCGAATGATAGTGACATGGACTTGACTCGCGTGAAGTGACTCGGACTCAGACTCAAATGATAGTGACTCTGACTCATGACTCGAATGATAGTGACTCAGACTCGAATGATAGTGACTCGGACTCGAGACTCAAATGATAGTGACTCTGACTCGGACTCGATAGTGATTCAGATAACGGGACTTAGACTCAAATGATAGTGACTCAGACACAGACTCAAATGATAGTGACTTGGACTCAAATGATTGTGACTCGGACTGATAGGAGTCAAACTCAAATGATAGTGACTCAGACTTGAGTGATAGTGACTCAGACTCGAATGATAGTGATTCTGACTCGAGACTCTGACGACAGAGACTGAACTCGAATGATAGTGACTCGCACTTGGATTCGGACTCGAATGATAGTGACTCGGACATGGACTCAGACTCGAATGATAGTGACTTAGACTCGAATGGCAGTGACTCAGACTTGAATGATAGTGACTCAGACTCTGAATGATAGTGACTCAGACTTGGGACTCGAGACTCTAATGATAGTGACTCGGACTCGAGCTCGAATGATAGTGACTCGGACTCAGGACTCAGACACAGACTTGGACTTGAATGATAGTGACTCAGACTGGGACTCGGACTCGAATGATAGTGACTCAGACTCTAATGATAGTGACTCGGACTCGAACTCGAATGATAGTGACTCGGACTCGGGATTCAGTTTCAAATGATAGTGACTCAGAAAATGATAGTGACTCGGACATGAACTCGAATGATAGTGACTCGGACTTGGACTCGAATGATAGTGACTCAGACTCGGGACTCAGACACAGACACGAGTGAAAGTGACTCGGACTCATACTCGAATGATAGTGACTCAGACTTATACTCGAATGATAGTGACTCAGACTTGGACTCGAATGATAGTGACTCGGACTTGGACTTGAATGTTAGTGACTTGGACTCGGGACTCTGACACGGACTCGAATGATAGTGACTCTGACTCGGTCTTGAATGATAGTGACTCGGACTCGGGATTCGGTTTCAAATGATAGTGACTCGGACACGGACTCGAATGATAGTGACTCAGACTCGGGACTCGGACACAGACACGAGTGAAAGTGACTCGGACTCATACTCGAATGATAGTGACTCAGACTTATACTCGAATAATAGTGACTCAGACTTGGACTCGAATGATAGTGACTCGGACTTGGACTCGAATGATAGTGACTCGGACTTGGACTTGAATGATAGTGACTCGGACTTGGACTCGAATGATAGTGACTCAGACTTGGACTCGAATGATAGTGACTCAGACTTGGACTCGAATGATAGTGACTCGGACTTGGACTCGAACTCGAATGATAGTGACTCAGACTTGGACTCGAATGATAGTGACTCAGACTTGGACTCGAATGATAGTGACTCAGACTTGGACTCGAATGATAGTGACTCGGACTTGGACTTGAATGTTAGTGACTTGGACTCGGGACTCTGACTCGGACTCGAATGATAGTGACTCGGACTCAGACTCGAATGATAGTGACTCGGAATCAAATGATAGTGACTTGGACATGGACTCGAATGATAGTGACTCGGACTTGGACTCGAATGATAGTGACTCGAACTTGGACTCGAATGATAGTGACTCGAACTTGGACTCGAATGATAGTGACTCAGTCTTTGACTTGAATGATATTGACTCGGACTTGGACTTGAATGATATTGACTCGGACTTGGACTTGAATGTTAGTGACTTGGACTCGGAATCAAATGATAGTGACTTGGACTGGACTCGAATGATAGTGACTCGGACTCGAATGATAGTGACTCGGACTTGGACTCGAATGATAGTGACTTGGAAATGATAGTGACTCGGACTTGGACTCAAATGATAGTGACTCAGTCTTTGACTTGAATGATATTGACTCGGACTTGGATTTGAATATTAGTGACTTGGACTCGGGACTCTGACACGGACTCGAATGATAGTGACTCGGAATCAAATGATAGTGACTTGGACATGGACTCGAATGATAGTGACTCGGACTTGGACTCAAATGATAGTGACTCGAACGTGAATGATACGAATGATAGTGACTCGGACTTGGACTCGAATGATAGTGACTCGGACTTGGACTTGAATGATAGTGACTCGGACTTGGACTTGAATGATAGTGACTCGGAATCAAATGATAGTGACTCGGACATGGACTCGAATGATAGTAACTCGGACTCAGACATAGACTCGAATGATAGTGACTTGGACTCGAGACTCGGACGTGGACACGAATGAAAGTGACTCGGAATCAAATGATAGTGCCTCGGACACGTATTCAAGTGATAGACACTCAGACTCGAATGATAGTGACTGTAGCAGGGGAAGATCTGTGCTGTCTCTGCTGGCGTGTTCATAGTGCTGCAGGAAGAGGGCAGCAGTCGTCCAATAACCGCCTGCAAGTCATGACAGTGACACGGGGAGGTGGGAAAGGGGGTGTTGGACTTTCCCTCTCTCTGAATGGCTGGGAGGCGGGTCTTGGGGAGATTGTTAGCCCTGCAAGATAACGCTCTACTGTTTCCACAGGTATGCCCTTTTAAATGCACTGTGTGTGCGGAAGCGCAGGTCCGGGACCGAGAACCAGCCGAGAGAAAAGAAACCGGAGAAAGAAATAAAAAAAACTAAAGAAAGATAGTGACAGCGGGGAACCCTTGGGCAGACCCCTGAAATATTGTTTATAGCAGGCTGAGGGAGCCGCTAGTGTAGGTTGGTGATCTGGGCTGTGCGGGTAGCGACAACCGGGATAATGCTGCCAAGTTCAGCACCTTTTATTTGTAGTTTTATTATTGTTTTATTTTCCTTTTTCCTTCTGTTTTCATTACACCGTGTAACAATAATTATTATTTTTTTTTTTTTTTTTGGTTCCTGGGTAGTAAGTGTTATTTCCTAATTGCTTATGCCTCAAAAGTATAGAAAATGGCTATTATTCCCCACAAACTTCGCTTTTGTGACCAGGACAGTGATATTTTGAAATGTACCTATTTTCCTGAACATTCCAGATAGATTCAGTGCTGAGTAAACTTGAAGTAACTTCTAGAACTTTCCAGTAATATAAATAATAGTATAAATACAGGGGCCTTAAGCCCACCAGTTCAGTTTAGTTCCAGCTGCCTAAGTGGATACATATCTGCATTTTTCTGAGATGGCATCAAGAGGCTGCAATGGTGGCATTCCTGATGGGTCTCTGTCACAAAGACGGCTGGAGTGGGTGGCGTCAGACCAGAAGCAAGAAAATAAACAAAGACAGAGGTGGAGTTTGGTGGAGCTGAGCGAATGATCTCGCTCAGCATTTAATGAATAACAGACAGACAGAAAATAAAAGGGTTGTAAAAACAAAAACACACAGGACACGGCACTGGTCGCCAAAATAAATAGACAAACAAAACGGACTAAACTTAACAACGGTGCACGGACAGACACCGACAAACACAGTGAGTTTCAAACACACAAGTATCGTGCTGGTCCCACCAGCACGCAATAGCAATTGTAATTGAAATTATCACTCCCCTACTCTCTCTCCCATTCTCCACTCATATGTGAAAACGTGCATCTATATATACTGTTGTGCTGGGATTCAATTACTAATTAATTATTCACTTGAATCCCAGCACGTGAATTAATAAAGTGCAATTCCCCGTGCTCACATATTATTACTTTTTACTTGCACATGAAGTGCTGTGCAATCCTCGTGCCTAAATACACATATACATTTTAAACACTCGTGTTACACAGACCCGTTTATATCCCGTGTACCAATGTCTATACACCAACATTTAAACACACCACACGCAACACATAACAGATAATATACACAGGGGCGGGCACTTTGTCACAGTCTCCAAGGCGGTGTTACCAAGTTTCCCTGCTATCTTTGCCTTTGGGACAGCAGGGACACCAAGGAGCACTACCACAGGCGGGACTGGCCACAGCGGATAGAGTTCTCTGTGGCGAGGAACAATGTCAAGTGGGAGCCACTGGTGGACCCCCGGAAGGTGCTGATGCCACCACTGCACATCAAATTGGGCCTTATGAAACAATTTGTCAGAGCTCTAGATAAGGAGTCGGCAGCCTCAAGTACCTTCAAGACTTCTTCCCTAAGCTGTCTGAGACAAAGGTCAAAGCCGGTGTCTTCGTTGGACCACAGATAAAGAAGATCCTGGAGTGCAATCAATTCCCCAAGAAGCTCACTAGTAAGGAGAAAGCGGCTTGGAACAGCTTTGTCGCAGTGGTTCTGGGCTTCCTGGGCAATCGCAAGGCTGAAAACTATGTGGAGCTGGTTGAGACTCTGAAGAACTGCGGCACAATGGGCTGTAGGATGTCCCTCAAAGTCTATATCCTTGATGCTCATCTTGATAAATTCAAGTAGAACATGGGAGCGTACTCGGAGGAGCAAGGCGAGCGCTTCCACCAGGATATACTGGACTTTGAACGCCGCTACCAAGGAACGTATAACGAGAACATGATGGGAGACTACATTTGGGGGCTGATTCGTGAAAGTGATTTACAGTATAATCGTAAATCCCGAAAAGCTACTCGCTTCTAAATCTTTTGTAGTCATTTTTGTATTACTTTAGTATAAATAAATGGTAAAATTTGGATTCATATGTTGTTTTTTTCTGACTTTGTGAACGAAAAGACCGTTTTCTCATTAGAAATAGGTAAATTTCAAAATATTACTGTCATGGTCACAAAAGCAAAGTTTGTGGGGAATAATAGCCATTTTCTATACTTTTGAGGCATAAGCAATTAGGAAATAACACTTACTACCCAGGAACAAAAATTGTGTGACATAGTGTTATTTTGAGCACCTGCGAGTGTGCCCGCATTCAATTGGTTTACCAGCCTTGGTATTCATGTTGTGCTGTCTATCATCGTTGATAGACAGGCCACGGACAACAGTGCCCTCTGTGGGTAAAAATAAATCCTTACCTCAGAATTAAACTGGGCACCTGTGTGGTGTTTCAAGTACACCTGTTCTGTCTACCGTGTCAGTGAATTACCCACCACCCTTCCACAGTGACTCACACACAGACTTGAATGAGAGTGACTCGGACATGGACTCGGACACAGACTCAATGATTGAGGACTTGACTACAAGTCTGCCATACAGTGAATGGAAGGTCTAGATAGACAGGAAAGATTTATGAAAGTATTTTGTTAGCTACAGTTACTTTAATGCAGTCATCCCAATATTTCCATTCTATAACTGGGTCTATAAATCATCTCTGAGGGAAATCCCTGCTATATTACTTTATTTAACTAAATAGTTGTATACAGCTTACCTGTCCTGTACTTCCATTCTCTGTATGGATCTCAAATGTGAAGATCTGAAAGAAACACGTTCTAGAAAACATGTATTTTCATTTTCATTTCAGTATGGTACTTGGTTAAAGTTCAAAGTTTGCTTGCCTTGCTTTCTAAGAAGTCTGTCACAGCTTTATCTCCTTTGTCATTTTCCCACAACAGTGTCTTAAGGGTCAAAGCGTCTTAATCCCTTTTCACACTAGTTTCACACTACCCAAGTCCCAACCCAGGTTCTGGCTACCCATGACACAATTCTGCGTAGTGTGAAACCGTACTGGGGTCGTACCCAGGTCAGCAGCGTCACATAACTGCCCTGATCAATTAAGCACCTCGCTAAATAAATAAATAAATATTAAAATTAGGTTATGAGAGTAATGGTATTGTCAGCAAGTGCAGAGTCCACGATGGGGAAACAGATAGAAAGCGTTATAGCAATCAGCCTTTTGGTGCGTTCCCCTTTAAGAGAGACATGGCTGTGTATGTGTCAGTCAGCTGTTTGTAACAGTGATGTTTCAATACACCAGTTGACAAAGCTTTGTGTTTTACTCTTTTTTTTTTTGTGCACTGTGTTTATATGATGGAACACACAGTTGAAGATATTGGCAGCATGTTGTTGTGGCTTTTAAATGCTTCTGAATTAAACAAAGCAAGCTTCATAAATGTAATGCTTACCGGCCGTTTGTTTAAAATAGCCGAAGTAACCAAGCTTCTTATCGGCTGCTGGCAATATCGAAAAAGAGCACAAAGTACCATGACAGAGATATTAAGAAAGCAGAACCAGGGAGACAGGGACTTCTAGAGTTAAGAAAGAAGATTTCTGACAAAAATAGTGTACTTTTGAATCTTATGAAATGTAATCTGATATAAACTTGTGCACTCTGCTGCAAGCATGCACGTGTTTCTTGAGAAGCTTTTCTTGGCAGCAGAATTTAATATACAGTATATATGCTGAGGTTTTTATTTTCTGTTTTCACATACCCTTGTTTATTATGATGGAAAGAGTAGACATGCAATGTACTGAAGGATTGCCCGGTAGATCAAAGCCAGCTAGATGGGGGCATGACAGGAGCTAAGATTCTTAAAGACCTTTCAGAGACATAATGCCATCTTTCAGGTTACCTGCTCTGGGGAGACTATACTTGTTAGGTTTCACTCTCTGCTCCAGGGTCAAAACAATGGAGCCATTATCAGAAAGGCAATGGGAATTTGAGAACCTTTTTCTCATTATTGGTCATTAGAGGAGATATTGAGCTGGCCGATTATTTCTTCCTCTCCATTCCGGTCTTCCACAAAAGGGTGTATCAGTGTTTTCAAAGGGATGTTTGAGGTAATAAAGTATTGAAAGAGACTGAAGTAAAGATGAAATCATGTTTGGCTTTAGTCTTTAAAATATAGATTGGTCCTGTTAACATGAGATTGGTCTAGCCGAGTGCCCCACTTCACTATAGTTCACTAAGGTTTCGCCATTTAATGTGATAACAGGCAAATAAATCCAAGTATACAACATGAATGAGAATGATTTGAATGTAACCCATCCATTCTCTTTTAAAATGGAACCCTTGTGTATTCCTTTAATGTAAATATTCAATTATTTATTGTGTGTAGTCTAAAAAAGGTTCAGTATTACATAATTCTCTTTCCAGCAATCAAGTATTTCATTTTAAACAGGTTTTTTTATCGGGTACTACGTTGGATTATAGATCTGTTCTCAGTTTGCTTGCCTTATTTGCAGGATATCTCTTACTGTTTCACTTCCTAGGTCTCGGGATCTAGCATGTCACTGGCTGTAAAGCATGTCAGTCGATACATTAGATGGTTGGGAAATGACAGGAAAGAAGTTGTTGAAGGGGACCATTTCACTCTGCAGGTGAAATGACCAAAGAAGTGCAGCACTCCCTGAAAGCAAGGCTAGTAAATTATTTTGTTAGCTACAACCATTTGATACCATGGTTCTTATCGGAAATCAAGCTGCCAGCCTTAGACATATATAATGCAGACTACATCAAAGTGTTTTTTTTTGTTGAAATCACCATCTGGTGACGAACATCTACTGTGGATCCAGTTTCCTTTCTGAATTGTTGGCAATACATAGAGTAGATGTCCACTAGATGGTGCTGTCTCTTACTCCTATAAAGACACTTTGGTTGATCTATCCACAATTGAGAGGAACGGTAGTTCCTCACGCCACGTTATCAGTGAAGCATAAGAACTGCCAGAGACTCTCTATACAGCAAGGATAGTTGCTGTGATAACTTGTAACAATTGTAAGTCACCCTGGATAAGGGCATCTGCTAAGAAATAATAATAATAATAATAATAATAATAATAATAATAATAATAATAATAATAATAATTTATGTGTTTTCGGTACTGGCGCAGAATTTCATTTCCAACCATCTTTGGTGAAACGGTAAATCGCCAAAGGTAAAAATGTCCTTCTCTTCTGGTGTATTCATAGTGCTGCAGGAAGAGGGCAGCAGCTGTTCGATATCCCCCTGTTAGTCATGGCAGTGACACGGAGAGGTGGGAGAGAGGGTGTGTGAGCTTTCCCTCTCTAAGAGGCTGAGAGGCGGGTCTTGGGGGATTGCTAGCCTAATAAAATAACATTCTGCTCTTCCCTCAGGTCTGCCCTTTTAGGACATGCTGAGCGTGCGTAAGCGCTGGTCCAGGACGGAGAATGGCCATGAGAAAGAAACCGGAAAAGAATTCCAAAAGAAAAGAAAACAAAAAGTAGTTGTTGCGGGGAAACCTTGGGCAGACCCCCTAAGTATTTTTTAGAGCAGGCTGAGGGAACAGCTAAAGTAGGTCGGTGACTCGGGTTGTGCGGATAGCGACGACCAAGGTAACGCTTCCAAGTGCAGCACCTTTTATTTGTAGTTGGATTACTATGTTTTATTTTCCTTTTTTCTTTCGCCTTTTGTTTTTGATTATTTTTTTGACCTGTGAGTGCGCCCGCACTTGAACTGTATACTGCCTTTGGTATTATTGTGGTTCTGTCTACCATCATTGATAGGCAGACCACGGTCAACAGCGCCCTCTGTGGGCTAAAAAATGGACACATCCACACCCAATAAAACCAGGCAACTGTGCGGTGTTTCGAGTTCACCCTTCTCTCTCCCCTGTGTCAGTGAGTTACCCACCACCCTTCCACAGTATATTACAGGACATCCAAGTTTAATGACAATTAACTTGTTTTGCCAACATGGAAATATACTAGGGAACTGTGGCAAAGTGGTTGATTGTGTACAGGTGCAGAGGTGATGCAGTGCAGGAATAAAACACAAAGAGATTGTAATCCAGTTTGGAAAAGTGCTTCTTTATTTTATAATCCAGGTCTGGTGACCAAACAACGATCCCTGGCAATACACAACAATGTGTAATACACGGGGTAAATAATAACGGGTTTGCAGTCCCAAACAATAAAAACTAGTATCCCTCCCACAATGTACAAACATGGTCACCAGTCCAGGATGTGTGCTGTAGTGCTCGTTGTGGGTGATACAGTTTAATGCGTGACAATAGTGTAGTGCTGTTCCAGGTTTTATGCAGGCCCTTAGCGACAGCTCCGGAACATGTTAGCCATCTATGAAAACAGTAGTAACAATTATAGACAAGACAAACAGACACTCATGATATTTCACAAATACTGCACAGGTCTTTCCGAGGTATTTTTCATAAACAAAGCGAAAGAACAGATTACGATTCTACGTCTTCTTATATGCTGTTCCTTGGTAAATGAGTGCAGCTTCCTTTATAATCAACGGCTGCTACCTTGTTTCCCTTCCTGGTCAATACGTTCTTGTAACAGAGTCTCGCCTTCTTCCACACTGACCGACATCCCAACCCGGGGAAAGAACTGTCAGGCCATCTTGCCCAAAGAACTCTGTTCTCGCTGCTTAGTGCCCTCACAGGTCAACAGGGAGATTTACAACCAAGATTTTTTGTATTTCTGTCACACATCCCACCGCTCAGAGTGAAGCCGAAGGAATAATTGGCTAAATCTATCTTTCCCATTACTCCCCCCTCCCGGGAAAAATAATCTGCATTTTTGATGGTCTTTCCCCGCACGGTGTACTATGTGGTACATGAAGGGTTGTAATGCCAGATACACCCATGTTATTCGTGCATTGCTATTCTTCATTGTGCTTAATCACTTGAGTGGAGGGTGGTCTGTGACAAGATCAAATGTAAAGAGTGAGTAGCCCATTTAATGGTCAAACATTCCTTTTCAATTATGGAGTAGTTGCACTCCCGAAGTAGCATCTTTTTACTAAGATACAGTATCGGGTGTTCTACTCCATCTACCTTTTGGGACAAGACAGCACCCAAGCCTATGTCTGACGTATTGGTGTGGTGAAATCAGATGTGATAAGAGGGGGGGCCTGGCAAAGTTTACGCTTAATAGTATAAAATGCCCCCTGACAGAATTTGGAGCACTCTATTTGGTGAGGTCGACTAAATGGTTAACCACTGTGACAAACTCGGGGATAAAGCATCGGTAATAACCGGCTAATCCCAGAAGTGACCTCAACTGATTCTTGGTTTTGGGGTGATCACGGGTCTCACCCTTCCATTTCCCATTAAAAATCGCAAATATTCAGTCTCTGTCTTGGCAAACGCACATTTTCTCAAGTTAGCTGTCAGCCAAGCTGCCCTTAGAGACTGAAGGATGGCTGTAATCCTAGCCAAATGCTCTCGCTAGGTGGAGCTGTAAATCACCACATCATCAATATAAGCTGCTGCATATTCATGATGTGGGCATAAACCCTGGTCCATCAGGCTCTGAAAGGCAGCGGGCGCACCATGTAGCCCAAACAGCAAGGTTTTAAAGTGAAACACTCTTCTGGTGTTAAAAATGTGGTTTTCTCTCTAGAACTGCAGGTTAAGGGGATCTGCCAGTATCCCTTTGTCAGGTCCAGAGTCAAGATAAACTTTGTTGACCCAAGGCATAGTGTATGCATCAAACTTGGCAATAGCTTTTACCTTCTGGAAGTCCACACAGAAGCAATTGGTGCCATCTTTCATGGCCACTATGACAATTGGACTGCACCACTCGCTCCTGGAAGGCTCAATAACCCCAAATTTGAGTATGTCCCATACGTCTTTGCGAACGCCACTTCGTCAACTTTCCGGGATCCGGTAAGTTCTCTCTTGTACTGTGACACCTGAGGGAGAGATAATGTCATATTCAACTAAGTTAGTCCTGCCAGACACGTCAGCAAAAACATCGCTGAACTCCTCAATAAATTTATGCAGTTCCCATTTCTGATCTGGAACCAATTGTTCCCCCATCGAAATTATTTTGATGCTAGGAGTCTCTGCACAGGGGCCCAAATCATCCTCTACATTGCCTGGGCTATAAATAAGACATCTCTTGCCTGCCAGGGCTGTAATAAATTTGCATGATAAATTTCACGTTCATTACGGTGATCGGGCTGTCTAATTTAATATTTCACCTTCCCTATAGCCCTAATCACTTCATATGTCCCCTGCCATTTAGCACACAATTTTGATTCTGAGGAGGGAAGCAGCGGCATTACCTTGTCTCCTGGTCTAAAGGTTTGAATTAGTGCATTTTTGTTGTAAAGCTGCTGTTGTCAGTGCTGAGCTGATTTGAGGTTGTCCTGGGCCAAACGACCGACTAAATCCTGGCGATCTTTTAGTAAGAGAACATGCTGCACTACATTTTTGGATGAGCCTTTGTGCTCCTGCCACCCCTCACTCAACAGGTCAAGGATGCCGTGAGGCTATTGGCTGTACAAGAGCTGTAGAAATCTCTCACTGCGAAATGGAGGTAGGGAAGAAGCGATGTCCAATGTTTTTACTCTTGCATTACAAACCGTCTCACGATCGACTTCAAAGTCTGATTGAAGCGTTCCACCAAACTGTCCTGTGGATGATAAACAGACGCCCTGATGGGATGTATTTTGTATATTTTATATAACTGCTGTAACGTGTTAGACACAAAGTTGGTTCTATGATCAGTCAATATCTTCTTGGGGAAACTCTAGCCATAATCTGTACTAACTCTGTTGCTATCGCAGCGGCACTAGTGGACCTCAATGGAACTGCCTCCGGGTATCACGTTGCATAATCTACCACTACTAATATATGCGTATACCCAGAGTCAGAAGGTAGCAAAGGGCCCACTATGTCCATTGCAATGCATTCAAAAGGAGTGGAAATACTCGGCAGTGGAACCAAAGGGACGGGGCGCACTCGACCCGGCGCTACTCGCTGGCAGTCTGTAAATCTGGCTACATATTGTGACACATCAGTATGAAGACCTACCCAATAGAATCAAGTCAATATCCACTCCCTTGTCTTGTCAGCTCAGAGGTGCCCCGCAAAAGGGATATCATGCGCCAGACTCATGACCTCCAGCCGACAAGACAGGGAAACCAATAACTGTGTTACAGGCTGTCCTGTGCCCACGGCTAGGTTTACACTATATAGTAATTGCACCTTGATACTGAAGTGTGGATATACTAGCGCCCCAGAGCCATCAACATCCTTGCCTTCAATAGACCAGATCTGCACCCAAGCATACACTAATGACGTGTCATTATGTTGGCCCCACGCTGTGTCCGTAGTTGAGTACCACATGTTTGGTATATTTAGAGGGGCTGGAGTAGCTACTGCCCTAGATGGCTCAGTAACCTCGCCCTCTTGGTCACACTTCGTTCCGACTCCTTTTGACTGGCGTTTATTACCATCTGAGCGCTCTCCCACCAGACCCCAGCCTTGTCTTAGAGATGCTCCCTCTGATTTTGAAGTCCTTCTCTCTTTATTTATTTTTCTAGGACAGAAAATGGAGAAAACATTTCGGCTTGAAAAGGAAACACATCACCAATTTGTTCCTTTTTCTTTTTCTCTGCCACATTTATGTGTGCGGTTGAGATTAATTTAACCAATTCTCTATAATTTGATCCAGAATTGAGTGTGTTAGCCTTTTCGCCAACCTAACTACTAGGTGTCGTTTTATCGATCCTACCAATAAATGTACTTTTAGGATGGGGTATGTTGCCATATCTCAGCAGCTGCGACAGTGGAAGGTAGCTGTGCCAAGGTTGGTGTGGGCTGAGACCAGGGAGTCCTCAAAATTCTCCACCAGTTTTATTGCTGCTTCCAGGGTGGCGGGGCTGTGGCGCCGTATCCATCCCTGGGTTTCGGTACTCCCAAAATCGTACCCTGTACATTTCCTCTGTGATGTTGATCTGGCTCACTTTACCAGGTTGTAGTCAGAAGCTTCGGTATCCGTCATGGCCTGATATGCTGCCTGAGCCCTCCCCGATCAGGCAGGATTCCAGCTGTCTCGCCCAGTACATTCTGGATAATGACGCGGTGGTAGCCAGCCTCTCTAAAGCGACCAGGTAAGCCTCCGGGTCATCCTCCGCTGTCATTTTCATTGCCCGTGCCCTTTGGGCCATCATCACAGGTGCCAATGGTACAGTGGTCTGGACCGCCAGACCAACCTTCTCCACCAATGCCGTGTACTGCTCCTCTCTCCATCTCTCCGCAGCCTCCTGTCTGCTGTCCAGCTCCTGCAGCAGCACTGAAAGTGATGCCTGATCCATAGTGCCACTTCTAACAACACATGTGGCAAAGTGGTTGATTGTGTACAGGTGCAGGAGTGATGCAGTGCGCAATGAACAGACAGAGCTTTGTAATCCAGTTGGAAAAGTAATATGCAGGGGTGCGCAGGTTCTTGTCCGACTTTGTGAAGTTGTTGTTCTGTGATGCGGATTGGAAGACACTAAGTAACCTCCAGAGCTCTTGTGGCTGGAATTGCTGCAAGAAGAGAAAACCTAACTATGCAAATTTTGAAACCTTGTGCATTGATAAATATGTTCCTTGGCATAATTTAACAAGACTAATGTATAGAGAGTTGGGAACTGTCCTCTTAGAGCTAAATAGAGCACTGGGACACCTTTTCTAGAATTGTGGGACAGGATTTATGTTTAATACTCAGTACAGGCAAGCTGACATGCACGTGTTCCTTGAAATAATGTATCCTCATATTAAAATGTCTCCTTAACTTTTAATAATGTTTGGAGTGTTTTCTATGTGTAAGTTCTGAGATCAGGAGCTGCTGTGGCATAGACAGGTCAATGCTACATAGATCTGATCAACCACAGCATATTTATACAAGTAAGAGCCAGTGCAATGTAGTGACCCTCCACTGTTGAAAGAAGGTTTTTTTTTTTTGTGCTGGCAATACCCTGCCGTACACTAGATGATATCGACACTTATAGTACAAAGACATTTCAGCTGATTCAATCTACGTTATGGAGGCCAACGTCTCTGGCAGACAACTACAACTGAAGAGCAGCTCCTGAACACCTGGTCACATACTTTTGGACACAAATATCCAGTTATTTTCATTAAGAAACAGAATATGTGCAAATAATAAATGCAAATAATAAATTTAGGGACTGTCAAAGTTACTCTTAAAAAAGAAAAAAATAACTTCTATCCCACATTGTACAATAATTTGAGTAGGCGGTGCCTCAATCAGCATGTTGTTCACCTTGGGACATACGATAAACTCTATGTTAACCAATTGGGGTGGCATGAGTGAGCCATACAGGCACATTGTAATAGAAAACACACACTGCTTCTAGAGTTAGTGGTAGTTTCTTGTGCCTTTCACCCTCGGTTTGAATCCTGCTCAGGTTTCACAATGGAAATGTGTTTGGAAATCTTAAACTAGTCCCTAGTGGACAATAGACCGAGTGAGGCAAGGCCCAGGAGTGAGTGACAGTGTTGTTCAGGACAGGAGGTATGCTTGTAGAGTGCTGAAGGGAAGCTCTTCTGCTGTCTACAGTTAGTGCTGTGGTTATACACCTTTCATAAGAACTACATTTACACAAAAAGTCAAATAGGAACTGAAAAAAAAGCAAATAATGTACTTCTTTTTCTTTTTAATTGAGGTTGTTTAGCTTTCTAGCTTGAGGGCACTGGAGAAAAGAACATCTGATTTTCAAATTCTGGTTTTGCCACAGATTAACTAGATAACTCTCCCTGTAATTGGAGAATCAAGCTGCATCTTATTAAAACATGGGGACCTGTGACCGGGAAGCATTGGCAATGAGACTCAAAGACCAGAAAGCAGCAGTTTAAGCCCTCATGCGCATTTTAATAACAAATACAAAACACCACACAAAATAATAAACAACACAGTACTGCATCGTACCGTCACCATCACTACATCTCTAACACCTGTGATCACCTGTTTTATACATGTGGCTGGAGCCTAATTCCCATGTGTTTTTGTAGGGAGAAATGTTACCCCCTCCCTGCCACCCAATATTCCCCACATACACCTGTGCACCCTGTTTCACCCTGCCACACAGCCACATACCTTGATTAATGATCACAGCACACATGGCACCTCCCTCCCCTCAAGTCCATCTTTCTCCTTATCAATTCTTGTGGGCGGGTTGGAGAGGGGGTCAGTCCACATTCCAACGCCTCCCAAGGACCGAGACCCGGCGACAGGGGACCCAAATGGGGTAGCAGGGGTGACTGGAGCGCAGGCTGGTGACTGGGCTGTTGCACCATCAGGCAGAAGTGCTAGTCTTGGAGCCAGTGAAGTGACGTCCGAACCCCCAGGCAGGGGGATCACTGTGACGTCTGCCGACAGCGCAGTGACATCAGGGGTTTCAGGGTTTCTCTTCACCTCCTCCCCTCTCTCTATAGCTAATGACTCCTTTCCACCTGTTTCTGGCCACAGTAATCATTGCTCTGGCAGTGGGGAACACTCCAATCATGGCAGCGCTGGCAAGGGAAATGTTGGCAGAGGTACAAGGCCCTCTTGCAGGGGCAATGCTGGTAAAGACAACGCTGGCAGCAGAAATGCCCCCTCCCGAAGTGCAGCTGGCAATGGCCCTCCAGCCATGGCAATGCTGGCAGCGGAAATGCTGGCAGTAGTGCAGGGCACTCCATTTGTAGCAACACTGGTAGTGGCAATGCTGACAGCAGCACGGGGCACTAAGGCAGTGGCAATGCTGGCAGTGTCAATGCTAACAAGAGCACCTCGATTTTGCACCAATCTTCACCAGAATTTTAACATACACTCCTAGCCTCCTTTACGCTTCGGATTGCATTTGGCTAGAGTCCGGTTGTATTTGTGTTTTTTTTTTTTTTTAACATTTCAGCTATCACGTGGTTATGAGATGTCTATGTGTATGCACTGATTTAATGCCTTGTTCCCATTCCCAAATCCCTGCTCAGATATAGCAGAGGATGGCACTAGAATGCCGGCTCTCACACTTAAGTGAATGACTGAAGAGATGACAGGCTGCTTGGCCTCTTGCAGTTGAGATTCCTGTGTTGCTGCCCCTGTACTTTTGGCAGAAGATCTGTGTAGGAATGTTAAAGACACATAGAAAATCTGGGGCTGGGGGATCATGCTCAAATGAAGGTTGGAAAGTTGGTCATGCTTGTGAAAGCCAAGACACCTCTTCCTCTGTGCCAGCCCTGCAGGGTGCAGAACGATCTGACGGAAAATAGGCACAGCGTGGTATTTAGATGAACAGCAACCCATATCAAAGCCCTGTTTGAACTTTCGGAATGGATTATCCCTTTGGGTAGTCAGAGTTTGATCATGGTTAGCTGAGAATAAGGACCCTGTTCTGGATCACTACTGAAATAGGGCTGTATTACTAAGTAACATGAGTTTGATGCCTATTTTTCAATAACCATCCATGTTATTTTCCCTTTGTAATTAGTTGAAGTTATACACCTGTATAAACAACAGGAGTGTACAGCAGTATCAATCATGTAATGATAACAAGACTTGACTTGGTCTTATCTTGCCTGGAGAATCCTAAGTGCCAGCATGGATCAGCCTTCAGTCATGTGAAAACGTGACTTTTCAACTTTGCAGCCCCGCTTACTTGAGATATATATTTAGGTAGAGAGAGTAGGTGGGACTGACAGTTGAAATGCTACATTGTCAGATGATTTACAGGGTATATATTAAAAGCACTTCCACTAGTTTATGAAAATGGTATATAACCCATAAAGGGAATTTAAACAGAAAGAGAAAGGTAATTAATATAATTTAAAAGAATAGAAAAAGAAACTATAAAGGACACTAATAAATCATCTATATTTAGCTACCTGTAAGATGCACAAAGACAGTCTATTAAATAAGTACACGCACTCCACAGGGGGAAGTTTTGCCTGGCAAGAAGTAGTGCTTTCTGATTTAGCCTTGCCGTATGCCAGGAAAAACAACAACAGAGCTGTTTCTGCTAACAGTACCCCTGTAGTGTGCATGTATTCTTAACTGTGCCTAGAGTGAATGGGAATCGGAAGAATGTATTTTTTAAGATGTAGTGTTTTGCATGCGTTCATAACCATGCCTTGATTGGATGACATACGAAATACGTTCTATTGAATCTTAAAGGAATAGTAATACGTTGAGTTTAATCAGCCTTACTGTACCTTCAATGCAGTGCTGTTCGCTAGGCTTGTGTACCAGGCAGGCAGTGTTGTGTGATGTCACTAGGGGATTCTGACCTCTGTCAGTGAGAGGAGAGGATGATAAAAGTTCTAGAACCACAACTGCAGATAAGCCTGGCTTTTTTGCACAGTGCTTAAAGTGGTTGTAGCTAACATAAAATATGGCCAAATCAGTATACTGGCAAGAAATACAATCTGAGAGCTTCGTTTAACCTGAATTATTACTAGAAACCATGATTCAAATAGAAAATACATGTTTACTGTAACTTGCGTTTCTTTAAAACCTGCACATCTGAGACTAATGGAGCTAATGAAAGTACAAAACAGGTCATATTTATGCCTGGTATTCTTTAGTTAGCTACAATTACTTTAAAAACGTAAGGTATCTAATGAGCATGTATTTTGCAAATAGTTTCCTGGCTCTGATACAACAGCTGTGAAGGTAATTAATTAGTTAAAGTTACCACTGCGGTCTGATGCTAAACAAACTGCACAGGAAACGTGGCTCTCTAATCAGGAATTGGGGTTAAACACCAAGAAAAAACTAATTAGAAAATGGATCGTCAATACGAGGGCTTTAATCTTTGGTAAAACTTTCAAACTATGTATATTTAATCCGCCCGAAAATACGTAAATACAGTGTTCGTGTATTTTACCCTTTTTCTGCTTAATGAAAGAACATCTCCGTTCTTGTACACGCCCTCTGAATGTTGTCTGTCAATGTAAACTAATTCTGCTTCTTCGCTGTCCTATCTGCCTATTTACATTTTACATTTTGACACTCTCTCCTCTAACAAAGCCAGGAAGAGGTTTTGAATAAACTTTATGAACACACTGTGAACAAATTACTGAACAACCAGCATGATCGGGTAACACATAGAAAACTCAATATTTTTTATTTCTAAAACATTTTAAATTTATTTTGGTAATAAATGTTAGGACAGGATAACTTAAATACTGAAACATACACGAACATGCACTCAAATCCAAATAAAAAAGTTAGCTCTACTTTTATTCTTTACATGTTTTACAAACAATGTAACATAAACAATGTTTGCTTTTCTGCACAAGGTACCTGAACTGAAGAATAGCTTTATGCAAGCAGAAGTTTTCTTTTATTATTTGGCAATTGGAAATACCCACGAAGCATCCATCACTGGGATGAAGCCGAGTGAAGGCTATCCTCAGACCACAGATGGAATTCTGAGCAAACTGCATTACTCATGGAATAATGAGGCCAACGTCTGTATTCATTCGCAACAACAAAAAAACAAAAAAATCCTGAACAACAGTAAATGTTATATTTATTATGTTATATTAACATATGGATTTTCTAATAGGAATAGACCCCTCATAAGAGGGCTTTATCGTCTGGTAAGGCCCTTCTCATTATGTTAAATGCCCTTGCCTTCTGCTCATGACATTAAACGACATCAAGCAGTTTCATCGCATACTTGGCCCTCCTGCCAAATTTTGCCCCCTCCCCTATAAAAGTATTTTAACAAACATTATTAATACACGTCAAAACAACCATTGGTGTATTTATGAGACAACATCAGTTAATATAATAATATAAATATATATATATATATATATATATATATATATATATATATATATATATATATATATATATATATATATAACGTTTCGAGTTGTACAACGTTTCAAGATATGTTGTACATATCTTTATATATATATATATATATATATATATATATATATATATATATATATATATATATATAATACAGGGAGTAACCATTAGCTTGTAGGTGATGTAATTACAGACAGAGACTTACAGCAATGTCTGGCACTATGCTTTAGTGTGAGAGGGTCGGGGCCTGCCCTCCGCGGATGATCAGATACCTTGCAATCGGAGTGAGGTCAGGATGAAGAGTCAGGAAACTTCTCTCAAATTCCTGAACCTTTGTATGGCAATCAAAACTTGGATAAAAGGACCGTTAAGTTTTAATAAATTTCTCTGTCTTTCTATCATTTGGATGTTTCCTTGTATTTCTGTACCACCCGTTTCCCCCCAACCCCCCCCCTACACTGTGCACTATACTGCTGCCACTTAGGGTATGACGCTGTTCACGCTGCAGACTCATGGGACAGGTACAGAGGGACAGGGCAGGTTACAAACATGTATTTTAGTAACTTTGTACATTTCTAAAGTGTCCAGTTCAGCAGAGCAGTGGCAAACGATTGCAACAGAGTTCCCCTAGCATACACCGCTCTCCTGCTTATGCAAATGGTCCTGGCAGCTCTGGCACAGCAGGGTCTCCTGCTGCTGTGTTAGTGAGGAGACTGTCCGACAGGTGGTGGAAGCGAGAGTGATCTGCAGGCTCGCGATATATAATATATATATATATATATATATATATATATATATATATATATATATATGTTTTGTTTGGTTGTGTTTGTGGTGGTGGTTGGCAGGGATAGGGTTAATTCCTATCCCTGCCAAATATATGTGCAGAATGTGGCCAGGTGTTGATTGAATTATTAATTGTCAATCAACCCTGGCCACATGGTATTTAAGACAAGCAGGAGCACCATTGTGCTGGAACTGGCTGGGAGAGACATGTGCTCCTGAATTTTTGTTTGCAACCTCACCGTGACAGCGCTGCTTGGGTGAGGGTTTTGTTTGTTCATTTTGTGGTATGTGACTGTTTTGTTCCAAACTTTATTTTGCTCTGTGAGCCGTGTTCTGTTTTTTTTTTTTTTTTTTTTTTTTTTGTTTAATAAACATGCACCCCAGTGCTTAAAACCTGCAGTTACTGTCTCTGAGTCTCTCTCCACCCAGCCATCCTGTTACAAACCATATTTTGTTTTATTTTTTTTTAATTTTCTGTAAAGGCTATGTATTTAATTATATGCATATCAATGCATCCAGAGATGGTAAATATTAAAAGCAAAAAAAGTATCAACTTTAAATACCAATAAAAACCACACAAATATATTGTTGTTTTTTCTCTGTTCACTCTGAATCGCAAAACAAAATCGCCATGCGACTCTTTTAGAACTACAGGGTGGCAAAAGTTGCCACAACAGTTCACCTTACCAGGTGATAAAGATACTATTAATGTATCTTTCTTTATATATAACAGCAGATACTGACCCTGTCACATGATTCTGAGAGCTTTATTGAGGCCACAGGAGTGCTTTAAACCACTTTTAAAAAGTAAAAACAATTGAAATATAAAACATGCTAATTGTTGAACAGAAAACCTGCATTGTTGCAGGAGAGAACGTGATCTGGATGCACTGCAATCCTTCCAAGACTTTTGTTTTTCTGCTGACGAATGCTCCAACAAAGGGGATTTTTTTTTTTTTTAAACCTTGATCAATGTAAATAAGATACAAGAGGGATGGGGTTTGGCACAACCAGTATATCAATGTTGCATTATCTAACACACTTGATTGCAGCATGACCCACATTTGCTAATGGCTAATTTATCTTGACTTGATAGATTTTGAATGGCATTGTCCTGTTTACATATCTGATTTATATTCCCTAAAACCAAGACAGCGAATGGTAACCCTCACAGCAACAGCAAAAAAATTAAAAGATTTAGTCCATAGACTGGTTGTTTAGGAGACAATGCACACCCATTCTGTATGGCTTACAGCTCCCCCACTGTTTAAAAGCGATAACTTCACTGAAACACAAGGAAAGGGGGCAGGCTGGCAGACCCTACACAGGAGAGCAGTTCAGTACACAGAAATAGGAAACAGATGGTCCTTGCGGCTGGCACCTCCACTCCAGCCCCTTTCCTGCCAGCCTGTGGTCCTTGGCTGGTTGCTGCTGGCACCGTATGACTGCAACATGGTAGGACAGCGGCAAGTAAAGAATAATGCACACATCTATCTGCAGACCAGCATGCCATAATGAAATGTGACAGAACTGACATTGTTACCTGGCGCATCGGAACAATATCTCAACTTTTGTATCGCTTCCCTGATCAGCTCCTGCTCACAGAAGGGGGGAGGGGGGGGGGGGGGGGGGGGATAAATGAGAAAAGAAAATAATTTATCATTCGCATAAGTTCTTTTTTATGTTCTTTATTTTGTAAGACAAGTTCAGAATGAATATGCACATCTCCAATACAATCCTTTTAATTATACATGTTTCCCTATAAATGAGTCTCTAACCCTAACCTTTACCCTGTAGTCAGAGACAGCACCTGTTTCAGCACATGCCCTTGCTTGCAAAGACCCTGAATACAGTCTGTGTGCAGATGAGGCAGCCTGAATTGTTATTTTGTATTTACTTTATCCAATAGTTGGATATTTTAAACTGTGAATATATCATTTATATGTTCAAATGTATTAAAAAATAAGGGAAACATCTGCTTGGCATACCGTGTTAAAATTCAATATTTATCAAAATCACATAAAAATGTAATTTGCTGATTTGTTTTGGGAAAGAAAACTTACAAAACCAATAATAAAGTTGGGTGATTAATTTAAGGATTCAAAATATGTTATCTAATAGTCAAGTAACAGTAACACTGTTATTTTCCTCCATTTTAGAATAAAGACTTTGATGACTCTACTGTTTCATGTACACCGGACACTGAATTAGGTATTCCAGAGGTCATGTTTTAAAGTAAAGAGATGTTTTTGTATTCCATGCCCTTGAAGTATTTTTTATCATCATACATATCCATGTTTTTATCCAGTATACTGGACATTTAATGATCTTGACTTAATGTGTTTTTGACTCTTTTGTAAGTAATTTTTGCTGCTTTCATTTCAAGTCAAGCAATACTAATGGAGCAGAAAAGAACTATTGAAGCCAGTATGTGTGTTTATTGTGCTATTGCAGAACCATTGGTTTGGTCTTTGGAAATTCAGCAGCTGTGTTTGAAAGATGCAAGAAGCACTGACTACATTCTAGTCGATGTTAATTTGAATTGTTGTGTGTTATTTATGGTGGGAGATGGACATTAAGTATTTCTAATTTCCAACTTTTTTTTTTTTAAACTAGGAAAGTATTTTCATACATATACAGGTATATAAATATTTTTTCAGCATGCCTATATTTTTTAACATTGCAAATCAATATTTAAAAGGAATTTTATAATTCAGTTTTATTGTAGTTGAAGTTAGGATTGTACTAACTATTCATGTATAGTAATGGCAGGCCTATAATTTTTTATTTGTGCATTTTTTATATTTTTCATTTTCATTTTCCAATCCACTCTTTGACATTTATGTTTTTAAAGAATCATTTTTTGTTAACCTTTCAGAAAATCTGTGAAATGCCTAAATTCCAGTTCATGGCTTCCTGACTGGAACCCTTCCCTCCTAATCAAGCACACACAGCTACGGATTTTAGGATTGAGATAGTAAAAAAAAAAAAATATAAAAAAAAAATAAAACATAATATAGATCTTTTATTCAACATCATGTAATCAAAGGCACTACACAATGATACCATAAAAGTCTACCAGACTTTATTACAGTATTTAGTATTACAGTATTTCAAACTAGATTTCAAAATGTCACATTTTTCAATTTTTGTTAGTTTTTTGTTAAGTATATGGAAAACTACAAAATGAGTTAATTCTATAGGGTGATTAAACACTTTTGTCCATAGCTATACACACTGCACAGGATAGGAAGCAGAAATTATCTGGGGCCTACAGTCAACCACAATCTTTTGAGTGTTTTTTAGGAATCAAACTGTAACTGAGAAACTAAATGAGGTTCAAGAAAACTATTCAAATCTATTTTTTAGACAAGTTTGTTTGTACAGCAGATGTCCCCCATTCTGGAATCCAGGTCTATTGTCATCAGCATGTAGAAATACTAAAATAATTTTAATGACAAATGTTTCAATGTTTTGACGCACTTCTCAGATGAGATTTCTGATAAAATATGAACCCTAATAAATATAACAAGTGCATGGATTTAAGGAAGAACATTTAAAGCACAGTATGACATTTTTATTTGCTTTATTTTATAGTATGTTTAAAAAATGTTTTAGATTAAATTGCTTGGTTTTTATGACTTATTTTTTATTTATTTAATAACACATTTTATTACCATTTGCACAATTTAAATTCATATTTGAAGTATTACATAACTTTAGCATGTCTTAACCAATGGTCAGGATCATTTTTGTAACAATATCTAGATATGGCCTTTTGAATGTGTGTTTTGATTCAAGTATAATTCAAATGTTTAATTCTGCAGCAACTTTCCCAGATCCCAATTAGCACTAATCTTGGTCTATGCAATGGTCCTTTAGATGAGGTAGTCTGAGAGCAGTGATAGTTGCACCTGTAAAAGCAACTGAGGATGTTTTATTTATTAAAAGAGTAAGTTTAAAAAGAATCAGTACTGGTCATGAGCCCTACAGTTAACTGCATAGATTTAAAAGAAATCTAAAGAAACTCAGAACTAAGATAATAGCAAGTAAATAATCCCAATGTTTAATGTGAAATATACAACCTGAACATCAAGATCAGAGATTAGAGGTAGGCTTACATAGTGCTGGAACATGTAATCAAATTGTCACAGTGCTAGATGAGAAAAAGCTGTTTCCAAAATATATTTGGCTGAATATCCTATTTAAGACAGTCATACTGTGCAATAGCGTACTGTCTCAGAGGCTAAAAGATGTGGTTGAGAATAAAAAAATACACCCTTGAATAACTGGAAATTCAACTCAGAGTTACGTAAAACAAACAATTACTTATTACGTAAAACAAAAACAAATCCTGCTTTATATGAATGGAGACAATGAAGCTGAGAAACTGCTGTCAGCTACTCTCCCAGGAGGTAATCAAGCCTGTTCTTACATCTTGGAAAAGAAAGAGGTTTATTTGGCTGCATGCTTCCTCCCCAGCTCACCACTACTGTACCACCAACAGAATGGCATCTGCCTGCAATCAGAGGGAAGAATGCACAAAAACAAACGCCGTTGTTTAGAGTAGTACTTCCTGGGGTTTGTCAAGTGCTTCATTTGCTTCATCAAATCATGTTTAAAAAATGCTTTAATGTCATGACTTTTTCAATGGACTTTTATCTTCCTTTTTTATTTTACACTGCCAAAATAAGGCAACACGCGTATTGCGAATGATTTAAATCTGTTGATTGCATACTATTTGGTTTCTGTGACAGGGCACAGCTGTTAGAATGTTCTCTGTTTTATTGTATAATTGTTTTAAAGGGACCTAAATGAGCAGCTGTTAGTAGTGTAGAGTTTAAATGTTTCATAGAGTTTAGAATTGTTCATGTCGTCAAAGATATGCATGAAATACAGAGGGGAGTTAAAGTGTTAATAGAGTAGGGTATGTGCAGTGTAAGGTTATTTATTCTATAATAATTTAAAATAAAAGGCTGTAGTGCCATAGATAAGAGGTATAATGTAATTTTCTCTTAATATAATTATGTTGTTAAAAATAAAACTCCTACAAAGTAAAACAATAACCTATGGAACAAAAAATTGATAGCTGTCTATTCAGGGGATTATTTCCACAGATATGCTTATGAATGAAACACAATTTAAAACAATCTCATTGGTTATATAATAAGCGATTTGAGAGGTCTCTTTATGAAACAATATTGATGTATAATCCAGCAAGATATTTTAAACAGATTTTGGGTTTTAATAAAACGCATATTTATTTTAAAACTGAATGAAACCATACATTATTCAAACGAATTGGAACCAGACAGTTTTTGTTAAGGTCATTTGTTAATCAAATGGATATTCAACAGTTGTGTGAATATGACAAATAAAACAAGAAACTTCCAAATCCAACACTAAAGAATGTAAAGTAGCGTGTTTGTGTTGCATTTTATTCAGATGTTCCTGAAGGGGGGGGATCTGAGCTCTGTTCAGATAAGAAAATGAATATGCTGTACCATACTCAAAGCAGAATCATGCCTATGGCAGTATGAACGCCAGTGTGACAATGACCTCACAAAGCCATCTGAGCTGTATCACTGTACTTATGAGGAGAACATCATAGTTTCTAACATGTTTTTTCAATCTGACCTAAATCCAATCATTTAACCTTAAATGTATGCATTAAACTACTTCCTTCTGTTAACCACAATTTAAATTCTGAAAAACATGATTGCCTACATGTGGGAGCAACCACTGGTAGTTCTGCAAGAGCCCCACTGCTTCCCAGGCTGGCTGAAGAAGGATGCCTGCGACCATTAGAGGCGTGACGATACTTTTCCAGTAATTCCCTTTAGCAAGAGTGAAGTGGTTAGGTATTAATTAGGGAGGCACCAATCAACCCATTAGAATTTAAATTAGTGCCAATTATTGAGGAAATACCATAATTTATAATCGCCGTTTTCCTGTCATTATTATTATTATTATTATTATTATTATTATTATTATTATTATTATTATTATTATTATTATTATTCACCCTTTTCAATGACACACTGACATGTAGCTAATCTGTATTGTAGTAAGCATGATACACTATGTGAAGATGCTTTCAAATTTATTTAATTTCCATTTTCATAATGTAGAGAAGAACTTCAAAATTAATAGTCTTACAATTTGTAAAAAATCTGATTTTAAGCTTGAAAATGCAGATTTACAAATGTCTGAGTGCAGGGTTTAGTGTAGCCTGACCTCTAAATACCACTCATTTAGAAAATCCACCCAACAGTGCATGCATATATTTTGTAAAGTTCCATGTCAGTAAACATGTCACATAGTATTTGATTTTCCAGTTCTTTGCTCAATTCACTTCTATCAGAATGTATAACCAATCAAAATACAGGTTTGTGTTCAGATTAAAGTGTATAAAAATCCTAGATTACAGTCATATTAATAATAATAATAATAATAATAAATAATAATAATAATAATAATAATAATAATAATAATATATAAAATCTGAATCAGTATCTTCTATTAATTGATATGGAATATCGGTATTCAGAATCAGCCCAAAGAAAATCACAGCCTCTACATCCCTTGTATTAATGAAATAGGTTCATTTCTGTTGTTTAAGCAGTCAGTTAAGGCCGCTGGACAGCACTAGAAACCTGCACTATAAGGAAATGCATGAATAAGATGACATTCAGCCCATCTGAGCTGCTCTTCCTGATTGATCTCAAAACTTTGTCAAGACGGTTCTTAAAGGATCCCAGTGATTCAGCATCAACAACATGGCTAGGTAACGTATTCTATTGTTGGTGAAAGTGAATTAAACATTTGATGCATGTTTCATAAACTGACCTGTCGAATAGCCTGTTATTTTAATACATGGGATTTCTAAAATGTGTTTTATAAATTCATAAGCAGATCGCTGTAAGGTACAACCTGAGAGGAACAGTGATTGAAAAGCTCAAATAAAAACCTGGCATATTAGTATTTTACTTAACTGTTCTTTGTTGGGGAAAGTATTTTATTGTATCTTTTTAAAATAATGGATTTAGCAGTACCAACACGTTTACCTCAATGTATTTGATTTAAGTGTCACAATGCTCAGCCTACTCTTTGCTGAATGTCACTTTATGATGTTTTGTCAAGGAGCTTAAAGTTAGAGGTAGTTAAGGGCTCACATATTCTATGTTATTTCAAAGTGAAAAATGCTTTACTGTGCAGTGAAGAAACAAAGTGGCACTGTCCCAGGGATCTACTGTTTAATAATACAATTGATATACTTTATATTGTCTATATGATCATAATGTTTCACTCCTTGTCTGATTATCATATACTGTAGTATGTGCTCTGTAGAATGCGGTGTTGTTGTTTCTGCTTTAATCTTTATTCCCCATGCTTACTAATTATTCCAGCAGAAATCTCAGCTTGAAACTGAGAATGGCTGAATTTGAAAAACATTTATCTGCAGCATTTAACATGAAAAAAAACTATGTGACCTTGTGACAGAGAGCGAATGAATCCTAGTCCACAATCTCCTCAGTGCATTACTTGAAAAAAAAAAAAAAAAAAATATATATATATATATATATATATATATATATATATATATATATATATATATTATATATATACAATGTTCATGTGTGCAATGCTGATGTACAGGTAAGTAAGCTGGGCTGAGCTGAGTGGGGGATGGAGGGGGGTGATGCTGGGACGCCAGAATCACTGTTGAGCTCTCTTGATGTGTCGTGGGCTAGTCAACGAAACACCGAGGACGGAAGGTACCCACTTGAAGATCCCAGAGATGTACCCTACTTAGCTCAATCCAGACTGGTTGTCATGTTGATGCGCTGAGGAGATTGCACTTGGTTGAACTTCGGAGCCAGCATCGCAGCCGTTGTGTGTGCTGATTCACTGGAGAGGCAAAATAAGCTGATCCCTGGAGCCAGCATTACACTTCAGCAATCAACACTAGACAGAAGAATATCTACATCATCAGATGGAAAGCAACGCATATGGATGGAGATGCAGATGGATCACATTAGTTTACTGTAAAGCTACATCTTAGTTGGTGCTTATCTTGGTGAGAGCCGAGTTCAAATCAGCATGAAGTTTAACATCTACGCTCATGTAATGGAAATCATAATCACTTGACACTAATAACTATTTGAGTTTAAAATATTAAAGGAGTTGACAAAGTTAGCCTAGTCAGTGCTTTACACGCAGAACAGAAACCAGGACCAGAGGACACACAGTGTGGAAATTAAGTGGTGATACGACTTGTAGGACAGAGGGAAGGAGACACAGAGACTGGTGAGGGGATGTAATAGGGTACCTAACCATGTTGTTGATCTTGAATCAATGGGACACTTTAAGACCTGACTTGACAAAGTTTCAGTCAGGTACTAGGAACTGGACAAGCACAGGACATTTCATAAACGCTCTTATGTTCTTAGTTAAATAATAGTTTGAGCACCTAGTGTGGTAATCTTTGCTTGTATTGTGAGTCATATTCCAGTACAGAAAAGCAAAAGTATTTTGTGCTTGCATCCTTAATTTACCTGGCCCTGGATTAAATCAAATATGGTGGTGCCATAGTCATTAAAAAGGAAAGCCAAGGCGCCGCTATGACCTTTAATTCAGGTAAAGGTCTAATGGAGATTCAATAAAGCAAGATCTTTCCTGGTGTGGGAGTTACATGAAGGATTGTTTTGTTTTTGTTTTTTTCATACAATTTATATGGGAGATATGCATATTAACACAATGTTGAGCCATTTTAAAGGAAGGTACAGGATGTGCAAATAATCATAGTTTGAAATCAACAGAATGTATATGCAGCTGATTCTGAAATCTAACAGAATGCGTGTACAGTTGACTGACTGAAACCTAACAGAATGTGTGTGCAGCTGGCTGTCTGTAATCTAACAGAACGTGTGTGTAGCTGACTGTCTGTAATCTAACAGAATATGTGTGCAGTTGGCTGTCTGTAATCTAACAGAACGTGTGTACAGCTGGCTGTCTGTAATCTAACAGAATGTGTGTGCAGCTGGCTGTCTGTAATCTAACAGAATGTGTGTGCAGCTGGCTGTCTGTAATCTAACAGAATGTGTGTGCAGTTCAGTTTAATACATTTGAGTGTTACACTTGAAACCTCCCCCCCCCCCAAAAAAAAAACCCAGCATGCCTATATTACTGAAGAGTCCAGACATTTTCCATAAATTTCACATCCTCAGTAATTTATTTTTTTCCTAACTCTTTTTGTTATAACTGGAGCCACATGTTTACTATCGGATGTAATCTGTTCCACTGAGATCCACAGAAAGTGGAAGCAATAGATGAAAACAGAGGAGACCACAGTACACCAGCTTAACAGCAGGGTATTCTGATCCTGTTAGTACAATTTAAAATATGGTAAGGATTTAATTACATTGAACAACAATTAGAAACGTGATTCGATGACTCTCCTTCTGGACAGATTCTTCATGGCTTTTTATTGCATTGTTTGACTTAGCCTCATCTATTTACACGTCATGTAATCTAATCTACACACATGTTAACACTAAAACATACATGTGTTTCAAATCAAAATGTACTAAAGATATTTCTTTAGATCATAGAAACCATGTTTAATTTATTATTATTATTATTATTATTATTATTATTATTATTATTATAGGCAGTTCAATGTACAGTTTAAACTTTGTAAGGTGATTCTATTAAATGAAATGCAGTGTAAAAATTCTAATTCTTAAAAAAGATTTCATATACATATAAACAGCTTTTTTTTTTCAAAACGTGTGTTGTTGAAAGGTGTTAAAACAATTCACAGTGGTGTATAATAAAGCAAAATGTAATTGTTTCCAGTTTAATTTAATATGATTTGGGCCAAAGTGTAAAAATGAATTTAGACAGCTGGTTAAAAAGAGATCCCAGATTAGTTAACAGTGTTTTGTAACGTCTATGCAGTGTACAGTATAGCGTTTGCGTAAAGTAACACAAAGACTGGTAAACCTGGATTCAGTCATTGTTTTAAGCGGTGGGTAATGATTGTAAACAGATGGCTTTGATGCTGCCGTTATCCTGGTGCATGGCTGGAGTGCTCTAGGTAGTTGAATACATTTCATTAAAATGTCAGATCTGTATTACCTGTAAAATCGTAAAGACATTATACAGTTCTTAAGTATAATAAAAGACATTTAGATTAAGGAAATCACCCAATTACACATTCCTTCTTGAGCTACATTGCAGCAATGATGAACAGCCTGGAATGTAAACAAACTGGAAAGCAAACCAGCTCTACTGTCTAGGAATGTAGTAAACAGTCACTAAGGAATTAGATGTACTTGTTAAATCAAATATGATTGTGGGGTTCTGCAGTTTTTAGTAATAACCAATTTATAAATCATATATTTAGATATATTTTTAAAAAATTGTTTTAAATGGTACTATAATGAGTTATTTGCGTCATGCAGTTTATTCTCATTTTTAAATGCATAATGCAAATTATATTGTGAACTGGGAAATTATTTAAAAATTGAGAACAAAACAAAATTGAATAAAACTCTAAAACTGGTATTTATTTTCACATGTTGTTATAAAGCATACATGATATATACAATTTGTAGCATTTTATCTCATACTGTTGTTTATTAGTAATATTTGCACTTACTATAAACTATACTGTATTTAAATATTGTTTTGCATTGTAACCTTGCATTGCTGTAAATCACCTTGTATGAAGGCAACTGCCACATTGTATGATGCAACTGCCAATGTAAGTACTTTACTGCGTTATAAATATAATGGTTCATAACTATATATAATTTAATATTTATTTATATATATATTACAAAATATATGTATAAAATTTGGTAATGTAATACAAAAAAACAACAAAAACCGGGTGTACATTAGAAATATAAAACATCTTTAAAGAAGTAGTTGTGTGCTGTTTTCTTCTCTTGTCAGGGTTATGCCCATGCCAGTATGAGAGCCTGCAATGCATTCTGGATGCAGTGACAATGAGCAGCCTGTTGAGCGAGCACCCGGTAACCTGAGCACCTCGTCTCAGAGACTGCATGTGCAGCTCTCTTACTCGCAGCATTTCATCTTTCTTTATTTCACCCCACTCACTCTCTCCAATGACCCCTAAAAACACAACTGTTTTATTTAATTTCATTATAAACCCTTTTTAAAATTTGAGATTGTCTTGATTTACAACTAGTTAGTCGGGTCCAAAACGGTACAACAAAGAAATATATTATAGGTGCTATTCAATAAAGCAGCCAGTTCTGATTCCTCCTTCGGGATATTTCCACTAAAAATCTCCACACACATTTACATTCTGATGTCTGACTGACTCAACCTTCCATTATAATGTGTTTCTCCGTACTACTCTCGGAATCTGAAACTTGCTACAAATGTTTCTCTCATTTCCCTGCCTTTTACAATATCCTGTCGAGCATCTTAGTTGTTTGGTGGCACCACAATAGATTTTGTAATGTAATTGTCACTATTGTCTGACAAATTACACTGTTCAAATTAAGCACTGAATAATTACATTCAAAGTGCTGTATTGTATAATAATATTTGTCAATGTATTATCGTCTGTGACAATATTTTTTAAATAAATGAAATGCATCATGTTTTTTTAATGAAATGTAATTGAGATATTGCTATTATAAAATAGGTCTGCAGTAAAGATGAAAAGGACACAGATGTTGCATTCACACCATAAGTTTGCTAATTAAAATCATGCCTTAACAAATGTTTTTAACCATACAATAGAAGCCAAAGTTTGAATACAGTTTCCTTGACCCAATGAAACCTACAGCAGAAAAGCAACCCCTTACATATTTTAACACTGTACACTCCCAAAAAATACATGTGCAGGGAACAATACCAAGAAATAGTTTATCTGAAAGTATTTAAATAGATCCGCTTCAAGAGCAAAAAATATACAAAAGCAAACATTGCATGATAGTCTTTAAGCAGTTCCATCTGTCATGCAGAAATGTTAGGCTAATAGCCCGTGGCGTTCCAGCCCTCAGTCCACTACCTGACTTTGTCCTATTAAATCGCAATGATCTTCCAAAAAAGAAAAAACTTCCAGTCCGGAGTCAAATGAGTGATGAAGCCCTCATTTAGACGCCTCACTTTGATGTTGAGCAGCGGCTTCGTTGCTAGTTTTTTTTTTAAAGACAGCTCTGGGAGCAGATGACTCCTCGTCTCTCATTCACCTTGCCACAGGGTCTGTGAGAGAGATTGGTTCATTGTCAAGGAGGTTTTTTTTTACCCATGATTCCATATGGTATGGACTGGGCTACATGTTGCCCAGCATGCCAGTGCAAATGTTTTCTCAATTAGGTGTCTTATCTCCCGTGAGTTAGGTTAGCATCAGATGAAGCTTGCTGACAGCATAATGGCAGGGAAACCCTCCGACGGCTCTATCAAGTGGCAGCTCTGCTACGACATCTCAGCCAGGACTTGGTGGATGGTAAGTTGGCAGCTATGACTGCTTTTTTCCCTTTTCGACTTTCCCTCCCTCTTTCACAAAACGTATCTGGCTTTTACCAAATTAACATTTTTTTTTTTTTTTTTTTTGTGGTGGTGTTTTTAATTCACTCTCACACTTCTCCCTGTCCTTTGTCCAGATGACAGGCAGACGGCTCCATTCAGTGATTAGCACACTTGTTACTAGTACACACAAAGTAAAAAAAAAAAAAAAGTTGTTTTATTAGGATATTTATTCTGTTTGCTTCATGAAGCACTTTTTCCAAAGTGTTCTGCTTAGCAAAAGTTGTCTTGCATGCTGGAAAAGGTAATTTATGTGTCATTCCAGTCCAAGGCATGTGCTGAGTATCTCACATCATTAAAAAGCTGTTAGTGACTGCGGCTGACATTAAAAGTTCCAGTGAATGGAGTATATTAACTTGCATTTTGTGGTCAGCGAGGCCAGATAACCTTTGACATTTCTGATGCACGGGGAGAAGAAAATAAAGTAGCTGCTAGATTGAGCAGAGAGAGGGGGAGAAGGAGAGGGAGAGAGAGAGAGAGTGTGAGAGAGAGAGTGAGAGAGGATGCACAATAGTCAACTGTAGGCGGAAGATACAAATGAGTCCTGCCGGGAAGAAGAAAGACTCATAACTGTGTTCATTAGCATGTTGTCTGTTACGGACTGAACCGTTAGCTTTAATTGTTTCTGTAATTATTATTCTTGTTGCAAGTCGAGGCTTTGCCAGAACTAAGGAAAATAGATGCCGAGGACAATGATTGTATTCTTCTTCTGTTAAATGGACCGTGAACTTCTCCTGTGTTCTGCTTTGCTTGTCGATACTAGTGAAGGAGAGATGCCAAGCTGCTGAATGCATTTAAAAGAGAGCTTTATTTCGGATGGATATGTTGTCTCTGAGTATGGTGTTTTTTGTGAAGGTGCTCTGCTGGCGTAGTGCTGCTGTCCCTTCACTCTCCTGGGACTGGAAGAGTGAAGGTGGAAGTTTACAAATTGATTCTTGTTGCTACTTTTTTAATGCTTTGGTTGGCTTTCCACCTCCAAATTGTGGTTAAGATGTTTTTTCTATCCCCCCAAAAAATGTATTTGAAACTTTTATTTAATGATTCAGATGAAGTGTTTGGCTGAATACATAATAGACTGAAGCATTGTTAGGCTTTTTTGACAGCTGTGTTTTCTTGTTTTGCGTTTGTTCACAAAGTTGACATTGTGTTTGTCATTTGTCAGAATTCTGGCAGTGAGTTTGTAACTAAGGTGCAAGAAGTAAATGTGTATGTGTACATGCGAAGTGTAGGTGTGGTGTTATGTTAATGTGTGCTTCTTTTGCTGTTAATTTTTGTTTTTTTAAGGTCTGTGATTAAAAATATGTCAACGTGTTTTAAGACTGTTAATGCTGATACTTATTTCTGTAAATTACAAGTATTTCAATATTTATTAACAATTCAAAATTTTAGCTGTCAAATTTAAACTGAATATTTTCATTTATAAAACCTAATCATTCTACCCTGAATGCTAATCAGAATGCTTTTCTAATAATAGTATTCAATCTGTAAGCCCAGAGTCATTTGTTTTTTTAATAACATATGTTGTATTAACAAGCTTCATAACTCAACTTATTAAACCAAATTATTATGCTGAATAAACAGGTTATGAGAGCTCGTATTCAGCTTTCACTACCCTTAACACCCTACTGCCATACTGTATTTATAACTAAGAACTTTATAATGTACCACATAACTACAGTAGTAGCTGCTGCTAAATAAACAAATAGGCTACCCCATACATAACAAGTCTACTTGATGGTGAAGCTGTTGTAAATATGAGTTTAATGCAACATGGATGAATGTAATAATAATTTATAATTAGATGTGTATCGGTTGTGAAGGGGATCTGCTACAACGTAGTGCATTTCTGAAGGTCTTTTAAATGACTCCTTGTGCCTTTAAAAGACATTTTATTTCAAAACGAGTTTGATAGCGTTGGAATGCATACCCATTCATTATGTGTTACTGTACCAACAATTATTGCAGCATATTTACTTGGAGCTAACACTATTTGGCTAATTAGTGATGGATATTTACCAATTATTGTGGTAAAACTCTGAAGAAATATAATCAAAAATACTTTAAGAAGCCCTTGCCCTAAACAGGCACACACTCACCAACACACACAAAAGGTTACATAAAAACTAAAAATAGAAAATAGATAGATAGATAGATAGATAGATAGATAGATAGATAGAGATAGATAGATAGATAGATAGATAGATAGAACATGTTTACCATATTCATTTGTTTAACATTTCTGTGCACTTTGAAAGAATATCTCTTATAAAATAATACTTGTAAGTGTCATGTGCTGTAACACAAATCTTAAAAGATAATACTGAACAACTATTTATGTGAAGATGGTAAAACTATTCCCTCCACCTTGGTGAGTTCTGAAAATGTTCTCAACAGTCTTCCAGATTGTATTGAACCCGCTGACGATCCCAGTCATTGATTTCACTAATCTTGTGTTGTATGAACACGGTTGGAAGTCGGTGGTGTACAGCCCTGGGCTGAGCGGGCTAATGAAAGTTATTATGATTATAAATACTATGAGAATTATTACTGAATGGTTTACAACAATATATCATTCATTTTCATTATTATTATTGTGCTGGTTTCAATTTCGGTTGGAGGGATAAAAAAAAGCAGCTGGAGATCAATTGCAATAAATTTTGCTTTAATATGTTTGATTTTTTTATTATTATTTTTTTAATTATAGTAGTTAACATTAAAAAATAATCCATGCAATATCTTTGTGTGTTCAGCTGCAGTGAAGGTTGAATAGGTTATAATAACTAAAAGAGGATTATGTACTTAAAAACAGGGTCAGCGTAATAATTTCAAATCAAGGGCAGCTACGTTGGAGGGCCAGGGATTTGTTTCATTGAGGGAGATTCATTCTGTGTTTTTAGAGGAACGCTTGCAAGGTGCAGTTACACACAAAGACTCTTTCTCCTATTCCTGACTCACCAGCCAGCAGTGAGCCATGCAAGTTTAGTTTTTATTATGTTGTAAAAAAAAAACTGCACTTGATTCGATTCCGTTTTTTTCTCTTCCTCCACATAGGCCTGCCATTTTTTTTGTCATCAACATTTTTTGCTAGAGCCCTAGCCCTAATTTCTTTATTTAATGAAGTTGAAATCGTTGTGACCAGCTGAGTTCCAGCAGGTGTGCATTAAGGGGAAGTGATAATATAGTCTGGTAAATGAAGTGAAATTGAAAACACAGGATAGGATGTGTTAAATCAACAAAAACGGGGGGGGGGGGGGGGGGGGGGGGGCTAGATAAGACCATGGGGGGGGGGGGGGGGGGGGTGGGCTTCATTTGCGTTGTCAACAGGGATTCATTTCCAATTCAATTAATCTAATGCTGTTTTAAGTAGCTGCATGTTAAACGTTAAGTGTCTGTGCATTTTACAGTACATAGCTGCCGACAGATTTAAAAAAAAATAGACAACCATTCTGAAAAAGAATATCTTCTTTATGCTACTTTTTTTTTTTAAATTAAGCTTTTTATATTTTTTCCCTTTACTCCAAACTTTACTCTACAGATTTAAAAAAAAAACAGATAACAGTTCTGAAAAATACTATTAATGTTAGCAGTACTGCTTTTTTTAACTGCACTTGTTTCAATGTAATTTGAGCTTTTTATAGTTTTGCATGTCCCCATTAAAAACCCTTTATATGTCAGTAATAGGGTGTGGCTGGGTGCCCTGCCCCTTGGTGTGTGTGTGTGTGTGTGTGTGTATATATATATATATATATATATATATATATATATATATATATGTATTAGTTTTTCTGTAACTGTATAACGACGAAAAACCCTGTAAGACAGACGGAAATGGCGCCATCATTATGTGTTACTGTTTTGCATGATTGAGAAGATTTAATTTCCTGGTTTGACATCACCCCTACAGATAAATCACTGCCTACACGAGTCAGTCCAGGGAGTATTGCAGGCGTTTTTAAAATTATTTTTTAAGATTTTTTGAAGAAAAAAAAGAAAGGTGTTTGTAAAGAGAAAATAAAAAGAACAATAATTTTTTAAAATATTGTAAATAAAAGGAAATAAAATGGGCTGCAAGAAAGACTTCGACCAGAGACAGCTCTGGTTGGCAAAGGAAGGGGTTCCGTGGTGCAGCGCATGTGGGGAGTTTGGACACCTGTGGGAAGTGTGCCCATATAAAGACCCCCTTTGGATGGAGTGCTACCGGTGGAACAAGGTGGATTTAGCTGAAGACTGGTTCCACGTGAAGGCCTCACAACCTGCCACTGGGGCTGAAGAGCAAGAAGGGGTGAAGTGGCACCTGGGGGAAGACTGCCCGCTGCTCCCACCTTTGCCACCAAAGGGAGACTGCCTGCTGCCTCTGCCTTTGCCGCCAGAAGAAGCCCCGCTGCTGTCTCCAGCACAAGAGCGAAAAGCCCTGCTGCTGTCTCCAGTGTGAGAGGGAGAAGCCCCACTGTTTCCAGTGTGAGGGAGAAGCCCCACTGTCTCCAGTGTGAGAGGGAGAAGCCCCACTGTTTCCAGTGTGAGAGGGAGAAGCCCCACTGTCTCCAGTGTGAGAGGGAGAAGCCCCACTCTCTCCAGTGTGAGAGGGAGAAGCCCTGCTGTCTCCAGTGTGAGAGGGAGAAGCCCCGCTGCTGTCTCCAGCGGGAGAGGGAGAAGCCCCGTTGTCTCCAGTGTGAGAGGGAGAAGCTCCACTGTCTCCAGTGTGAGAGGGAGAAGCCCAGCTGCTGTCTCCAGCGGGAGAGGGAGAAGCCCCGCTGTCTCCAGTGTGAGAGGGAGAAGCTCCACTGTCTCCAGTGTGAGAGGGAGAAGCCCCACTATCTCCAGTGTGAGAGGGAGAAGCCCCACTGTCTCCAGTGTGAGAGGGAGAAGCCCTGCTGCTGTCTCCAGTGTGAGAGGGAGAAGCCCCGCTGTCTCCAGCGTGAGAGAGGGAGAAGCCCCGTTGCTGTCTCCAGCATAAGAGGGAGAAGTCCCACTGTCTCCAGTGTGAGAGGGAGAAGCCCCGCTGTCTCCAGCATGAGAAGAAGCCCCACTGCTGTCTCCAGCGCGAGAGAGGGAGCCATACCAGTCTCCAGTGACTGAGGGACAGCTGCACCAGTTTCCAGAGATAGAAGGAGACTAACTGCTGGTCTCGCCTCCACCACCAAAGGGAGACTACCTGCAGCTCCCGTCTGCACAGCCAGAGGAACTTTAAGGGGTGAGGTGGCCATTAAGGCCATGTGTGCTGCGCACAAGGGGGGCATGTGTGGCATATATATATATATATATATTACCTCTCGTGAAAATGCGTGGCTGATCAGATAAATAATTATTGAATGTGCTGGCAGCTACGCAACTCATGCATACTGTGGCTGAGGGGTTAATAAGATAATTAATAGGCAATTAATCCCTCGGCCGTAATATAAAAGACCTGCAACTTTGGCCGCATGGAGGAGTGTGTACAGGTGGGAAAAAAGGTGAGTTGTGAAAACTGTTGCTACAGGATATAACAATTGCTATGTATGTTGGTTTTGCAACCAGCATACAACTTGTTACTATGTGTTCCATGTTCATTTATTTTGGCCCACGTGCCGTTTATTTTGTGTTTGTTTAAAAGTTTTTTTTATTTTGTTAAATAAAAGCTGGGCGCCATTGCGTCTCAGTTACACCCCGCAATTGGTTTAATTTCCTGGTCTCACACCCCTGCAGCGATCCTTGTCACACAGGGACCAACAGTTTAGAGATTTCTGTTCCTTTAACTAATGGATTCTTTAACATCATGCAGTTACACTCTAACACCAGATCAGATTAGAGAGCATTTGGCGCAAAAGATAAAAAACATTCTTTAAAATATTTCAACAATTACATGACATCCAGTCAAAAAAGAGAAATTTTTGCAGCTGTGTTATTTTTAGAAACCTTGTTGTCTGTTCCCTATTACAAGTGTTATTTTGCTTGCTTGTCAGAGGGTGGAGGAAGTGGGCTGCCGTTGGACATTTTCAAATGTTTCTTTTAATTTGTCAGTGAAATTAAACAAACAGAAGTGTAACTACTTACATGAGGTTTCTCAATTCGTTCCCAGTGCCTTTCTACTACTTAAAGATTCAAAAGAAATCTGCAGACAGCAATTTTTCAGTTAAATCAATTGAATCAATTAAAATGTGATAAACAGTTTCCTACAGGATTACAATACAATTGCAATTTCTAGACATTCTACCTTATCCATTCAGGTCCAACAACTGCATATTTACAGGCAAGTAAAAATCTGAAAACAAAAGACTTTAGTTTTGACTTTTAAAAAAGTATTGCTAGTGAAGGTGCATATTTGGCAAACAGGCAACTACCACAAGTTTGTCACAGGAAATTGCCATGTTAAAGAAAGTTTGCACCTGTTCTGATTAAGCGTTGTCAAAGTGAGCAGAAGGAATACACCTGTGGTAGCACGAACATTTTTGTGCAAAGCCTATAAGTTGTGTTTTATGATATAGACTTTAAATAAGGATACATCATTCTATACAATAAAGTTTTTTTTTTCTGTTTGAATGTTTTTCATTTCAGGGCAATGTGATATTTGTGAATTGACTTTTGTCTATAAAATACCAGAGATATTTCAATTGGCTCGGTAATACAAATACACCTGTTTTTTTGCTTGGCTGGCTTTGAAAAGAATCCTCTGCTTGTTCTAATCAGCCTGGTAGTATGAGCCAAGTACAGATAAATACATTCGATTTCAACAGAACTGAATTGTGTTCTTAATGGAGCAGAGGAATAAACTTCTTTAAAATGAATGATCTTTTTAGTCTGTGTTTGTTCTTTGTTTTATTCCATGCTTTTTAAAACCCCTGGTTAACTAACTGTCCTCTGGTTTACTGATAAGATGATATGAACATAAAAAAATGATTGAACAAGTTCCTCAATATTCATCCAATGCCTTTGTCAAATATGGTCTTAAAGGATCCCAACTAACCAGTATCAACAACACGACTAGGTAACCCATTCAATACCCTCAGCTTCTGTCCCAAGTCTCTCTACACTTAATTTACAACTGTGCTATCTGGTTCTGGTTTCTGTGCTGTGCTTAAAGTATTAGTCAGGGTTAACTTTGTTAACTCCTGTTAAGATTTTAAAGACATTAGAATTTCAATAAATTAGATTCCCTATGCCTCTATTTATATCTCTCTCCAAGGCTACACTGTCTGTTTCTAAAGGATTCTGAAATATTGTTGCATTAGAGATCGAGCGCTAATGATTTAAGCTTGATGCTTCTGCAAAAGACCTGGACAGGCACATGTGTCTGTCTTTCAAAGGAAGAAAAGAACCAAGGCTGACACCTCCTGCTATAGGGCAAGCATTGAATGTGGTTTTATTTAACAGCATCAAGCCAGGTGTGCTAATAAGCTGCTCAGACTTAGAGTATGAGAACATCTTCAGAAACAGCAGGTGTAGCTTCCTTGACATGAAGTTCAGATTGAACCCTACATTTTAAACAGCTTTTGTTTTTTAGTTACTGTAACCCAAATATATCTCAAAGTAACACAAACATTTAACCCTAGATATTTTCTATATAACTATAACACTCATTCTTGCTCAACTTAGAAATACTAACAATAAACAATAGACCCAATGAGTCTTTTTCAATGTCTTCAGTGAAGCAGATCTCATTTGGTAAATCTTGGTTGGTCTTTCTCCATTTAGGAAAAGAACAGTGTGGCCTTGGAGAGATTCCAGAGAAGAACAACCAGACTAAGGCCTCGTACACACACACTGCGGTTAGCGCGACAACTGTATTAACAAACTACACTCACTGTGTTTATTTGTTGTTGCCATTCATTACTGAAGTGAGTGCTCTCGCTGATTAAACTAACAGCTGAACTCGAACCACCGTTATACAACATTCGATAGGTTTGGGTGGCGGCAGCATGGAGGCTGTGTTTTTGTTTATGTTTTTGAAAGAAAGTACAGTACGTAATCGATCGAGAGCTCATCAAGCACAGCTATGCTCTTTCTTTTCTGCAAAACCAACGGAGATGCCATTTAGCTTTTCTGCACTGCTAATATACAGTGGTGACGATCTGCTGTACCATGACGGTAGGCTGAAACCTCTGGGCGATCTTCCGACCAGAAGGCTGGTGGGAACGACTTGAGCGGTCTCCAAATTACTGGATAAAAATGTACATGTCTAAGGAGTCTGTAACAGGGAGAGATCTGTGCTGACTCTGCTGGCGTGTTCACGGGCTGCAGGAAGAGGGCGGCAGTCGCCCAACAACCGCCTGTGAGTCATGGCAGTGACACGGGGAGGTGGGAAAGTGTGAGTGTGGACTTTCCCCCTCTCTGAATGGCCGAGAGGCGGGTCTTGGGTGATTGTCGGTCCTATAAAATAACGCTCTGTTGTTTCCTCAGGTCTGCCCACTTAGACGCGCTAAGGGTGCGGACACTTGGATTCGGGACCGGGAATCAGCGAGACAGAGAGAGAGAGCGGGGAACCCTTGGGCAGACCCCGGCGTATTGCAAAAGAGCAGGCTAGATAGCCGACAGAGTAGGACGGTGATCCGGGTCGTGCGGGTAGCGGCGACCGGGATAACGCTGCCGAGTGCAGCACCTTTTATTTGTAGTTTTATTACTGTTTTATTTTCCCTTGTTGTTTTCGCCTTCTGTTTTCATTATTATTTCTTTGAGCACCTGCGAGTGCGTTTGCGGTTCGTGTACCAGCTGTGGTATTTCCGTGGTGCTGTCTATCATCGTTGATAGGCAGCCCACGGTCAACAGTGCCCTCTGCCGGAGAGAAAGAAAAAAAAAAAAATAACTTGTCTAAAATAAAACTGGGCACCTGTGTGGTGTTTTCCGAATACACCTGTCTGTCTCCTGGTCAGTGAATTACCCACACCCCTTCCACACGTGGTGTCAGAAGTGGGATTCACTGGCACTGCCCCAAGCAGTGCAGCTACAGAAGGAGCAGACTAGCGATGGATGCGACCCAGTTTGCCGCAATGATGGACCTCCTGCGCCAGACGCTCACCGCGGCAGTGCAGGGGGCGGCTAGACCCGCAGCTCCAGACCACTCCATCCAGAGACCCACCAAAATGACGGCCGAGGATCGACCGGACGCCTACTTGGAGGTGTTCGAGGCTATGGCGATCTCGGCCGGATGGCCCCAAGCCCAGTGGGCTAGCTATGTGTTGCCCCAACTCACCGGGGAGGCTCAAGCAGCTGCGAGGACGCTGTCCCCGGAGCACATGTTGGATTACCCTCGGCTGAAGGCAGCCATCCTAAACCGTGTGGGGGCCACACCGGAGGGCTACCGGAAGAAATTCCGGGAGGAGCAGTTTGCGGCAGGGGAGCACCCACGAGCCATCGCCCACCGTCTGAAGGATTACGCCCTGGGTTGGTTGAATCCTGACCTAAACACCAAAGCCAGGGTGGTGGAAATGATCGTGGTGGAGCGCTTCCTGGAGTGTCTAGCCCCGGGACCTCGGCTGTGGGTCCAGCGGCAGGCGCCGGACACGCTGGACCGGGCGGTCGAACTGGCCGAGCAGTACCAGGCAGCGGAGCCAACGCCTGCGAAACTGCCCGGGAGGAGTGTGGCTACTGGATCGTCCCCTCAACTGGCCCCGGAAAGGGCGAAGGGACTGGGGGGAAGGGGTAGTCCAGGATTTGGTCGGGGGGTGTCGGCGGGAGCTCCCGGCCCGGGAACTGGGGCAGGGTGGGGATACCCACGGGCTGCTGCAGTGTCGGACCGGGGTCTCGCGCGGACGCCTTATCGGCGGGCCCCTTTTATGGCTCCAGTGTTTTCCCCTCTTTCCAAAACTTCGGGGAGAGAAACCAGCCCACCGAGGTGTTGGACGTGCAGGGAGGTGGGCCACCTCTCCCGGGACTGCCCCGTGATGGAGTGTGACCTCAGCCGACCAGGTAGGCACGTTCAATTACCTCAGTCGCTTCAGCACACGGGTTTTGTTATTCCTGTGACAGTGGATGGTACAAAAACCCAGGCTCTCCTGGATTCAGGGTGTGGTCAGTCTCTAGTACAGGAGAGCCTAATCTCACCGGGGCATAAACGTATATTGGGACGGGTGCATATTAAATGTATTCATGGGGATGTCCGCTCCTATCCCAAGATAAATGTGTGTATGACTATTGGCCAGCAGGTGACGCAGGTGCAGGTAGGATTATGTCCTCGATTGCCGGTACCAGTAGTTCTGGGACGGGACTGTGAGCAGTTTAAAGATTGGTTGGCTGCTCTGACAGCCCCGTCTTCTTTATTGGCTAAGAAAGAGGAAGTAATTGGAGAGATTTTTCCCTTTCGCGATCCAGAATGGTTTTGCCATAGATTTAAACCCCGTAAAACTAAACGGGAGCGTCGGATCGCTAAGAATGAGGGCTGGCAATGGAGGGAGTCGGAGAAGTTTCAGGTGGGGGCGGTTGGTGAAGAGTCCGGGGGGGAGGTCGCGGAGCCAGCGCAGGGGTCTGGCTCGGCTGCCTCTGCTCGGGACCGACCTGACCCCGAGTTGGAAGCCATGGGAGCTGATTTCTTAGCTCGCTCCCGTGACTTCCGACTCGAGCAAGGGCGTGACGACGTGCTGGGCAGGCTCTTTGACCAAGCAGCGGTGGTTAATGGTCGGGTGGTCGAGCCCAGACGCGCCGCCACGTACCCCCACTTTGAAATTGATCGAGACCTACTGTACCGTGTTGATAAATTACCCCAGACCGGTGAAGTGCGTCATCAGTTGCTCATTCCTCAGCCCTTTAAGGAGGATTTGTTGCAGCTGGCTCACGCTATTCCCCTGTCTGGTCATTTGGGAAGGGATAAAACTAAAGCAAGGCTTGTGTCACGGTTCTTCTGGCTGGGGCTGGATGGCGATGTTAAGCGGTTTTGTGAGCGTTGTGGGGAATGTCAGAAGGCCAGCCCTAGAGCCGTTCCACGAGCCCCTCTGGTGCCTTTGCCCCTAGTGGAAGCTCCGTTTGAGCGTATTGGGATGGACATAGTTGGGCCACTAGAAAGGAGTGCGGCAGGATACACCCACCTACTTGTCATTCTGGATTACGCTACGCGTTATCCAGAGGCAATTCCCCTCCGATCTATGTCCGCTAAGTCTGTTGCCAACGAGCTTGTGAAGGTTTTCTCCCGGGTGGGGATTCCCAAAGAGATACTAACCGATCAAGGCACCAATTTTATGTCCCGGCTAATCCGCGGAACATGTAAGCTTTTGGGAATTAAGACCATTAGGACCTCTGTGTTTCATCCTCAGACAGACGGTTTGGTGGAACGCTTTAATAAGACCCTTAAGAACATGTTGCGCAGATTTATTCGTAGTGATGTGCGTTACTGGGACCAGCTGATTCCTCCCCTTCTCTTTGCGATCAGAGAGGTTCCCCAGGCTTCTACGGGGTTTTCACCATTCGAGCTGCTGTATGGGCGGAGACCCCGGGGCGTGCTCGATCTGGTCAGAGAGATGTGGGAGGAGCAGCAGGACAATTCGACCAATACCGTCCGGTATGTGTTGGACCTGCGCAAACGTCTTGAGTCTGTTGGGAAATGGGCGCATGACAATTTGCAGCAGGCACAGCACAGACAGGAGACACAGTATAACCGAGGAGCCCGGTTGCGCACATTTCAACCGGGGGATAAGGTACTTCTTTTATTACCCAGTTCTGAGTCGAAACTCTTGGCTAAGTGGCAAGGACCCTTTGAGGTTACACGCCAGGTTGGGAAGGTGGACTATGAGATCTGCCAGCCGGAGCGACGGACAGAGAAACACATTTACCATATCAATCTTTTAAAGCCTTGGTTACAGCCAGAGGCGTTGTTAGTGGCGCATGCAGATGACGTCACGGACCTGGGACCTGATCTTTCTGTGTTGGCAAGAAAAGGATCGGTACAGATTGCAGAGAATCTGACACCAACGCAGAAATGTCAGGCTCACGGTCTGGTGGCGGAGTTTCCTGACGTGTTCTCTTCAGTCCCGGGGCAGACTCGAGTAGCCCATCATCACATTGATATTGAGCCGGGGGCGCTAGTTCGCCAGAGGCCGTACCGTATACCTGAGCGTAAAAGACAGGTAATAAAAGCGGAAATTGACGAAATGCTGAGACTGGGGGTAATAGAAGAGTCCCAAAGTGACTGGAACAGTCCGATCGTTTTAGTCGATAAGCCAGACGGGTCAACTCGATTTTGCATTGATTTCAGACGAATCAATGAGAAATCGAAATTTGACGCTTATCCGATGCCCCGAGTAGATGAGTTGCTGGAGCGTCTAGGCACGGCTCATTTTATGACGACACTGGATTTAACGAAGGGGTACTGGCAGATACCCCTGACTCCGGAATCTAGAGAGAGGACGGCGTTTTCGACTCCCTTCGGGTTGTACCAATTCAGGACCATGCCCTTTGGGTTGCACGGAGCCCCCGCCACTTTCCAGCGGATGATGGATCGCATCTTGCGGCCCCATCAGCAGTACGCCGCTGCTTACATAGATGACGTGGTTATCCACAGTGAGGATTGGCCGAGTCATCTGTGTAAGGTAGCGGCGGTGCTGCAATCCTTGCGGGAGGCGGGGCTCACTGCTAACCCAAAGAAGTGTGCCATTGGGAAGAGTGAGTCGGAGTATTTGGGGTATCGAGTAGGGGGCGGCCAGATCAGACCGCTAGTTGCTAAGGTGAAAGCCTTGGCTGACTGGCCGGTTCCTACAACCAAAACCCAGGTGCGCTCTTTCTTGGGACTAGCGGGCTATTATAGAAAGTTCATCCCGAGTTTCGCTACGCTCGCTGCTCCCTTGACAGACCTCACCCGGAAGGCTGCCCCAAATACGGTTCAGTGGACGGAGTCGTGCCAGAGGGCCTTTCTCGCCTTGAAGCGGAGGCTGTGTAGTAAGCCAGTACTATGCAGCCCGGATTTTGGTAAGAGGTTCACCCTGCAGACGGATGCGTCAGAGACAGGTCTCGGGGCAGTGTTGTCGCAGGAGGTTCGGGGAAGCGAGCACCCAGTCCTGTATATCAGCAGGAAGCTCCTTCCCCGCGAGAAAAATTATAGCACCATCGAGAAGGAGTGTCTCGCGGTAAAATGGGCAGTCGAGTCACTCCGGTACTACCTCCTGGGGCGACACTTCACCCTGGTTACAGATCATGCCCCCTTAGCATGGCTTCACCGGATGAAAGATAGCAACGCCAGAATCACGCGGTGGTACTTGGCCTTGCAGCCCTATGCCTTCAGGGTAGTCCACCGAGCAGGAAAGCTGCATCAAAACGCAGACTTTTTCTCTCGGGAAGGCATGGGGGTGTAGGATTTTCGAATGAACCGGTGGTGTCATTCTGAGGGGAAGGATATGTAACAGGGAGAGATCTGTGCTGACTCTGCTGGCGTGTTCACGGGCTGCAGGAAGAGGGCGGCAGTCGCCCAACAACCGCCTGTGAGTCATGGCAGTGACACGGGGAGGTGGGAAAGTGTGAGTGTGGACTTTCCCCCTCTCTGAATGGCCGAGAGGCGGGTCTTGGGTGATTGTCGGTCCTATAAAATAACGCTCTGTTGTTTCCTCAGGTCTGCCCACTTAGACGCGCTAAGGGTGCGGACACTTGGATTCGGGACCGGGAATCAGCGAGACAGAGAGAGAGAGCGGGGAACCCTTGGGCAGACCCCGGCGTATTGCAAAAGAGCAGGCTAGATAGCCGACAGAGTAGGACGGTGATCCGGGTCGTGCGGGTAGCGGCGACCGGGATAACGCTGCCGAGTGCAGCACCTTTTATTTGTAGTTTTATTACTGTTTTATTTTCCCTTGTTGTTTTCGCCTTCTGTTTTCATTATTATTTCTTTGAGCACCTGCGAGTGCGTTTGCGGTTCGTGTACCAGCTGTGGTATTTCCGTGGTGCTGTCTATCATCGTTGATAGGCAGCCCACGGTCAACAGTGCCCTCTGCCGGAGAGAAAGAAAAAAAAAAAAATAACTTGTCTAAAATAAAACTGGGCACCTGTGTGGTGTTTCCCGAATACACCTGTCTGTCTCCTGGTCAGTGAATTACCCACACCCCTTTCACAGAGTCGTATATGCGTCTTTGTCATTTACTGAGACCTTTCCTGGAGTACCAAAACACACAGATGAGATGTTCAGTATCGGTGGAAAAACAAGTTGCGGTCGCGTTTGGGGACACAAATTTTATTTAAGTTGCAAAACAAAAACACAATTTTTGTGTTTTTTTTTCTTACAACAGAATATACAACTGTACTTTGATTAAATAAAAAGTATATTTTACAGTATGTATGCATATTTAATATTGTTATTAATTTACTATTCATCAATATTACAACTTGGCTCATTGGGCACCTATATGTATATATTTTTAGCCATGTTTATCACACGGAAATGTCTGATCAGCATTCCCTCTAAAGAGGCATTCACACCAGATGCAGCGAGCATGCCGCCTCCATGTGTGCCGCTCTGCAGTCCCAGCAGACCACTGTTCACACCGAACGTGGCAGGGGAAAGTCAGTTGGCGGTCTGCTGTTAGGTCACGGCTGCATGTACAAACAACAAACAATAAATGCAGTGGGAAGGAAAAAATATTTTTATACAGAAGACACAAAGCTTAGTTTAAAAAAAAAAGTAATAATGAGGAGTGAAACATTATATATAGTTTTTATAAAACCTAATTTTAATCCCCCACAATTACCCAAAATATCAGGCAATTGTGTTGTTTAAAATCAAATAAAAACATGTTGCTTTTAAAAATTGACATCAACAACTGACAGGGCTACATAGAATCAGAGGATGAGTCAAAATCTGAGGCAGGGCCACAATAAATGTCTTGTTTAAATTTAAAGTAAATTGTAAAATTATGAGATACTTGTGTTGGAATTAGAGGAGTCTTCAGTGAAGACCTCTAGCTCAAATGCTGGTCATTTATTAGGTTTCTTTTAGTATTTCTTTCAATTGTTTTCATTTCTGAAACATTAAATCCCAACGATAAACCTTAATCTCAAAAGAACATGGTGCAACCCCAAATCCTTGATTTGTATTTGCACAGAGAACATGGGAATCCAATGGCAACACTTCTGGAGGCCAGATTGCAGCAGTCACCTTTGCCAGAGCTACAATTAAACTGAAAGACGAAAGAAGGGAGGATAATCACTGGACTGATTAATTTTCTGAACTGTGAGCATGTACAGCTGTGGCTAAAGGTTTTGCATCACCCTATAGAATTAATTAATTGTCCTTTATAAAGTCAAATTAAATCTGCAGAATAACGTTATGTTAATATATTGAATTACGTACTGCTTTGTAAGTTTTCCATAAACGGAAAACTGACAATTGAAAAATGTGTAATTTTGAAATCTAACATGAAATATTACACCACTATTATGGCTTCTGGTAGACTTTTGTGACATGATTTTGTAGTTTCTTTGATTACATGATAATAAAAATAAATGAAAGATCTAAATCATGTTTATTTACTCTTATTATATCTATATATATATATATATATATATATAAGATATAAAAACATAAGTACTAGAGTCATGATTTTAAGATCCGTTGGCCAAACCGGTATCGAACATGAAAACCTTGTATAGATCCCCCCTCTCACACCTAACTACCTCACACCGTCACTGTCATTTTCTAACATGAAATGAGATGTATCACACTGAGTTATGGTGATGGTCACACCACTACGATTTAGATAAAGTCTGACATCACTACGGTACTGAGGCCAAGCTCGGCCCCGTACATGAAATGACTTAGACCCCATTCACACTTACTGAGCCGGGCTTGGGCCGTCTCTGGGCTGCCTCAAATTTCCGTTCACAGTTGAGGTTTTAGGGGGCCTGAGTGCATTCACATGTGTGGCTAAAAAGGAAGCCAAAGTGAAGGCGAAGTGCTTGTCGGGAATATAAACACTGACGTAACACCGCATTCCCGGAAGTCAACATAAGATTGAGCTGGGAAACTTGCAAACGTAAATATGGCTGTCTTATTTTTTTGCAAGACTGTTGGTACTGTACTTATTGCATAAGATACGATAAAGACGTGTGTTGACAGTGCAGTCAGTTACTGTGGAAAGAAGCGATCGTGTTGGATCTGGTGTAAATGCAGCAAACAAGGACGTGTACGTTACATTAATCACAATACAGATTATTATATTAATAGTGACTGAATATGCAACGTCGTATGCATTATTTATCAATATTGAGATTTACAATCTTAGCTACAATCTGAAATATATATATATATATATATATATATATATAATATATATATATATATATATATATATATATATATATATAGATAGATAGATAGATATAGTATATATATATAGATATAGATATATATACAGCTCTGGAAAAAATTAAGAGACCACTGCAAAATTATCAGTTTCTCTGGTTTTACTATTTATAGGTATGTGTTTGGGTAAAATGAACATTTTTGTTTTATTCCATAAACTACTGACAACATTTCTCCCAAATTCCAAATAAAAATATTGTCATTTACAGCATTTATTTGCAGAAAATGACAACTGGTCAAAATAACAAAAAAGATGCAGTGTTGTCAGACCTTGAATAATGCAAAGAAAATAAGTTCATATTCATTTTTAAACAACACAATACTAATGTTTTAACTTAGGAAGAGTTCAGAAATCAATATTTGGTGGAATAACCCTGATTTTCAAGCACAGCTTTCGTGTGTCTTGGCATGCTCTCCACCAGTCTTTCACATTGATGTTGGGTGACTTTATGCCACTGCTGGTGCAAAAATTCAAGCAGCTCGGCTTTGTTTGATGGCTTGTGACCATCCATCTTCCTCTTGATAACATTCCAGAGGTTTTCAGTGGGGTTCAGGTCTGGAGATTGGGCTGGCCATGACAGGGTCTTGATCTGGTGGTCCTCCATCCACACCTTGATTGACCTGGCTGTGTGGCATGGAGCATTGTCCTGCTGGAAAAACCAATCCTCAGAGTTGGGGAACATTGTCAGAGCAGAAGGAAGCACGTTATCTTCCAGGACAACCTTGTACTTGGCTTGATTCATGCGTCCTTCACAAAGACAAATCTGCCTGATTCCAGCCTTGCTGAAGCACCCCCAGATCATCACCGATCCTCCACCACATTTCACAGACACTGTGGCTTGTAGGCCTCTCCAGGTCTCCGTCTAACCATTAGACAACCAGGTGTTGGGCAAAGCTGAAAATTGGACTCATCAGAGAATATGACATTACTCCAGTCATCTATGGTCCAATCTTTATAGTCTTTTGCAAACCTCAGCCTGGCTCTTCTTTGCTTCTCGTTGATGAAGGGCTTTTTTCTAGCTTTGCACGACTTCAGCCCTGCTCCTAGGAGCCTGTTTCGAACCGTCCTCGCTGTGCACTTCACCCCAGCTGCCATTTGCCATTCTTTTTGTATGTCACTTGATGTCATCCTATGGTTGCTGAGTGACATTCGAATGAGTTGGTGGTCATCCCGGTCAGTGGAGAGTTGTTTTCGCCCTCTGCCGGTCTGTAGCTTTGTTGTCCCCAATGTGTGCTGCCTGACCTTGTACTTATGAACCGCCGTCTTTGAAATTTTAAGGATGGAAGCAACCCGACGCTCACTGTATCCCTCTGCCAGTAAAGCGAGAATTGAACCCTTCTTTTCCTCACTCAAAACTTTCCTTTTTAACTCTTTGGGCATGGTCAATAGTTATTTTTTGATTCCAATTACTTTTGAGGTACTACTAGCACTGTTTTGCCATCCAGCTGGTCCTATTGCAAGAGGACAGTGATGACCACAGGAGTGGTTTTTATACTTTTCCTCATTAAATAAGATTTGGTTCAGGTGATCCCCTAATCAGTACCTCATTCAGTAGAATGGAATGGCTGCCTGTCACAGAGACGGCGTTGCCTTGACCCAGACCAGAAGGAAGCAAAACCAGAACAGAGGTATGGTGCAGTGGCGCATGTGCCATTTTATTAATTAACAAAAAATAATAAATAAATAAAATATTTGAACAAAAATAAACACTTTGTCACAGAGCACAAATAAAACAATTAAACAGAATAAATCATGAACACAAAATAAATGCTAAGGTTAGACAGAGCAACTGCCTTCACTGATCCTTATTTTCTTTTTTTAAATCTCTCTCTCGCCTCTCGCTCTCCCGTTCTCCACTTCCGAACACACCTTCCTCGAACATGGAGAGCTGCAGGCTTTTTATACAGGTGACCATCTCCCGATTAGCAATAAATTAATCACTTCATTCGGGAGATGGTCACCTTCTGCATGGGTTTTAATAAGATGGATGGGGCTTCCCATCCACACTGCAAAACAAAATGCATGGCGGTTCGCCATCATTTATAAACAAATATATTTTTAAAACAATAACACAAAAATGCACGGCTACGCCGTCATACAAAATAATAAACAAAACACATGGCGGATCGCCGTCATCTATAAACAAACATTAAACAATAAACAAATACAAAATAACACAGGGGAGGAGGGGAAGACCCCGTTCTAAAATAAACACTGTGCAGGGCTGCTCGCCCTGTTACACTGCCATACACGTAGAGTGTATGCTGATTTAAGAAAAATTTGCAGTGGTCTCTTAATTTTTTTTCTTAATTTATATATATAAACACACACACACACACACACACACGTTTTATCGTTTTAATGAAAGCTGTAAGATGAAGAAATACTTAACACTCCCCATTGCTATTTTCCGGGCTGAAGATCACTGTAGGTCCCCTAAAATCCAAGATCCGTGGTGGGTTTATCTCTGGCCTGCTGCTAAGTATAGTAATAGTAAGTTATAGTAATAAAATAATGACTTGGATCTCATTATTGAGGAGTTTGGTGATAAAATTAGTGATTGGGAGAGGATTTACCATTATCTATGTCTATAAAGAGGTATGTGAAAAATACAGCAAACACAGGAGGAGGGGAAGACCCTGTTCTAAAAACCTCAGGGGTGAGGTTTGGCTAGAGATGCAAAGCTGTCCTTTTGTGATTGAAACCTGTTTTACTCTGAAAAACAAAATTAAAACAGCGCTTGTGAAAGCTTCACAAGCGCTGAATAAATGGACCGCTAAGGGTTAACTTCTGCATCGTCCCAGTTGCTTCTTCTTAAACCGATATTCTTTGATCTACTACGCTCGACCTAGTAGGGGAGTGGTTTGAACTCCGTCACCACATTGACGCGTTAAGGCCGGCCCAGGGCCTGCGTTGGGTTCACACATGCAGATAGGCCGGCCCTGAGGCAGCATTGGTACTTTAGGCCGCATCAAAAAGCTGGTCTAAATTTCACCCGTTCCAGGGCCGCCTTTACATTTTTCGACCGTTCACACAAGAGATAAGGGGGCCCTGGGCCGGCCTAAACCGCAAGTGTCAACGGGGTCTTATATTCAACATATACTAATCTTAATGAAATCAATCAATGAGAGGAAGTACACATACATCATCACATAGACAAGTTCTTTGTACAGTACATCCAAGATATTTGGTACAACTATACATTACAAGACATGAATATCTATTTAATTAATGAAACATGTATGTCAGTAACACACATCGCCAGTCATGGCTGTCAATTCAAAATGAAAGTATCAGTATGATGTAAAAGTTGATCATGACGTACCGGTAATAGTATTTCCAGAACAGTAGTGGTGCAATCGGCACCCTCATTTCGGATTTGATTATCGTATAGGCATGTATCAATGATAATCGACGCATTGACGTTTTATTTTTCCCAAAATAAAGAACAAACACTAGGTTTTTTTGTGTTTTTTTTCAGAAGATCCAGTAACTAAAAACACGGTTATGCGTAATAGTTAAACAAAAAGGCACGACTTGCATTCAAATTAGAACACTTCTGATTTAAAAAAAAAGAAATACACCCACCCCTCATTATATCTCCCTTCTCTATACTACAGATTTGGATATATCGCAGTCCCCCTACAGTCTAACTGCACGTGCCTTATGTGCAATATACATAGGCAAATTCACTTAGAATTACTGTTCGTTTTATTTCGTACTGCACATCACAAACAAAAATATACAAAACAATTAAAAACAATGCAATAACATTGTAATGTTATCATATACACACGCCTTGCACAATAACACAAAGCAAATTAAATACCCACTTGCTGAAGAGGTTTTTATTTTAGCCAACGAGTGGCAGCAATGCACTAACAAAAGTCACAAGGCAGTGACATCAGCTCCCTAGCAACAAGCCTCCTGCTGGGAATGGATTCTTGCAATGCAGATTCAAGAAAGAGGAAGACTGTTGAAATTAATTGGAGGCTTCCTTTCCTAACAGTCTTTGTTTTCGAGAAACTGTACATTATGTGGCAGTGTCAAGAAGGACGCAAGACAAGGTTTCAAGGCTAAACTTTATTAGATTTAGCCTTAATAATAGCTTTAACAAAGCTGCTGTCAGCCACAGCTCATGCTTCTACAAGTCAGCTTTCCCTTCTCTTCAGCGCTTTCTCTCTTCAGCTCTTTTACTGTTCAGCTCTGTTCTTCTCTCAGTCCGACCCTGCGTTCACCTCTCAGCTCCTTTTATAGGAGAGCTAGAGGGAGTCGGTGCAAGTTCTAGCCAATTCAGAACAGACACATCACCCAGACTCCTCATTCCAGAATGGCAGCTGTATGGACCATAGACATACAGTATATAGAATTAAACCTGACTTCTCAGTGCAGTCGAACAAGATTTTGGTCTGCCATCTTGGATGGTTATAGGTCTGCCGCTGAGAGAGCTGTAACCAATGGAAACAGGCAGATACACGCAGCGTTTTTCAGGGTTTCATTTATTCAGGTTCAATAACATTGTATTTTTAAACCTGGATTTTAAACTATTAAACTGTTCACCAACTCTCGCAATGTCTAGTTAATTTATCTATTTAGCTGCAAAAGCAAAAATCAAGATATACACAGCCTACAAGATATATATATATATATATATATATATATATATATATATATATATATATATATATATATATATATATACATACACACACACACACACACAGTGCCAATAGCCAATAGAAAGTCTACACCCCCTTTCAAAATTTTCACCTTTTGTTGCCTTATAGACTGGAATTAAAATGCATTAAAATTGTTTGTTTTTATTCACATCCTACTCACAACTTCCAAGTGAGAAAAATATTCTAGAAATTTGTAGAAAATTAATTAATAATAAAAACTGAAACAGCTTGGTTGGATAAGTGTCCACCCCCCTTGTAATAACAATCCTAAATTAACTCAGATGTAACCAGTCATCTTCAAAATCACACACCAAGTTAAGTAGTACCCACCTGTGTTAAACTGTAGTGATTCACATGATTTCAGAATAAATTCAGCAGTTCCTGTAGGTTCTCTCTACTGGGTAGTGCATTTCAAAGCAAAGACTCAACCATGAGCACCAAGGCACTTTCAAAGGAACTCCGGGACAAAGTTGTTGAAAGGCACAGATCAGGGGAGTATAAAAAAATATCAAAGGCCTTGAATATCCCTTGGAGCACGGTCAAGACAATTATTAAGAACTGGAAGGTGTATGGCACCACCAAGACTCTGCCTAGATCAGACCGTCCCTCCAAACTGGATGACCGAGCAAGAAGACTGATCAGAGAAGGTACCAAAAGGCCAATGGCAACTTTGCAAGAGCTACAGGCTTTTATTGCCAAGACTGGTCAAAGTGTGCATGTGACAACAATATGCCCAGCACTCCACAAATCTGGCCTGTATGGTAGGGTGGCAAGAAGGAAGCCATTACTCAAGAAAGCCCACCTTGAATCCCATTTGAAGTATGCAAAAAAACAGTCAGGAGTTTCTGTAGCCATGTGGCAAAAAGTTTTGTGGTCTGATGAAACTAAAATGGAACTTTTTGGCCTAAATGCAAAGCGTTATGGCGCAAACCCAATACAGCGCATCACCCACAGTACACCATCCCTACTGTGAAGCATGGTGGTGGCAGCATCATGTTATGGGTTTGTTTCTCATCGGCAGGGACTGGGGCACTTGTCAGGATAGAAGGGAAAATGAATGGAGCAAAGTACAGAGAACTCCTTGAGGAAAACCTGCTGCCCTCTGCATGAAAGCTGAAACTGGGATGGAAGTTCACCCCTCAGCATTACAATTACCCAAAGTACACAGCCAAAACTACACTGGAGTGGCTAAGGAACAAACAGGAAAATGTCCTTGAGTGGCCCAGTCAGCGTCTGACCTAAATCCAATCGAAAATTTGTGGCATGACTTAAATATTGCTGTCCATCAATGCTCCCCAAGGAACTTGACAGAGCTTGAACAGTTTTGTAAAGAATGGTCAAATATTGCCAAATCTAGGTGTGCAAAGTTGGTAGAGACCTATCCCACAGACTTACAGCTGTAATTGCTGGCAAAGGTGCTTCCACCAAGTATTAATTCAGGGGGGTGGAAACTTATCCAGTTATGATATTTCAGTGTTATATTTTTAATATATAAATTTTTCTCAATAAAAACTTTTTTCCCCTTAACAGTGTGGAGTATGGTGTGTAGATAAGTGGGAAAAAAATCATCATTTAAATGCATGAAACTCTGAGGCACTGGCACAATAAAATGTGAAAAAAGTTCAAGGGGGTGTGGACTTTCTATAGTGTGTGTGTGTGTGTATATATATATATATATATATATATATATATATATATATATATATATATATATATATATATATACATACAATACTAAATTAAAATTAATGGAAGTAGTCTCTGATATTGAAGTGATCATACTAGAAATGCATATTAAGATTAGCTTAAGTTCTATTATACTACTGTAGTATTAAAATGTATATTATAGCTGATTTCAAGCCCATTCAATGGGAAGTTGGTTTGAGTTGAATCTCCGCTTGTATGCCGTTTAATCTTTTCTCTTCAGTTCTTTATAATGCTGATGACAGATCACAGAACTCCAAGTGCACAGCACTTGGCAGGAGACACTTCTAAAGAGACTTACAGGATCTGCAATGTTAAATTATTCCCATGTAATTTCAAACCAACTTTGTTTAGTTGTTCAGCAAATACGGTGAAACACAGTAAAGTCTTTCAATTACCTGTGCTTATTATTTTAGTTATATCAAATCCAGGTTTTTGTTCTTAGGGACCAATTTAAGTGAACTTGTTTTTGAAAAGGGAAGAGATACCTTTCGCTTTTCATTCAGCCATAAATCATTTTAATTAACCCATTTGGATCGTTCACCCTATCACCCCATCTCTAAACAGCATGTGTTTGGAATGGGGGGGGGGGGGATAACATTCCTGGTTGAGTTCTGTTTCACGTAGTTCATACAGAAAGATCAAACTGTGTTTCTCTGATACCCCCCATTGTTTAACAGATTCCCTTCGTGTGTCACTTAAATTGTTTCCACCTCTATTCTGCCTCACCTGCTCTGGGTATTTAGAGAGATGGTTCTAATTTGGAACCAGAGGAGTCAAGGGCTGATTAGAGGGAAGGAAATTGGAGGATTAAAATGGTCTGCTTGAACTTCCTGTAGTTCTCCATGCTCTGTAACATACACTAAGGCCCCCGAGTCAAGAAGACAAGGGTCTCACATCTAACAAGTAGCAGTAAGATAACAAGACAAGCTCAATATTGATATGTACATTGTACAGCTTTCAGGCTTTGAAGACTACATATAAAAAAGCGGAACCCACACAACCCCTTCAGCTGTATGTTGTGTGTTTGTTGTGATTTGTTAAATGTTTGGAATGTTTACTTTACAAACTTAACCTTGATGTTTAGTTCTGTCTGTCCTGAAAGACACACAATTAAGGCAGGTTCTAAACTGAAAATGTACATAATTATTTATTGTGCGAAAAATGTTTTCTGTTGACAGATAAAGTTAATGCACTTGATCTATAACTATTGGTACTTTTAATTTGAAATAATAATAATAATAATAATAATAATAATAATAATAATAATAATAATAATAATAATAATAATACAACACAGATGGATATGAAACCTTTCATAATATATAAGGGCAACGATGAGCAGAAGATGATTATATTATTCATTAACAATATCACAATGAGAATATTAAATGCTGTATTTGGTCTGATTAGTGAAGCCATAATAATAGGACGAGTTGTGATAGCAATAATTAAAATAAAATGTATGCTTTAGTTTAGGCAACTGTAAAAGACACAACAAATCAGTTAGCAACTTATATCTAAAGGTGCAGCATGGAAATTGTGTTTATCAGTGTGCAGATGCCTCTTACACATGGGATACTCTGAAGTGTGCATGTACTGTAATCAGAACAGTGAGTGAAAAGGAAAGCAGTCTTAGCAGGATCACAATTTGAATGCAAAAAGTCAAAACTAGATCAGATGACATGTTGTCATTCTGTTGTGATACATTATTTTATGCAAATGTTGAGAGGTCATTTTTTATCAGATCTCATTTTGAAATCTAACAACAGCAGAATGAATCGCAATGTTCCAAATTCTAGTTGGTAAGCAGATGCAGAGCTTGATCTAAGAACAGGTCATTCTTAGAATACAGCTGTTATATTTTCCCATTTTGTCATATAATCACTGATCATATAAACACAGATCATTCATGGAGGGCTGTGGTTATTTCACTCATAAGGATGACCGTAGTGTAGTCAGCCTTTGGGGACTCGTGTGTATTCGGCAATCCTCATTCGTGGAATAACTATGCTATTCCAAGAACATTCATGGAGTATCATCTGTCTATTTTGATCCTCCTATTGTGAGTGATTTTCATATTGTGACTTTCCTAAACCCAACTGTATATTTTAATGTTCTTTGCCATTTAAATAATTGGAAAATTTGGTTGTATTTCTGGAAGGAGAATCTGCCCACTAATCAACACATCATATCCAAGCGCCATTAAAACTCTGTCTGGCTTGCATCTGTGTCACTCTTTTTGTTTAGCCTCCTCCTCCCTTGCAGGGCGCTTTGTCTGTCGGTGGCCCCCCTACCCACTACCCCCCCACCGGGACACTCGGTAAGGATAGTCGCGTGATCTGACGTGCTACGGAAAAAAAGCTTTTATATTTTTATGAGTCTAGAGAGATAAGGTTACAAACTTTAAGAGAGATCTAAGCCAAACGAAAAGTAAAAAAACAAAATTAGGGAGAACATGTCTCCATGTTTGAAGATCGTGTAGATGAATTACATAGGTGTAAAAACGCTTACGTCACATATAAAATTCATAACACATAATATTACTATTGTCAACCGTGGTGAAACACATAGTGTAGTCAAACTGTAATTGCGTCCCTGTCACAAAGACGGCTGTAGTGGGTGACGTCAGACCAGAAACCAGGAAATAAACAACAGAGATGGAGTTTCGTAAAGCTGAGCAAATGGTCTTGCTCAGCATTTAATAGTGCACAGACAGAAAATAAATGGTTGTAAGACAAACAAGACACGGCACGCCTAGCCAAAACAAAAAGACAAACAAAACGGACTATACAGACAAAACACGGTTATCTTCTATTTTAACTATTATTATCAGATTTATTATTAAATCTGCAGCTGTACCGTGACTCGATTGCTAATCAATCATTCAATTGGAGTCGCGGTACAACTGCACGTAAATTAATAAAGTGCAATTCCCCGTGCTCACATATTATTACATTTTACTTGCAAAATAAATACAAATATACATTTTAAACACTTGTGTTACACAGATTCGTTTATATCCAGTGTACCTATGACTATACACCAACATTAACACACAACATACAACACAAAATAATAAAATATATATATATTTTTTTATAAAACCTAATTTTAACCCCATCCCCCCACAATTACCCAAAATATAAGGCAATTCTGTTGTTTAAAATCAAATAAAAACATGTTGCTTTTAAAAATTTTCTTTCTTAGTGAGTTTTGTGTGGTTTGCTGGGTATAGGCAAAGACAGAGTGAGTTAAAGGCATCATTATGCACTGATATTATTGAGCATTATACACATGATTTAAAAAATACTGCCATCCCATCGTATCATTTTTTTTTGGGGGGGGGCGGCGGCAATGTAAACGCGGCAACAATCAGTGGTACTGTGCATCTAACACAACACCTGGAACAATGACAAGCAAACAAAAAAAGATAATTGCGATCTGCTCTACCGGAGAAAGAAAAAAAAAGTAAGATCGCTGTGGGTCCATCACATCACCGAGAAAAGAAAACGGTGCGGCGAATATCATCTGCAGATACAGCAGCTCCAGGTTGATGAAGGCAGATTTCAAACCTACTTAATGTTGTATTATACAGCTCTGGAAAACCAGAAATCAGAACCATGAACTTTTCCTCCATTCTACTTTTTTTTTATTTCCTCGCAAAGGAGCCTCCTACTTTCCCCTCATTGGTTGCTTGTAGTTTATGTCACGCTGCGGTGCGGCGAAAGTTGAAAATATTTTATCTCCTGTGCGCTGCTCTGTAGTGCCGCTTGACCGCTGCTTCCCTTTGCCGCTGCGCGTGACAGCCTTCATTGAAAACAATTGCTTTTGATGAACAGGAGAGTCACCAATGAAGCACCAGATTGTCCGAGAATAAAACCCGCCCCAGTCTCAATCTTTCTGTTGCACCAATTAGAAAAACTACTTGGAGACAATTGCCAAACCTATTCCTTTTTATAATATCCGCCCTTACTGTGGCACCACAGCAGTCCGATACACGACGCACTGGTCTGTATGATAATAAGTTACAAAGAAGAATACATTTAAAAATATGCGTTTCGTGAAATTTGTCAAGTCACACATCTAGCATATTATTCAAAATAATAGTTTAATAAAAGTTTAAAATTTCCATCCCTACTAAATAACACGATCAACAAAATGAAAAACAAACTTAGTAGAAACTTATTTTGTATTTTATATACACCAATTAGAATCACATATGTTGTTGCCACTAAAACACCAGACAACTTTTCAAGCAGCTTGTAGGGGTGACATGTCAGTAGCTGAAATAAAGATTTTTTAGATGTTGTGGCTTGCACTGTTCTCAAGGGAAAAATTAGTTAAAATGTCTCCTATAGAAAAAAATGCTTTGTGTTTCTTAAGCTGAGGGAACATGAAGTCCACTTAGTGGCTTGGAACTGTCAGGAGACTAGGTCTCAGGCCACTGCATGGCACACCAGGGGAGACTTGGGGTATAAAGCTGAGGGCACACAAAGCCACTTTTTCAGGAAATACAGCTTGAAACTTTGTTCCTCAACAAGTGGCTTCCCATTCCCTCAGCTTTAGGCTTAATGCTTCAGAATCTCCACAGACAGCATCATGTCAAGTGCTCACATGCTTGTCAATAGATCAAACTGCAATTAGACAAATTACTCATAGTTTCCAGGATGCAGTCATTTAATGGAAGAAACATGCCTTACTTTCAAGCTCCAGTTACCTGGAAAGACCTCCCTCAGCAGATTGAAAAGTATTTAAATAAAAGCCTTTCAATTGCAATGCAAAGTGTAACCCCTGTGCGCAGACACACAAGCCTAGGCTTGATATGAACATTACACTATGACATAAACATACACAACAAATTGAATTTAGGAAGATTGTCACCAGGTATTGTATTGGTGCGCCAAACACAAAGTAAGCGCAGCTATAACAAATGTGTTGCATACGTGAGCCTCACATCAATCAAAGTACAGCAGGTTTAAAAAAATATAAACATCAACTCTCACATACACCCCCCCCCCCCCAAAAATATACAAGATTATGCACAAAGTACCATATATTCCCTCAGTACAATTTAAACAGGTTATAACATAACATACAGCAGCCCTGACTTCAGGTAAACACCATTTCTGGAAAATATATATAGCTGAGGCTGAGGTTCAGATTCAAACAAAATGTTAAGGTAAACCGAAATGGTGTGTGTGTGTGTGTGTGTGTGTGTGTGTGTGTGTGTGTTTATATATATATATATATATATATATATATATATATATATATATATATATATATATATATATCATCCCCTATTTGAGGTTGTTTCAGGACGATATCTAATTGTCTGTCCCTCCAGGGACATCTGTAGACATCCTCGGTCGTACAATATGTGTACCAGACATCCAGTCCCGTACAAATGGTCTGTACCAGACATCCTCTCCCGTCAATGCAATGTTCCAGGATCCGCGCTCGTCAAAAATTTTACCGTGGCAGTTTAAATATCGGCATATAAATTTTTCAAGAAAATTTAAGCTCAAAACGAAAAAAAACAACTTTACTGATAACGACAAAAAAAAACACCCCTGGGTCTTTTTTTTTTTGGTTTAGCATCTTGAGTCAGATTTGTCAAGTTTCAAATAGTCCATGTCTCTTTTCTAATACCACAAGTCAGTTAAAACAATATCATAATCAGTTTTAAAAAGCCAAAATGACGACAAAAATATTACATACTATAGTACACCCTTGTTGGTCAAATAAGGCCATATTTGGAAAAATCTATTTGCAGCCACCACGCATTAGTCACGATGTGTAACGCACTGAGATTCTCTGCTTATTGAACACGACACAGGGTTAAAAAATAAGACACGCAACACCTTGCAAAGCTGTGCAGAACACACATGGTTCAAAAAGAGACACGCAACACTTAATACACGGGGTTCAAAATGAGACACGCAACATGCTGCAGCGCTGTGCTGAACACACGGGGTTCAAAATGAGACACGCAACACCCTGCAGCGCAAGAGAGGACTATTTACAGCTTGACAAATCCGACTCACGCCTCACGATGCAAAACCAAAAAAAAAGTGTCGGTAACTTTACATTATAAAAATACAGCAGTAGTAATTACATTAAAAATAATTAAAACGTCTTGCTTGCAGTTTTGAAACAGACCGTTCTGTAACTGCTAACATATACACAGGATACATGAAAGAGTTTTCTGCTTATTTATTTATTTATTTATTTATTTATTTTTGAGTGCTCTGCTTATTGAACGCATCCCTCCAGGAGGTTCACAGCTCTCTTCCTAAGATGGCGGACTTTCTTCAGTGTTGCCAGATCTCCTCCAAAAAACCTGTTTCAGTGGGGCACGACTCGGTCCTGGGAGGCCGGTGTCCCTGCAGGTTTTTATTCCAACTGCACTCTAAACTACTTTATTTGACCTTACTAGAAGCTTAATTGGTCAATTAACCAATTTAGGGTATGGTTAGAACAAAAACCAGGAAGGATACCGGCCCTCCATGGCCTGAGATGTGCACCACTGCTCTAGATGAATGCAAGAAAACCTATAGAATTGCCCTATTACCTCTAAGAAAAAACAGAATTTAGTATGAGGGCTGAAGTTCCTGTTTTTCTAATTGTAAAAACAACTAGACTACAATATATACTGATTTCATTAAGAGACAATTCATGTAAGTAGCACTGAAATCCCAAATTAAATACAATCAAAAGCACATCATGTTAAGTCCTATTACAGTAGATTCTTCTTAATTGCATACTGTAACAGTTTTATGCAATTATCGGGAACATATACAGTTTAATACATTTAATTGTTTACCTCATAATTGCATAAAATTGTGAAGTACTTTCCTTTTGAAAATGTATGCTTCCTTTTTCTGGTTAAATGTATAAAACTGTTAGGCACACAGGATATGCATTTCACAGGAATCTACTGCATGGGCATTTTCATAGGAAACGAGCTTCACTTTTTTTAACAGAAATATGAAATTATCATGTATGCAATTCATTGGAATGCACTGTACTTATATAATTCTTAAACCTTAAACCTACTTAATATTATGTTGGCACACCATTGCTACATTGTAAAAAAAAAAAAAAAAAAAAAAAGACATTTTTCTTAATTTTCCAGATTACATATTCAATGACTTTGATCAACTACATCAATTTCCTCTGCAACAAGTATTAGGTCCCCACCTAAGGAAGCATGTGTGCCTAACAGCCTTAATACCTGCTGCATATGAAGTGATCTTATACTGTGCAGTCAAAGCAAATCGAACATCTGGAGAAATTCTACAGAAATTAGGAAGAACTTCACATTATGAATAAATCTTAGGGAACAAAATATTTTCAGACAGAAAAAAAAAAAAAAAAACTTTAGAAAATCATCTAAAATTAAAAATGTACGTTTTAAAAAACCTCTGCCCATTTCTTCCCTTCAGATTGCTCTGAGCAGAAATGTGAAACCTCAAGATCTGGAGGGAAAACCTCTGATCTGGCAACACTGCTAGGCATTCTACTAATAAGCGATCTAGGCAAATAATCTAAAACAGATAACACCAATCTCTATATATTAATATAGGAATATCGTTCCCTTGACATTTGAATTTCAGAAACAGCAGTTATCTGATATTGCTAGAACACTGCTGTACAATGTTAACCCACAGTAGCCTATGAAATGCAGTGGTGCTGCAATAGGTTTACTGTATCTGTAACAGGGATATTTATCTTGGTTTATATGCTTAACAGCATAGCGTTGTTGGAACGGTTTTATTTTATAAACTGATTAAGAATACACTTACTTTAAGGTGTGAAAAATCTTTTTGCCAAACACAATCATAAGATTTTATTAAAACTGTTAGTGTCATAATTCTACCATTGACTGGTATACTACTTTTTTAAGCAATAAAACAAAAACAAACATTCAAATCTGTGTTTTTGTTGATTTAAATAAACAGCTACAATTTAAACAAAGACATTTAATTATTATTTTTTAAATATATTATATAACATTTTCTGTGACTTCATCAGCGTTTACTAAAAATAATAATAAATCAAATGGGTAAAAATTATTTAGAAAAAACAGTGCAAAGGTGGCGCAGTTAACCTGTATCAGTACTTAAGTTCATAAACACCCATATTACACTACAACTCATTTCTTGATTGACATAAACATATCTACTAGACGTAAAGTCATGGATTTTCTTGGTGTAAGTCGGTACAAGGGGTATGAGGGTCCTCCCCCAGCGCGGGTGCAGGGGGGTATGGGGGTCCTCCCCCAGCGCGGGTGCAGGGGAGTATGGGGGGGTATAGGGGTCCTTCCCCAGGATGGGTGCAAGTGGATATGCAGGGGGGGTTGGCCTGGGGTCTTCCCCCAGCGTGAGTGCAGGTGCGTATGGCGGGGTATGGGGGTTGTCCCCCAGCGCAGGTGCAGGTGGCAACTCCCCCCACTGAAATCGGATTTCAGTGTTTTGCAGGGATCTAAAACTACATATCCGAGACAAATATGTGGCTTAATAGGGACCCAAAATTCAAAATAAACGTATAACTTTGTTCATTATTTATGATTTTATGGGGTCACACTTTAAAGAACAAGTAAAAGTTACTTATATGTGTCTAAGAAAAGTAATTACAAAATTATTTATTTATATTAGAATTTTAAAACAACAAATTTGTCTTAGCACACAGTGAATTTCAAAGTAAGTAAAGTCCACATATTTAAGCAAATTCAGTTTGGTTTTGTAATAATTTATTACACACAGAAAAAAGTAGTGGAAGAAAGAAAGAACCAGACACCAATGAAACAGAGAAATTATATTTCAGGCACAAAAATAAACAATGTCACATTATATAGGCTATATACCATAATACCAAGTGAGACAGAAGAGAAAAATGTGAAACAATTTCCAAATTAAAGACATAAGATAAGAAGCAGTATTAATTGGTAGTAAATCTGAATACAGAAAAGGTAAGCCAGAAGCTGTATTTTGTTTTCTATCTTTCCTTTTGCATTTTATACAAAAACAAAAACAAGACACATTTTAAGTTTCTAAAAATATTCATGGAACCAACCAGTCCCTACATTTATTTTTAGTACTCCTTCTGAGTAAACATAATTTCCCATGTCACCATTTCTCTTCAACTACCACGTCAGAGAATGTGCAAGTGCATTAACAAATAAACAAATAATACATTTGTAAAAATGCGCTTGCAAGAACTGCAATTTTGAACAATGTTTTCAGAAGTTCGTTTCTGTTGCATTCTCTGTAAATATTAATTCAATTTCTACAGTAAGTTGTATTTTGTTCTTTAGTTTTTTTATATATTTTTTATTCTGTTAACTGTTGCTTGATTAAAATAAAGACCAATAATAATAAATAATGTATTGGCATTTACTTGAACAACGTAACTTGAAAGTAAAAATCCAGTACATAAATATTAAGTTATAGGTATATGAAATGGGAAAACATGGAAACTACTTCAAATGGAAAAGCGTAATGTTGAAACGGAAAATCACTTTGGTGTGCAAATTACATACACAAATGGTTTGGGAAATTTCTTATTTATTTTATTAATACAGATTAGCACACATCGACATACCACTTCCTTAAGAGATTAGCATGAGCTACTATAGGAAATCTGCAGCAGCTTCCTTTTTTGGCTGATGCATGCAGTCTGCCACAAAACACTGCAACACACGGCTTACTAGCTTTAATTGTATTACATTAAAGTACAACTACTTACTATAGAAATCATATTAATGTTTATGTAGGACCCTGGAAAAAGGTAAAAGTTATTAACATAGATTGTATACAGTCTATTTAAGACTTTCAATATAATAATGTGATATCTCAATTTTGGCAGAACTTGTCGCCACGAAAGGCACTCAGATCGATGAGCCAACTGTACAGCTGGTCAGTGCATAGGAGTAAAAAGTTTCAAAGTGAAAGCAAATGCACAGTTAACCCATTCATTAATGCCTACATTTTTACACTGTTTATCTATGTTTACTATGCCTTTTAGCACCTTTTAAAGGTTTTTTTGATGTGCGGTAGACAGTGCCACACCAGCGCGTCTATACCCAAGCATCAATCCCCTTTCCCGGGTAAAAAAAGTACTTTACGTTTATCATTTAGCTAAATGTTGCTCTTGCCTGATAGGCAAAGAAGGTATTGTGTTCTGGAAGACATGGAAAGTGTAACATCAACAGAGGAGTAAGAAGAGATTCATACTGTAAATAAGTTTGAACATACATTTCCATTTGACTTGTATACTGTATACAGTACACTCACCATGAAGCCACCCAGAGCTTCAGCATCGAGGACAAAGCAGCTCTGGGCAGCTTACAGGCAAGCCCGCAGGTGCCCGGCCAGACCACAGGGGTCGCTGGTGCACGGTGAGCTGAAGACACCCTGGCTGACCTAGCCCTCCCTCCCCCTGGGCGACACTGGGCCAATTGTTCGCCACCCCATAGGAACTTCTGGTCACGGTCGGCAGTGACATAGCCTGGATTTGAAATCTCCAGGCTGTAGGGCACATTCGCGCGGTGCGGATGCGCCACTCGGGAGCCTCCATACTATATATTTTGACAGAAAAAAAAAAGTTCAAGCATTTTGGAAAGTAACCGAAAACACTAATTTCATACAGTAAATAAAAAATAAATAAAACTCGAAAATAGCAAAAAGTAAGCACAAAAAAAAAACAATTCATAAAAACAGAAGCCCTATTTATAAAACTATACACTAGAACATACGAGTACTGTAAAATATATTTTTTTCTTTTTGAAATAACTATTTTAGGCAGCTCATCTAACAAAGTTGATGGCAATTTAGCTGGCTGCCGGCTGGAAATGAGAAGGCTGAATAGGCCTGCTCTATTTGAGTTACACAGCAAAAAAAACAAACATATTTGTTGTACCAGCACTTCTGTTTTTTAATGCTTATTTTGTCTCCATGCTTGCTCCCTTTTGAAGTGACTAATAAAAATGCTTCAATGAGAAGGTGCCACTGTTCTACATACACTACATGGCCACTTTATTAGAACCGGTTTGGAACACCATTTTTCCTGATCACAGCCTTGACATCGCGTGCTATAGAATGGTTTTACCAACATTTATCCTATATAAATTTATTTCAATTAAGTTCATATTTTTGGGGAATTTCAACGATTAATAAACTTTACCAATTAATATCAAAAAGTAGCAAGCCTAATCATTACAAACCTTGAATATCTTATTAAAGTGTACTATGCAGCTGTTTAGTGTTTGTTTGATTAACAGTTATCCATAACTATTAAATAATCAGTCATGGTAATGCAGAAATAATAAAAGAAACTTAATACATTTACTGCAAAAATGCCAACTAGATGTCTTTCTCAGTGGCTTTGTTTTTACCAGAAGAACGTCTGCTTCACTAATATTTCAATTGATAGTTCACATGTGTGCGTACAGGGGCAGTATAAGGAGGAAGATATGTTTCGTTTTTTTCCTGACGACGTTCCATACAGCTTGTGTAGAGTATTCAAATGAGTAGGAAAAACAAAGACCTGTATTAATAAACCATTTCTGGGTTTTCTGCAGCAGGAACCCTGCTTTAAGTTGTTTTTTTTTTTGTTTTTTGTTTTTTTTTAACAATTTTGGAAACAGACATACAAGATCTACAGCTAGTTTTGCATCACCTAAAATTTTAGGATTGAGACATAATTGAACAAATAAAACTATATAAATATAATTTTGATCTTTTATTTAACATCATGCAATCAAAGAGCCTAGATTATATCACTAAATTATATCACAGAAGTCTACCGGAAAGCCATGCTAATAGTACAGTATTTCAAGTTAGCTTTCAAAATGTCACATTTTGTCAGTTTTATATTCAGTATATGGAAAACTACAAAGCGGTATATAATTCAATATGTTAGCTGTTTTAAATGTTTCAAAAAGAGAAATGCTGAGATGGTTCTCCAGTTCAACCACTGCAAGCTTCAAAATAATGGGGTTAGCAAATTAGATACAGAGAATATTGCTCTGGGATACTAGAAGTAACAATTTCAGTGTGAAGAGCTCAGGACAAGTAAGTCAGAATTAATAAACAAAAGAGGAAAACTGACCGACTGGTTTAGTCATAGATAACAAATAGATTAAGGAAGAAAATCTGAATCTGACATATTGCCATTTTATCTTAGTATTTGTTGAAATGTTTTGACCTTGTCGTGAACCGGGGGAAATAGTTTAATACCTGTCTTCAAAACTGAGAATAAAATGGACATTAAATTCCAATTTACATGCCTGAAAAATATGTTGCATTCCTTCAGAATTGTACACATAATTGCATTAAGTCATAATTCTTTCCAGAAGGGTCTCTAGAACAGTACAGTATGCATCTGATCCGAGTCTGCCCTAGAGGTACAGTAGGGTTTGTTTTTTTTTGTTTGCTTTAATAAATGTGAGATTAAACTAGGCAGGAAATAATATTGTTGATTTGATACTTACATTTTTTTTTTCTGGGAACTTTCTAATGCTTGAAGAGTCAGTAATGTATCTGTATATTTCACTCACTATTTTGGTATTTATAATGGTTCTGGGTTGTGTCACTATTCTGGTGTTTATAATGGTTCTGGGTTGTGTCACTATTCTGGTGTTTATAATGGTTCTGGGTTGTGTCACTATTCTGGTGTTTATAATGGTTCTGGGTTATGTCATTATTCTGGGTGTATTGCTCCAATACTGAATGTAAATAATGATTCTCTAAATATCCCATAACCGGGCTTGGAGCTGCTTGGAACTTCACTGGAGATCTGCAGTCCGTGCACTGAACCGCTTTCCTTAAGATGTGACAGTATGACCTCTGAACTCTACCAGCCTCACCTAGTCTAGAGTACTGTTCAAGCACTTAGGAACTCTAGCCAAGCTCAAAGCAAGCACCAAGCTAGGTAACAGAAGGTAATTGGGTTAGGGTTAGGGTTAGGGTATTTGCTTGAGTGTCAGATTATTTGCAAAGCTATGTGCCAGAAAAAAAAGTTGTCTGAAATATTTTTGGAGCTGTACAGGGAAAACTGAATTTAGTTTACATTTTATATTTGTATGCTCCAACATGAAAAATCTGTGTACTTACACCATGTCATTATTTTGTGTATGTGTGTAAAGTCACAAGGTATATGGATAGAAAAAGTATTTGTGAATGAATGAATGAGTGCTACACATGTCTGTGAGTTTCAAAAGTGTTGTATCTTGACCAAGTAATCCACGCAAGTTTGCTGATAACAAATAACTTTTATTTTGACCATTGATAATACAGTGTGGCCATCTTATGAGATGCAGGAACACATATTGAAACTCAATTAAGAGGAACCACATTATAAGGCTATCCAAAACACTATACAATACCATCTAGTGGTCACTCCATATACTGCACTATAACATTCATCTCCCTTTAACTATTTTTATTATTATTTTTTTTTATTAATTACAATTTTTTTAGTAACATTTTTAATAACAAGAAGCCAAGTAATGTGTGTGTTCAGTACGGCCGCATTCACCGTCAAAGTAACAACCTATTTTATAAGACTAATTAGGTAAAGCAGCAATTAGCGGTGGAGAATTACACACCTCTCACAATAAATAGGGTTTGGGTTAACCCTGCATATGTAGGCTACACATTCTAAAAGCAAATGAATGGCACACATAAACCTGAGCCTGGTACTAGCCATGGTGATGAGGATGCTCAGAAGCAAAAATGTTAGTTTACCTACCGTAAACCTGGTTTCCTGAAAAAGAAGAAGGCCACCAACACCATGGGATATATGCCTGCCTATTGGTAGGTGTCACTGAGCTCTTTCTATCAAAGCTGCCGATAGGCCCCCTCCCCTCGATGACCCCCTCGGTCCTGCCTACCGAGGGTACATAACTGTCATGCAGGGGAGCCTCACCCTCTTTTCGCAACGAAACCGTGATGTCGACCGACGCGACCTTGCGGTTGGTGGCCATCTTCTCTTTCAGGGAACTAGGTTTACGGTAGGTAAACTAATGTTACCTTTCAATTCGAAGATGGCCACCAAAACATCGTTATGGGAAACATGTACCAGAGCCGTTGTGAGGGAGAAAAGAACGGCAGCATATAAAGGACGCTTAGCCCTGCCTGACCAAGGTCAGCGGTGCGAGCATGCAACCTCAAGGACCCTAGTGTCCACAAAGGGCAATGAGGGATCTATCACGTTTAGGCGCTAGAACCTGGAAAAAGTATGCGGGGGTATGCTGTCCCAGGGTTCCATGGCAGACAAAAAGCTGGTCAGACTGATGCAGTGCTCTTGTCCTATCCACATAACATCTCAATGCCCGAACTGGGCAGAGAAGGTTCAACTTCCTATCCTCCAAATGGTAGAGGATGAAAGGACTCCAGTTCCACAGACTGATTCAAATGGAAGACTGTAACCACCTTGGGGAGAAAAGCAGAGTTTGCACACAGTGACACTCTGCTACCATTATCCCAAATACGCATGCAGGAGCTATGCACAGACAGTGCCTGCAGCTCACTAACCCGCTTTGCGGAGGTGATAGCCAAGAGGAAAGCTGTCTTCATGGACAGATGCTTCAACTCAGTGGAGTATATAGGCTCAAACGGGGCCTGCGTGAGAGCCTCCAGCACAATCTCAAGGCTCCATTCAGGGAGAGGAGCCCTCCTAGGAGGGCGCAATCACAGAGCGCCTCGGAGAAACTGGGTAGCCAGAAAATGCACGCCCTGGACACTGAGTCAACGGCGGCATGGAAAGCAGAAATAGCCACTAGGTATACCTTCAGTGTGGAAGGTGATCTACCAGCCTCAAGCAAATCTTGCAGAAACTGCAAGATGATAGGTATGGGACAGGAGATTGGATCATGGCTGTTAGTACGGCACCAATCTTGAAAATATTTCCACTTATAGGTGTATAGCAACCTAGTGGAATGCACCCTAGTACCCACAACCACATCCAACAGCCCTAAGGCTGACCAGTGGTCCCTTTCAGGGGCCAGACGCAAAACTGGAGCCCGCCCGGCTCCGGGTGCCAAAGCGTGCCTCTCGCCTGACTGAGGAGATCTCGACGAAGAGGGATGTCCCAGGACGGGCCGTTCAATAGCTGGCACAGTGTTGAGAACCAGATTCTCCTGGACCACCTGGGGGCCACTAGGAGAACTGACGCCTTCTCTGATTAGACCTTTTCGAGAAAGGCCGGGAGTAATGGCCGAGGTGGGAACGCGTAAAGGAGCTCTCTGGGCCATACGTGGGCTAGGGCGTTGACGCCAAGTGGACCGCCGCAGCGATGGATGGAGTACCACAGGAGGCAGTGTGTCGTCTTGACCTGCGTCTTCCTGAACCGTTCCCATATGTGCTCCACCACCTGAGGGTGGAACCGCCACTCCAACGGATGCGGGCCCTCCCTCGAGTCCGCTGCCCAATTCTCCACGCCCAGAACATGCGTCGCCTGAAGGGACAGCAGGTTCCGTTGTGTGCAAATCAGGAGCCTGAAGGCTAGGCGATGCAACCCAGGGGACCAAAGGCCACCCTGGTGGTTGACATATGCCACCACTGATGTATTGTCCATGCAGATGAGCAAATGTCTGTTCTGCAACACAGGTAGGAAGTGCTGGAGGGCAAGGAACACTGCCTGCAGCTCCAGACTATTGATATGCAGCGTTGACTCCTCTGCCTACGCAGACCGCGCCCCAACCCGAGTTGGAGGCATCTGTTGTCACTACCCCGTTGTTGGAAACTACTCCCATTCGGACTCCTTGGCGCAGGTGAGTGGTGGCCCTCCACCAGCGCAGGGCTGCCGAGCAAGCAAGACACACTGTCAGCTGACTGTGTCTGTCGCGCTTGGGATGCAGATGGAACGCATTGAGCCAGGCTTGCAGCGGGAGCATGTGCAGTAAGCCCAGCCCGATGCTGATATTGCTGCAGCACAAGACAAGGGGCACCCTCGATCCATGTCGAACAGGGAGAGTTGGTGCTGGAGAGCTGCTGCTCTGTCGTCCGACAGGTAAGCTTGCTATTAATTGGCTCTAGCATCATTGAGGGTGAGACCTAGTCTCAAACAGATCCTCGAGATACATCACCAAGACAAAGAAATAAAATATGGAATGCATGGTGGCTTCTTAATAAACAAATGTACCACTTCAGTGTTTGTAGTAGGTTGCTTATACATTAAGACGCATCATCCAGGTACTGTGCTTTGCATATTAGTTCAACTTCTTATTTTGTATAGAATAATTCCAGGCATACAGACTTTTCAAACATCAGAAACAATACGTTTTATTTACTTACATCCATGGCAGTCAAACGGGTGGATAATCCTGCCATTGTTGTACTGAAAATGTGTTCAACATTAATTCCATACAGCTGCATACGAAAAGATTTCAGTTTAACTACGACTTATATTTTCTTAAAGTCTTATGCAGTTACAAGTCTCCTATGTCTTATGTTTGTCTGTATTTCTTACTCTATGTATGATTTTCTAGCTTATCAGTCTGGTATATATGGTCGAAAAACTGTACTTGCTCTAGCTACAGGCTAACTACGTCATCTGTCCCTCTGTCTTTTCTTTTTATACCGTTTTCTTTCAAACTCGAATTTAACAACACTGCCTGAACCAGTATTGTTAAATACCAGAATACCATATTACAAAAAATACATTCTGTAGGCATTACTAAAATAGAGGTGGAGGATGAGCCCTCATTTTATATGAGACGTTTTCTTTTGTGCAGCTCGGAATATCATCTTTCATTAATCTCCTCTACTGTTCTTTTGCCTACACTCTAAGAAGTAAAGGCTCTCGTTAAAACCTTGCTTTGCCACTGTGGGGAGACCTTTTTAGGTGCTTCTAAGAACTTTTTTACATGGATTCTATATTCTCTATTTGCAGACTTTCTGTTTTATCATGTAAGCCATGAAACATGTATTGAAAATTGGAGTTTGCAAAACAATATGGTTATTATAAACTGTAATTTACAAACTGACTTGATCAGAAGGAGGAGGCTTTTAATTACCTGTATCCCAGAACGGCGTGGAGTCCCAAAATCATATATATATATATATATATATATATATATATATATATATATATATATGTGTGTGTGTGTGTGTGTGTGTGTCTCTCTCTCTCTCTCTCTCTCTCTCTCTCTCTCTCTATATATATATATATAAATATAAACACGCAGGCGTCCGTCACACTTATGACAAAATTGGTTCCTTAAAGTCGCGTTGTCAAAGCGTCGTAAGTCAAAGCACATTTTCTTATAGGAACAACGTTATAAATCAGGGTTATGTCCCTGACCCTTTGGCCAGATAATATATTTTTACAAAAATGACCCATTATATTGTACTCATGCAAATATTTATTTAACTTTTTACACTCATCCCGGTGATTACGCGCATATTGCTCAGGTACCTAGGTACTCCTAGCCGGAACTATGATCGTCTGAAGTTAAGCCCCTCATCATGTGACAGAGTTCACAGCTTTGGGTTCGTTTTGAGTCATTGCTCTTATCAGACATTGTTAAGGTTAAATAAATTCTAAAAAAAAAAAAACAATTACATGCATAAACAGAAAAAAACGCTAGACTGAGTCTGGGCGACCATGACAGGTGCAGTTCGGACACCGAGCATGCGCACATGACGCATGTCTCGTGTCTCGCCGTGTCGTAAATGCCTTATCGATGTCGTAAAGTCGAAGCAGGGTAATAACGCAAAAGAGTCGGAAGTGCTGTGCGTAATAAGTTGAGGATCGCCTGTATATATTTATATACAGTGGTTTGCAGAAGTATTCACCCCCTACCAATAATGTCACATTTTGTTGAATTACAAATAATGTGTGCACAGTTTTTTAAACAGACTTTTTTATTCAAAGCTGTAGTGGTTACACTGAACACTGTTATATGAGGAGGATGGTAAATGTCAGCAAAACTGGCATAGTAGGATGGTGACATTTTTGCCCATTCTTGGGCACAAAATTGCTCCAGTTCTGATAAGTTTGTTGGGGAGAGTCGATGGACTGCAATATTCAATTTTTGTCTCGTCTCACCATAAAACCTTTTTCCACATGTCTGCAATATCATCTACATGCTTTTTTACAAACTCCATATGTGCTTTAAGATGAGGCTTTTTGAGTAATGGCTTCTTTCTTGCCACCCATCCATACAGGCCAGCTTTGTGTAGGAACCAGCTTATTTTTGATGTGTGAACACTGACTCCCATTTCAGACACAGAACTTTGCAGATCTCTCAAGGTCATTGTTGTCTTCAGAGTAACATCCCAAACCAGTTTCCTGCTTGCCCGGCTGCACAGTTTGGGAGAACGATCTGATCTGGCTAGTGTCTGGGTGGTATGATGCACCTTCCACTTCTTAATGATAGACTTCACTGTGCTGAGAGGGATAATCAGCACCTTTGAATTTTTTTTGTACCCTCCTGCTCTGTGCCTCTCTACCATTTTATCCCTGACTTGTTTCAAAAGCTCCTTGGTCTTTATAGTTGCTTTGTTGGTTCACTATGTGAGTTTCAGCTGGAAAGTCTTTATATACCTGAGGGACATTATCTACAAGTTAAACCACTTTGAGTACACACAGGCTGAAACCATTTCACTAATTTTGTGACCTTTCTAACAAATCATTTGCACCTGAGCTGATTTAGGGCTGTAGCAGCAAAGGGGTTGAATATTTATGCAACTGAGATTAATCTGTTTTTCTCTTTAAATCTTACTTATTTATATTATATATGCATGTTTTAAATGTGGAGTAGTTTGTGTAGATTCTACATGTAAAGTCTAATTTGAAAGTGTCGTGGAGTACGCTCAGGTGCCAACAAAATGTGAAAACTTTGCAAGGGGGTGAATACCTCTGCAAACCACTGTGTGTGTGTGTGTGTGTGTGTGTGTGTGTATTCTCTTTCCATTTGTTTTTCTCTCCCTTCTACCTTCAAAATATGATTTACTGTTGCTACTTCAATTTCCATTTCTCTTAACTTTCTGTTTAATATGTTTATTTGCCAATTATATATACTATATTTCCTGAATATATGTTCCATTGTGTCTTGTTTCACACAGTTACTACATCCATCTAGTGGTCACTCCTTATACTGCACTGTAACAAAAATCATTTGTCCATAAATGAATTAGTGCTGCACATGTTTGTGAGTTTCAAAAGCATTTGTCCATGAATTAATATGTGCTGCACATGTTTGTGAGTTTGGCTCCGTTATGCACCCTTTCCAGCTCCTTGCCACTATGCAGGCCTCTTGTTCCTGTCTCTTCCCATTAGGAAGTACAGGAAACAGTATGGCATTGCCAGCTGCCGGTGGGGGCTGGGGTATTGCTCCTGTTAAACAAATCAGCTGTGAACTCCTGTAACTTTCTGTAAGTAGATGGCTCTTGTCTGTGCAGTCATAAAGTGGGCACAGTTTCACAGACTGGGGCATGTTTCCATTGCACTGGATGAAATTTCCAGAGACAAAGGTGCTGCGGAGACCATACGTATGTTACACTACATATTTCCATACAGGTATATCTGTAAAACAGTAGCTGCTCCTAACTTTAATAAGTGGGGAGGCTAAACAACAAATACTGCTGCAAGAGATGCATTTCAATATTATTTTTAAGTGCTTATTATACACAATAAAACAATGCATGTTTCAAAAGGTACTTGCTAATTTAATGAGAAATTAATACAAATAGTATAGTATATGCAGTACATAAGGCAAGGAACTGAATATAACAACAAAATGACTTGATATTGATGAATCCTGAGTGATGTCATTTGTTGAAAATGGTGGATTTTTTTAGAGCTTTAACAATCCCCTTTTCCATCACAATAAGAGCTATTTAAGCGTTCCTGACCTGTGGCATTCCTGGAATATGTTTTGATTTGCTTTAGGCAAGAAAAGCTCTGTTCAGCAGCTGCTCAAGATGCAGGAAAGGTTGCTACAAGACCCCTCAGATGGTAAAGCTGGTACATGGCTTTGTCCAAATTGTTTTGCCTGAAGTACTTTAAGAGAGAGCAAATACCCCCATTACCAACTTGGAGATTTTTGTCTGCATAGAATACAACAAGCTCACTTTTCAAGCTCTCAGTGTCAAAGAAATGGTTGTACTTATTTAATGATTCTAGAGCCTCGATGGGAAACTTGTTGTTCATTTAGACACATTTTTATGGCTCAAGAAGTTGCAAAAACTTCAGTTCCTCTTGGTCGACGAAACAAACTGAAGGTTGCTCCAGTATATTGTCCAGAGTGCTGCAGTGTAGGCTACAGTACTTCAACATAGGATCAGCTTGTGCGCCCGCCAAATGACCCCTCTTTCTTCTCACTTTATAGCTCTCTGTAGGATGCTCAGTAAAGCCAGACGCTTCATTAAATAGCATTTGGAAAGTATTTTCCGTTTTCATGTATGTAATGTCTGTGTAAAGCTTATCATATCCTCCTGCAAAACACAACATGGCTGACTTTCTGCTGCAGAATATCTAAAATGGATCAGTCCAGCGGAAAAGCACCATAAACATGAAATAAATACTCTTCAGTGTGTCAATCATGGGGTTTCCATGCAGGTCAATTTACACTTGAAATGACGATGCGTGTGAACGTTTGAGGGAATTACTCGGGTAAATCAGGTTTGTGGCTGAAAAAACGGCCAAAGAGAGGGATAGGGTAAATCTCATTTAACTCATGTAAATGGCAAAACACACAGGAAAATCCACGAACAGTTTCACATTTCACGTGTAAATGTTAATGAGCGTGTTTATCCTTAACTATAATTATTGCAAGGGAGCAGGTCAGTTGTTATTGTGGATTCCAAGACAGCAGAAAGTTTTTTTTTTTTTTTGCTGTGTTTGGACTGTCATGTTGTATATCTAGCTCGATTGCCCCAAACAGTACAACAAACATCCAACAAGTTGTTAATGCCCTCTCAGAACTGACCAAATACAACTGCAAATAAACATATTGATTGTGTTTTATTTGTTTGCATAATTAAAATGTAACACAACGGTAAATCCAACACAACGGAGAGAATCTCTGACAGCGATCTGAGCCTCCTCAGATTGCTGCTGTCCAGTTGAAACTGAAGTAACCTTCACAGTCGCCAAGTCTGCTTATTACAAGCGGAACTGGGCTTGTTTTTGAGAGTTGCTGGTTATAATTTGCATAAACACCCACTCTAACATGGGTTGCGCTTGTTTTGGGCTTGTTGTGAAAGGCAGTGCCTGTTTTTTTTACCGACAGCCACTGATTCCTGAATTTTTATGTTGACAAAAGGTTGAGCAGGATACAGCTGGCAGTGGCAATTTTGGGAACGAATTAATGCACTTCCATTTCATCAGTATCTGCCACTTCCTTTTCAAGTGCCCACTACCCGTATTTGCCCAAGTGTGGTGTTGAATGTTTCCTCAGGAGCTATCAGCCATCTGGACAGGTAGGGTTTCTAAGCCAGGGTAGTATACGCAGCAACACCTGATCCCCTATGTGCTGTATTGCCTGAATGAAAGGGATATATATATATATATATATATATATATATATATATATATATATATATATATATATATATATATATATATATATATATATATATATATAATATATAATATTATTTTATACCTCTGAGCTTATTTTTAATTTATGAGTCATAAGATACATTATTTGAAACAGTATTCACTATTAATGACATCTGAGAAACTATTTGGGAAAGAGCAGTAAAACACATTATTAACAAGCCAGCCACAAGGTATTTTGCTTTATTACAGCAGCGTAGATTCACTTGTGTACCAGTTTGCTGCGCATTGAAACCACATTTTCACAAAATTTCACTAGTAATCTTCAAAAACAACACTAGTACTTTACGCATTGCTAATTTACATATCAACGCCCACCTTTCCAATTCATTTGCATGATGTCCGGTAAAAAGCCCGGTTTACTCGAATAAAATAAACTGAGCGAATGGAAACCCAATAAAAGCATTTTACACGAGACATTTTTCTCGTGTAAATGTCTTGAGTTAAAAAAAAAAAAAAACTTGCATGGAAACCACATAATTGAAGTCGCTTGATGCAGTGGTGGTGTTATCATCACACTCTGGCGAGCCCATTATGGTTTCTAAGGATTGTAGAAGTTGCAGATGTTTTGACAGCACAGTGCGACTGCCCTGGAAGTAAAATTCCAACGAATTGGAGCAGTCGATGGAAGCCTGCCAGCTCTACAACGCTCAATACGCTCGTTCGCTTTGTTAACTTCGAAAATTCTTGCTTCTTTGATGAACTTTGCTGCTTAACTGATCACCATGCTAAAGCGATGGGCATAACAGTGTATAAAAATAGCCATGGGAAACTTGTCCTTAACTTTTGCCTGTAAGCCATTAATTTGGGATGCCATCACTGCAGCACCATAGAGTTCAAAGCTTAGGTTTCGTTTTGAGTCATTGCTCTTATCAAATTATTATTGTTAAGGGCAAATAAATTCTAAAGAAAACAGTTACATGCATAAACAGAAAAAAACGTTAGACTCGGCGCCCATGACAGGTGCAGTTCGGACACCGAACATGCGCACATGAAGCATGTCTCGTGTCTCGCCGTGTCGTAAATGTCACATCGATGTCGTAAAGTTGAAGCAGGGTAATAACACAAAAGAGTCGGAAGTGCCGTGCGTAGTAAGTTGAGGATCGCCTGTATATATTTATATACAGTGGTTTGCAGAAGTATTCACCCCCTACCAATAATGTCACATTTTGTTGAATTACAAATAATGTGTGCACAGTTTTTTAAACAGACTTTTTTTTTCAAAGCTGTAGTGGTTACACTGAACATTATTATATGAGGAGGAGGTTAAATGTCAGCAAAACTGGCATAGTAGGATGGTAAAATTTTTGCCCATTCTTCATGGGAAAATCGCTCCAGTTCTAAGAAGTTTGTTAGGGATCGTCAATGGACTGCAATATTCAAGTCTCGCCATTCCTTTTTGATTGGATTCAAGTCAGGACTTTGACTGGGCCACTCAAGAACATTAATTATCTTCTTGTTCAACCACTCCAGTGTGGCTTTGGCTTTGTGCTTCATTTCATTATCCTGCTGAAATGTGAATTTCCTCCCCAGTTTAAGTCTTATCAGCCTGTACTTTGCATCATCCATTCTCCCCTCTGTCCTGACACGTTCCCTAGTCCCTGCTAAAGAGAAGCATCCCCATAACATGATGTTGTCACCACCATGCTTGACAGTTGGGATGGTGTTGACTGGGTGATGTGCTGTGTTGGCCTTGCGCCAGACGTAATGCTTGGAATTTAGAACGAAAAGTTCAATTTTTGTCTCGTCTGACCACAAAACCTTTTTCCACATGTCTGCAATATCATCTACATCTTTTTTTGCAAGCTCCATATGTGCTTTAAGATGAGACTTTTTGAGTAATGGCTTCTTTCTTGCCACCCATCCAGACAGGCCAGCTTTGTGTAGGGACCGGTTTATTTTTGATGTGTGAACACTGACTCCCATTTCAGACACAGAACTTTGCAGATCTCTCAAGGTCATTGTTGGCTTCAGAGTAACATCCCAAACCAGTTTCCTGCTTGCCTGGCTGCTCAGTTTGGGAGGACGACCTGATCTGGCTAGTGTCTGGGTGGTATGATGCACCTTCCACTTCTTAATGATGGACTTCACTGTACTGAGAGGGATAATCAGCGCCTTTGAATTTTTTTTGTACCCGCCTGCTCTGTGCCTCTCTACCACTTTATCCCTGACTTGTTTTGAAAGCTCCTTGGTCTTCATGATTGCTTTGTTGGATCACTATATGAGTTTCAGCTGGAAAGTCTTTATATACCTGAGGGACATTATCTACAAGTTAAACCACTTTGAGTACACACAGGCTGAAACCATTTCACTAATTTTGTGAAATGGAAGCCCATTTCACTGTAGCCCACAGAAATCCATGGGGAAGATGAGAAGATGAAAACAGCTTTTGCTGTTGAATGCTCACAGTCAACATTTTATTTTGTTTTATTTTTTTATACCATGAGCAATTGAAAAGGTGATTTTGTTTTGGTTCCCCCTGTTGAAGGTCCAGTTTAGGCTTTGGATGACCTTCGTTTTTTATTCTTATTTTGTCCTCAATTGAAAGTGAGGAAAATGGCGTAGGAATTTAAAAAATCTACAAAGTTTTTGACAGCAGCCATTGTTCACTGAAAAAACATACAACTGCGTACTGCATATGGATTTTAAAAGGATGTAGCCACACGTGACCCATACCCTGCCTGGCAAAAGACACGTCAAGATTAAGTCTAATTATGAGTGGTGGAGGCTAGGCTAGTAAACTTGACATACATAGGGTGATTGAAGGTGGACTACACATAGAATCCCACCCATTTTTAGGCTACAGAAAACTTAAAATGGGTAGGATTCTGTCATGGGTGCAATGCACAGATATCACAGATCAGTATGGTTATTACACTGTGATTATTTTTAAAGTAAAATAGTTTTTTACTTTTACAAAATTACACATAGGCTTAGCCTCTGTAGCCTGATATGACAAACCGCCACTGCTGTAAAACTTTTTCCAAAAATAGTGATGAAACTTGGTATTAATGTTATTTAGCATAAGCTACTATTGTAGGAACATATGAAGGTATCTCTCTGCCTGTCACACTTACATTTTTACATGTATCTTGAGAATACAATAAGTTATTCCACACACTATAAATTAGTCATTACCAGGAACTCATGTGTTGACCTAATTTCATCTAAGTCTTAAATACCACTTATTCAGTTTTCATTAAAGCGTTCATTGCCATTTGTTTGTTCAGAACTCTATTGTTCATATACGTCATGGTCATCAAATATTTACATACAGCTGTAGCAGGGGATTGTATGTTACTGACATACGTGTGTAAAGTGTGCCAGTCAGCACCAGAAATTATTGTTTCTTCTTCTGTTGTTATTGTCCTGAACCTTTTTTTAGACGTAGATGTTTTTGATTATGAATCTAAAGAACTGATTATCCACATAGCAAATTGGCCAGTGTTGAAATCCCAGTGTTAACCTTTAGTGTTGATTTTAGGTGTTACGTTTTCACATTTGACAACACACGATGTTGTTCCATATCTAAACAAGGTTTGTTTCACAGTGTAAAATAAAGTAACTAATCCAGAGTAATAATATCAACATCCGGAATTTTAGTCAGCGCTTTCTGTAATGGTGTCGCTTCTGTCCGTGCTGCAGAAGTTCAAGGTAGGCTTGAACTATTGTAACGGGCACGGCTGGACTGACTCGCTGTTGCCACCTGTTGGCTGGTGTGTGCCTTTCTCAGAGCCGGCCTCCACAAATATGTTAATTAGAAGCAGAGGACGCTGGGAGTGGGAAATAGGGTAAGGGAAATACTGTTGTTATAAATGTTGTGATTATTTTAAGCGCTCCTATTAGTTAGTTTGCTCTACTCTGTAACTGTTTAAACCTTCCTGTATTGTTTCATGTACTATGTGAATGTCACCTTGAGAGGCAGGGTAATGCTCTGGGGTGGGGAAAGGGCTGTGTGTGTATTTATTTGAGAGCTTGGATGATGCTGACCTTTTTAATACCCAATCCCTGATCTGTGCCTTTCAACAACTTTGTCCTGGAGTCCTTTTGAAAGCACCTTCGTGCTCATGGTTGAATCTTTGATTTGAAATGCACTACCCAGCAGAGGGAACCTACAGGAACTGCTGAATTTATCCTGAAATCATGTGAATCGCTACAATTTAACACAGGTGGAGGGCACTTGGTATGTGATTTTGAAGGCGATTGGTTATACCTGAGCTAATTTAGGATTGCTTTTACAAGGGGGGTGGGCACTTATCCAACCAAGCTATTTCAGTTTTTATTTTTAATTAATTTTCTACAAATTTCTAGAATATTTTTTTCACTTGGACGTTGTGGGGTAGGATGTGTAGATAAATGAAAAAGAAAAACTATTTTAATGCATTTTATTTCCAGGCTATAAGGCAACAAAAGGTGAACATTTTGAAAGGGGGTGTAGACTTTCTATATGCACTGTATATATCTAAAGACTACATTCCAGTTGAATTAAAAAAAAAATAAAATTCAGCTAACATCCAGTGTCTTTTTTTGTCTTATGCAAAATCAAAAAAGTCGAAAAGTAGACAAAAAGCAATTAAAAAATAATTAGATAATTGTCCTGATTGTAAAATAAAAAAAAATACTTCTGTTTAATGTTAAAAGCTGTTTGTTATTAATTCAGTATAAAGCAATTCTGATAATAGTAGAGACCCCTAAACTACATTGTAGTCAGTAATACATACCTTATATGCCATTCCCATTAATGGGTGGTTTTAGAGACATTTATAAAGATGTGTCCTTTTTCCGGAGTGTTCCCTCAAAGTCTTCCAGGTCCCTAGTGTTCTCTAAAAGCCTCATGTTCTCTTGAAGGTCACTACTACATCCATTTCGTATGGCAATATTGTGAAAAACACAACATGCCATGAAAAAATCTCTGACCTGAGGACTGTATTGCAGTGTACTACCTGACTGATCCAAACGTGAAACACATTTTTAACATTCCTAATGTACGCTCAATGACAGAACGAGCAGAGGTGATGGCTTGATTATACATGTGTTCAGCAGTACTTGGGTTGCAAAATGGTGTCATAACCCACGAATACATTACCCTGCATGCTTCACTAAAGCTGCAGTAACTTCATGTACTGCACAGCATACAGCCAACTGGCAAATACCTGCAATGGCACCTACACCTACTCAAAGGAACCAGTGGCAAAAAAAAAGTTAGTGCAGGCGTGACCTTTAATGCAGCAGGTAATGCATTATAGCTTCCCATATCTCTTTCCAGATGTGCCTGCAGCAGTGGCTTGCAGTCTATGTATGCAACATTTTCAAGAATATGATAGAAAAATATGTTTATTCTACAACATTTTAAGTATATGGTAGCCCAGTATGCAAGTAATTGTTCTCCTTGGCAGTCTTCTTGTTTTGTTGGTCAAAATATGCAATGCTCCAAGTTGCAGCAGGTTGCCTAGGCAACAAGATGCAGCATGCACCTCACTTCCTGTTGGCCGTGCGCTGGAAAACATAGGCAAAGCATGCAACTGTAGAATTGAATCCTCCTTGACTGAACACTGAGTGGTGCGCAAACTCTTGACTAATCCGTTTAGTGCAAGAGACTTTGCAACAAAAACAGAAATTATAAAAAAAAAGAAGGCCAAAACCAAAATTGCAAGTAGTAAGTACTTACAGAACAGCATGAAAAGAGTTGAAATGGTATTTCAGCCAAGCGGTGTACAATTGTGAATGGACCTGTGGTATTTGGTTTTTTGAATTGCTATTAGTACCCTACATTATAAGAAAATGTTTCCATCTGTCATCTAAAAGTTGTTTCATGCCTTGCTAAAAAGTCACCTCACACCACTGGCCTGCAGTAACCAGCAAATTATCAACTATAATTTGCTTGTTAGTCAGAGGAGATGTATGCATTCGCTGTCTGATAGACGTGAAAAAGAGGCACAGGTTCAGAAAACTCTATTTTGATATCTTCGGCTATCCCTTAGATTCAGGAATGCTAATCCATATTCCATTCTCTCTAAAAACAAGCAAACACAAGATTAATAGCGTTTTTTATTTTAGCCAATAAGGTGTTCACTTGTGGCAGCAATGCACTAGCAAAAGTCACAGGGCAGTGACGTAAGCTCCCTAGCAACAAGCCTCGTATGTTGGAAATGGATTCACTCAACGCAGTTGGTTTGTGCATTTGAGAAAGGAGCAGAAGACTAATTAAATGAACTGGAGACTTAAGTTGATGAGAAGCAATTACCCTCTGGATTACAAATTAAAATGGTGTTCTGCTTTTTAAATGAAAAATGAGAAAAAGTGGGTTGTGTAGAGGATTTATATTGGACCCTGATGATATTGTATAGTATTTGTTTGCCTATTTGTTTTTCTATGGGTCTCTCACTATATTGCGGCCCTCTGTGGAAGGGGTCTGTGGAAGTAGCTGCCCAGTGAGTCAAACTTACATGTTTACATATACATTAACTGACTGTACTGCAGGCTTCTTTTAATGTTAATAGCTAAAAATTCTTGTGAGTTAAATGACCCTGAACACTTTCTCCTGCCTCTTCACATTCACAGAGTGCTTGCCGCATTCTGGCTGTGGTCACGTCCAGCACCACATCAGACTTTTCCTGGTTTTGTTCCTGTAGTTGTTGCCCACATGAGTGCCAAGTTTTTAAAATATAATTTAACTTATTTTTTGTCAGGCCCTTTGGTCTGTTATTCATTTATGTACACCATAAATTGTTCAAGAGTGATTAGTGAGCTATTGGACTAGTTATCCTCAAGTGGGTATGAAATCCCATATGATGGGCACAATGTAGATGGCCGTACTTACAGCAGATGTGTCACACTTCCCATTGCTCATATATCTAGAGAGTTCAATTGTCATAAAACTTGGTATTAACATTAATTAGCATAAGTTCTTCATATTTTCAGATTTATGGGATCTATGGGCGTGTCTGTCTCTCCGTACCTCTGTTCGTCTGTATGTCACACTTACATTTTTTCCTTATATTTGGAGAACCACTTATCCAAATGTCATGAACATTGAGCTTAACATTCTTTAGCTTAAGTTATTGAGAATATCAAATTTTAGGTATATAGGGCCCTCTGTCCTATCAATTTGTGTTTGAACATTTCTTGTTTTATACTATCCTATACATAGTGTTGATGTATCTTTTGGTCATCAACTTTACTATTACACTGACAGCTCTAAGTTTTTGAATAAACAGCTCTCCACAATATCCACAAAACTAGTATATTGCCATTGGTTATTTTTAATTCACTATACAATAGAAAAATTATTTTAAAGCCGACAGGAAAAAAATATAAGAAAAAGAAGCTTCCAGGCTGCCACGGTTTACAGGATCGTACCGCAAGGACAGCTTCTTGATCCAGGTTTCAATTTAATCAGTGATGGAAAGAACAGATGTATCTCATCCTCGGAGTGACGTGTTAAGAATATTTAAGCGAGCAAAAATATCTGCCAAGTAAGCTAGTCATTTCGCATCTACAAGCTTTTCACATTTTTGTTTTTTACTGCTGATTGGATCTTTGTTGTCGGCAGTGCCACTCAATTCCCCTTCATTACTTCTGTTTCCAAAAGTTTTCTTCAGAAACCATCAATTTTTAGATATTTATGCAAAGCAACTTTTTGAACTCACTTCAGAAAATCAAAGCCTGGTTGCTAGTTGGTTGTTAGGTTACAGAACGTTCAGACATGGGAAAAAAAGTGCCAATAACAAATTAAGTACCTGTTTCTTAAACTAAAATGGGGTCATGACCCACAGTTTGAGAACCATTGTCCTATAGAATTAACAAATTTTGCTTCATAAAGTAGAATTAACCTGCTTAATTACATACCGCTTTGTCGTTTACCATATACTTAACAAAAACTGACAAAAATTGAAAAATGTGACATTTCCAAATCTAACATTAAATACTGCACTAACATTATGGCTTTTGGTAGACTTTTGCGATATCAGTTTATAGTGTCTTTGATAGCATGATGTTACTGTAAATAAAATATCTAAATTGTGTTCATATATATGTATATATTTTTTAAATTATGTCTCAATCCTAAAATGTAGGTAAGGCAAGACTTTTAAGAGCTGTTAATATTTTAAATAATAACCAAGTATTAAAGGTTTAGAATTAATTTCATATTCGGTATTTCTTCACAGTCCTTTCCATACACCGATAAATACTGCACCCATACAGTCCTATTCACATATACAGGAGGGACTCTTAGGGTGCCTTTTTCAGATTGGCTACAAACATTCCCCATACCTATCTTAAAGTATGTTTAATTATTAAATATGTTTAAATTGAAGCTAACACCCCAAATGTTTGTACAGTATTCCCCTCCTTGAGAATCATTTGTGAATAGTTGTTCTATACAGCCACTGGGATTTACAGGCAGGCTGGGGTTAAATATCTGGTCTGCGGCTAAAGCAAGCTAGGCAGACCCTTCCTTATCACAGTTTGCTCTGGAATGAAGGAATCAATTGTCTGGAAGAGATGGGTGTGGAAGCCATGCCGTCTCTGGGGTCAGAGGTCATGCGAAAGGACCCCTTTTCTCTAGCACTCCCACCCCCCTCCTGTCTATTCCTCCACCGCGGGCTGCCAGCCAAGGCAGCTGGTACCAAGGAACTGCCTGGTACTGGAGATGCAAGCAGGCATCATTCAACAAATCCGCGTGAGGCCCTCTTTGTGAGGGGACAAAGCCAAAGCCAAAAACTAAGGCTGCACACCCTGCCATCTCCCTGTGCGAGGCAAAAGAAAAGCCCACTCCTTTGCAGGTGGCTACTAAATTATGCAGCACTAGTCATCGGATCTGCATGATCTGATCTCTTGGCACTGAAATGACAATGTTTTAATGTGTCCCTGGCCAGGTCTGGTGATTTAGCTACAATTTGGGAAAGAGATAAGAAGACAATTTTGCTTTCCTGCAACAAGCACTATCAAGTTACAGCATTCATGTAAAACTGCTACTTTTAGAAGTGCAGTGTATTGCGTTCAACCAACAGTGTAGCATGTTACAGTTCAATACATATTTTTTACACGTAGCTTAAGATTGTTACCTTCCAAGACCTTGTTGAAAATATTTGTTATTTTAATGTTTTTTGTTGTCTGTAAAAGGAAAAACCTAATCTGAGGAAAAAAAAGCTATAAGTTTGAATATTTAATTGAGAGCCTCATTGCTGCCTCGAGTAGCTACAGGCAAGAGCTTATTGACACACACAGTAAGCAGGGTTTCAAGTCGGGAAGGAACTTCAGTCCTTACTCCAAAACAAATAGCACTATCGAGTGTTCAATGCACAGAAGGGTAAATAAACTATGGTAATTTATTGATGTTTTGTGTAATATTGGATATCATTGTAGGACAGTTGTATGCTCTGTGGCCACTGAAAAGTACTGTTCTTTAATGTAATATAAGACATGTGTTGCAGTCATAATGAAACGACTGAGTCTACTATAACCTTCCTTGTTTTGTTGGTGTGTAGTGCTGTCATAGTAGCAATGCAGAGGGACCCAAATTAAAATGTAAATCTGCAGTAAATCTTTTTAAACTGAGAGAACTGACAATATGTATCTTTATTATTCATGTTGTTGTTATTATGATTAGGGTTCTAATTTCAGAAAGATTTAGAATTGTAGAATTTCCACACCCAGATGGAATTTTTAAAAACAAAGCAAATACAGGGTCCTCATAATTCCGTAATAATCACACAGTACCTGTAAGGTTACAAATGTGTTGCATTTTTCGGACTATAGCCAAATGCAGTCTTAAGGGTAAGGGTATAAAGGACCCTTATAAATGTTTCCTCAAGTAAAAGGATAGCAAAGTGTAATAAAGCATAGTGAAAACATGGTAAAGCATAGGCAAAAACTGTTAAACAGAGAGAGGTATAATAAAGCACATAAAAAATATGGCAAACTATCGTAAATGCATAATATAACCATAGGACAATTTATGTGCAAATATACTGTGGCAAACTTTTATAAGGGAAGGTTAGGAGTGTATAATAAGATTCAAGGCAGTAACTGTGTTCTCCATGTAGTGTATCAGGCAGGATTCCCATTATTTCAATGAGAACCCCAATTTGGGTTAAACCTTACTCACCCCAATATATAGCTCAGATTAATCATAATTTATGATCTGCATCCTTTTTATAAAAAAGCATCTCCTTTGATAAGTGTAAAAATATTGTATGTTATATAAATATTGTTAATTTGCTGAGTGTGACAAACCTGATTAAACCTTTTAAAGTGTGAAATATAACCCAATTAGTTTTCTTTTTTTTATTATTATTTGGAATTCGGATCTCGGACAACATGAACTAGATTCCAGAAACACCATCTGGTGCTTGGGAGTGTGTGCACGGAGCGGGGAATGTGAGAAGTGATATTCTCTCTATCACTCTGCTTGGTAGCCAGCCATCCGCAGCAGCTCTGCCAAAAAAAAGGTGGCAGCATCAGAAGGAGAGGGAGCGGGCAGGGAGCGCTGGATAGCTTCCATAGCTGTTAACTCCTCAAGACCAGGAGATGTGTTTCAAAGCCCATTCCCTGCTTGGCTTGGTGCAGCTGCATTCAGGTGGATGATGGTTAATGGTAAAAACATGTGTTAAAATGTAAATGTCTGAAAGATATATTTGAATTGTAAGGTGTATAAAGGGGTGCATGTGCAGCCTCTGATTGGAGCCCCATTTAGATAACAGGTTCTCAAACCATTTTATCTTTTTAAAAACAATTTTATATACGGACCCTAACTGAAAACTGAGCCAATGAGAGGGAGCTGGCTGAAAGCTTTGGATAGTGCCCATAGCCGTTAACTCTTCAATGAGAGGGAGCTACTGGGAGCTGTGGTTAGTGCCCATAGCCGTTAACTCTTCAATGAGAGGGGGCTGTGGTTAGTACTCATAGCCATTAACTCTTCAAAGCCTTGAGATGTGTGTTGCAGCCTGTTCTCAGAAAGGCTTAGGCAGCTAAATTCAGGTGGGGGACAAAGATCTTTGCTTTAGATCTGCAGTCAATATAAAAGTTTACCACAGTAAAGGTGCACCATGCTGTTTCTATTCTTATACTAAGCTTTTGTTTTTAGAACCTAGTTATGGTTTTCGTAAGGATGTAAACAAAACAAATGTTCCAAAAGCGGCATTGTATTTTATAATAGTACAGTAATAGTATGATATTGAGTTTCTTATTTTTTTTCAAAATCTTTTTATTTTTTGTTATCTTGATGAACCAATGTATTTAAATACTGTATGTGAAAATTAAATACAACAAAAGTATAAACATGACTATAAATACTAAATCAAGTTGAGAGTTTAAATAGTAAATGACCTCAAAAGGTTAAACATTTACTGTTAAATGTAGATTTACAGCCCTTTTAGCATGAAGTAAGTAGTCTTAAGGATTTATACAAATGGTTTTTTTCTTTTTAATTATTGGCCATGCCACTGCTTTGCCTTTTTAAGGATAGTCTTCAAATACATCTCTTTAGAATCCTGGTACAGAATCGCTTTCTTTGATGTAGGTCACATTTTCTGATTTCCTTCTATTGAACTAAAGTTATTTGGAACCAGGAACAGCAGTGGCTTTTATTATATCATGTAAAATATACACAGCACAGGAAACTGGAACCAAAGATATTGTTTCTAGTGCAAGTGCATTGTCTTTAATTCACAGTATATACACAGACTTGTTATTAATAAATACAGTAAGCTGTCTATGTACTTACAATCAGGCTATACATGGCAGCAGACAGCAATGATAAATCATAAATACTGCTTCCATTTGCAGTTGTACTTTTCATAATTGCATATTAACTTTATTGAATCGTTCTGTACTGTTTTTTTTTTCATGGCGATACACTTTTTTATATTGTTCATTGAAAAGCTTGACAACTATACTAACAAACTAACTATACTTGACAAGTACTTTCATCACAAAAGTCAATAAACTCCCTGCTTACTTACACACCTCAGTTTCAATCCGTAACTAAGCTTTTATACCATCTAACAAACAGTGTCAAATCCTATCTACTATAACTAAGCCTTGTTAGATGAGGGGGTCCAGGAATCTGTGAATTCAATGTTGTGGGGTCATATAGAAAAATAACCACACTAAATATTTATATATTATTGCACTAATTCACAAAAAACAGAAATCTATTGTTGTGATGCACTCAAAACTATATGTGGAACGTGCACATGCTTCCAACCTGAATGCTAGGGACTTAAGTGCGCACCAAACTTGGCATAGAAATGGATTGCAGTTTGTAAAGAGCTTTGTAATTTCAACTTCCAATGCAAAAATAATGTCAGCTTGTGGAAAGCAGCCATACAATGCAGCTGGTAAGAACCTCTAACAGCAGGTGCTGATCAGTAGGTATGTAGAAAATGATCAGCCTGTGATTGGACCCATTTAAATCAAAACGTTTTTGTTTGGGGGATCCATTTACAAAAAAAAAAAAAAAAAAAAGGGTAAAACAGTTCAAAAATTGAATATAGCCCCCCAACTGAAGACAGAGGAAGAGGCGATTAACAAACAAGAAGCATTACACTAGTAAACGTTTCAGTATTGTCTAAGCATTGCAAGGCTTGTCTCACAATTACAGACCACGCTCAATACCGTCAATAAGCTTTTAAAACCCACTCGTCAAAGATCCTCAGGTGCTGGTACGTCTAAACTACTGAAGTGAAAACACACAAAATAATTCTGGGAAAATCCTCATCCTGTTTATTGAGTTGCTTTCAGTCTCTTCCCCAGCTCCAGCAGTCGCTCCTCAGAGCAGTGCTGATATGCAGCACCTGGAGAGCGGCTGTGTGATTCTCTTGGACTCTCAGGGCAGGGGGTGTGACAGAAGCAGCTGGACTCACAGCAGGGCTGCTGTGTGATTCTCTAGGACTCCCAGGGCTGTGGCTAAAGTTAGCCCTCTACAGAAAAGGAAAACAGGCCATGGTTGCATGAGCATTTTTCAAAGCTTCTTTAACTTTGTGGAGACTGCAGTCATGTGTGGATGATTCATTTATAAACTTCAACAGGGGCTTCAGTAACCCCCCCCCCTCCCCCACCCCCCCAACACCTTAAACCCCCCCCCCTGGAAGGTCCAAAGAAAAAATAAATTTTATTTACTTTTTTCCAAGTGAAAACAAGGGATTACTTTGTTAGATTAATTGTATCTATGATTGATAATCCATTAGCAGAATCATACTTCCCTTTAGCAGGGAATCATGTAACCAGCTCCAGCAGGGAATAACCAGGCAGCTGTTAAAATAAAAACAATCTGATTAAGTGAAACCTCCTGAGATAGCCATTGCTGTTATGCACCCTCTGTTAATTTCAGGAAGATCATTTTAGAATCGAATGCATCTTTAAATGGAAGTAGGCTATCGTTTAGAAACACAAAACATGAGGAGAGGAAATATGAGTGTTGCTAAATGTTTAGAATATTGCAGGTACAGTAAGCAGATTGGAAAGAATAATTAGCTTTTTATTTTATGAGCTGGTTTTCAGTTTTAACTGATAAAACAGTGGAAAAAAATGAAATAGGTGTATAGCCAATAAACACCGGAAAAACTGTGGAAATAGTTAATCAATTCACATTGACCATCCTGTTCCCTTTCAAAAATAAAACCTACTACTACCACAAAAACAAAAGAAAAGTTTCCCAGTGCTGCTGGGCAATGTCCCTCCTTCCACTTGTATCTGTCATTGATTTGTTCTGAATACTTTGAACCCACCCCAACTACTGAGTGACAGCACATTCTTACATTTCTATTGGAGACCCAGCTTGTGAGATTTAAAACAAGATTACAATTAGGAATGAAAGCTTGTTTTCAAGATTTAAAGCTGCATTACAGCTTTGGAGGATGTAAAACAGAATTGCAAATTGTGGCGACATGTAAAAAAATGCCAAAACACAAAAACCCCAGAAGAATGTGGCCGTGACCACAAGAATTTCGTTGTGGAAGACAGCAAAGGAAAGAAGGTACAACTTAAGTGTACAAGTACTGTCGAGTTACTATACATATTTTGACACAACAAACCGCCCAAGCATTTTGGAAAGTAACTGAAAACATTAATTTCAGTATATTTCATACAGTATATAATACTGTATATGGAACGAGGAAGGCTGTTCTGTGCTGTGCTTCTCCAGACTCAAAGCCAGGTTAGACAGATATAGAGAACAATGACTGTTAAATATTGGAGAATCAGAACCCAGAACCACATGTGATTGCAAACATCATAAAAAGACAAGGTGGAACAAATAAATAATATGACGTTTGGAGCTACTTTCTATTTAAGAACCACTCAAAGGTATGGGCTTTCCTTTGCTCTGGACAGAATGAAGACCATGTTATTCCACATAATTTAGGTACTGATGTTGGCACCTTTACTTGTGTTTTTTCTATACTAGTACTGTAAATGACATACCTAGTTTCCAATAGTTCAATTTACTTGTCTCCTATAACATATAGATTTGTGTTCTGGACTGGTGCAAAAGGCAATCTGAAGTGACCTGCTGTATGACCTGTTGTATAATCTGCTGTATGATCTATTAAATATTAGATTCAAATGGTGTTTAATACACCGACAACATTGGACTAAAGGCACGCTAATGATTTTTCTAGTGATACATTTCTTCTTTTTAAGTTCAATCATAAAAAAGTATTGGTTTTGCCAATAGTCTAACATTTGCTACATTTACAATGAAAATAGAGGGAGCACACTGTGATTGTATCACTATTATTCCTTAAAAACAATCTGTTTGCTCTAAACAGAGCTCTGCTCATTGATCAGATTTCAGTGATTTATCAGCCAGTCTTGTGGTATGTACTGTATATCAACTTATATATTGCGTTTCTAATGTATATGTATCAGAAATGTACAGTGTAAACAAATTAACCTGTTTTGATAATACTCAGAGATGTCTGTTTTGAAATTCCTGAGAATGTACTTCCTGAGCTGTCAAACTGTCAAACAGTAACACATGTCCACAATTCTCTAGTGTGTTCTTGATAAAGAAACCCCTTTGGAGCCCTTGACGTCCAGTGAGGTAAATCCAAGAGAAACGCAAAACCTTGGTAACAGGCTCTCTGCTTTCAATATTCAGACCGAACTGCATTTTCCATGAGGGAGTCGTCGTAAACATCCTTAAAACGGACACCCGAAAAATCTGCCATCCACAGACGACGATGCTTTTTAATACATTGATTCTGACTGAAGCTAAGCCGCGTCACACAAAAAGCAAAATAGTTGACGGCAAAAAAAAACTACAGAACTGTCACTCTTTACTGTCTTACATAATGCAAACCTTATTTCAAATTTTGTTCAAGTTATCAGAGTTTTTACTATTTTAAATACAATTCTTTATGGAGCTCCCTCTGTCTAATAACTCACTGACATAAACTTACTGACTAAGACCTGCTCACAACAAGCAACACAGAGCTTTAGAACTCTGGCAGGAAAACAGCTGCTCACCACAGATTATAAAAATACTGCATGGGGTTGTGTGTGATATGAGAATTTAATGCCCACCCTCAAGGTGGGGTGCTTTATGTAGTATTCTCATATCACACACTACCCCATGCGGTATTATATATGTATTTCTGTCTTAGTAAGATGACGATTCTTTAGTTTGTCTTGAATTTGACACATTTTGACCATGGAACGATGTTAATCATACCAAACTTACACTGGCCTACCCCCTCTTAGCCTTCTATGCTTGGAACATGCGTCAAAATTCTAGAAAAAAAACATTCCTGAACGGGGTGCCAGAAGTCATTGTAACTATAGCCATGGATGTCTTACCAAGTTTACAAAATATTTTAATTTTCAATATGTAGCATAACTTTGCATCACATTTTAGCTTGACAGGCAATATCATTCTTGTAATCCACTTTACTTCAAAAGCAGAATCAAACAACTAGAACAATGGTATCCATTACGATATGGGGTAGGTGTTCAAATTACATTATTGTGCAACCCACAGGGCTTTGCTTGTTGTTTACTTTTTAAATTAAGAACATATGCTTCTGTTCAAGTACTGTAATTGCTGTAAGATCCTAAACTTGGCAACACTCAAAGTTGGGTTACCATATTCAACTAGTCTGTCATTGTGAATAATAGCATTTATTACATGGCTTTCCCCTGATTGCTAGCAAAGACCCTAATTAGGCTGATTTAAAGCTTCCAGTGCTGAAACCAATTACTTCTCACTGTCCGCTTGCAGGACCCGGTCAGCTCCCTGCATGCTCCAGCCTGTCACGCCAGGAGCCTGCAGAGATGAGTCTGACCCTGCGAGGGGCTGGAGGAAGCAGCTCTCCGGGAGTCTTGGGAGCTTGGATTTATTCTTCCTCATGGATAGCTGGACCATCTCCAGGAAGTTTGAAAATAAACTTATTCCAATCACTGTCTCACTAGGGATGTCACAACTCAGAAAGCCTGTGTGCAAGGTGAAAAGTATTGGGTCTTGGGCCCAAACAAGGTTTGTCTAGGCATGTGAGCAAATCGAAACTGCAAAAATGCGTTCTGACATTGGCACAGAGGAGGAAATGATGCATCATCATTGCCAGATTAAGGCAACAGCCAGATGTAGTCAGACGCCAAACTCTGGTATGCAAGGTGACCTCTCAAACCTGTCATCACATCTGTGGGCCGTTGAGAAAAGAGAGCTTGTTTCCTGATTGCCGCTTCTGTGACCAGCCTTCTGGTTGGCATGGATGTCTCTTAGGCTCCTGTGACCAGCCTTCTGGTTGGCATGGGTGTCTCTTGGGTTAGAGGGTTTGAATGTGTGGCTTTGATTGCTGGCCAGGCTTGTTTAGATTCTAGATGTTCTGGAATCTAAACAGGCTAGTTACTGGAGGCTAATTCTGATAGGAAGAAAGGATTTGCCTCAAAGAAATAGGTGACCTTCTGGGTGCCATGGCTATACTAATTGTGAGGAGAATAGCATCTTGTCAAACTTGATACGTGTTAATTAATTACATCCGTATTGATATATATAACTAAAGAAACGTAATAAATCCAGTAACATTTTGGCTAGAAGTATTTGTCAATTGAAAACATTGAAAAAGAAATTCAGTACTATTGAGAGTCTAATAGTTAGTACTGTACTATAGCTTATATGTCACACTTTCAGATGACGCTGGACACTGCACACTACGATTAAAAAAATACAACGCATTGTTTGATGGCAACTTTCAATAAAATTTTCCAAAGATGTAATATAGTGTGTGCGTTTCTAAGTCAGGGGTATAGAATGTTAACACATTTTTGACACTTCTGATATTGTTTGTGGGGTGTCTTGCAGAACTAACGCAGACCATAAGCAGCAGAAAGTAGGTTGCCTAGATCATCCTTGAAGACAGTAGAGAAATGCCATAAATAGTCCCAAGTGGCTCTTCCTGTACAGACACTATCACTTGAGTGGAGGGTGAGTGATGCGATCAGGAGCTCACTAGTCTGACCTGCTAAACATAGCTGGGGGAACAGAGGGAGTGCTTCTTTGGCCTTTGTTCTCCAGTATATCACACTTACATTAGATATCGGGAAAACCACAAATTACATAGTGATGAAACTTGGCCTTAATGTTATTTAACATAAGTGGGAATCTCTGCCTGTATGTCCATCTGTCTGTGTGTCAATTATAGTTTTACATGTATCTTGAGACAGATTAAGTTATTCCACACACTGTAAATCAGTCGTGTTAATATGCAGAGAGTGCTACGTGTGACCTCCAGGGTTCAGGAGAATATATGAGCTGGATTAGGCTAAGAGAAGGTTTGGGAAGCTAAAAGTGAGGGTGGTCTCTCCACTCAAGCTCGCAAATTCTGGGTCATTGCCAACCAACTTCTCCTTAGCTTAGCTGTGGAGGAGGTGAGTGTGCTTTGATCACTGGCCAGTGAAAGTAATATGACCAAAATGGATGCATCCTCTCGCAATCAACTTGTCCAGCAACTGGTTATCCTCTTTTAATCCAAGCCATTCTTCCGTCCACATTGTGTCCAACTGGTCTCATTTAGTATAATAGTTACCATCTCTACAAACACTTCAGCTTCATGTCCCGTTTTTGGGGGTGAAAGGCTTGTTTCTGTCAGATGTATTTGATCTGTTTTTTATTTTATTTGTAGCATACCAAATTCAGCCCTGACTGTGAAAGCTGAGACTTCCCATGGGGTGCTGTGCTGATGGTTTGCTGGGAGGTTTAATGAGAAGATTAAGTATCCTGGCTGGGATTTAAAAAAACTGTAAAATTAAAAGTCAGTGTCTCCTTTCTTTCTGAGCATTACATAGGACCTGTGCATTGTGGCCTGGAGACACTGACACAGCATTATCATTATTAGTATTATCCCCCTCATGGGGTGAAAGACTCAGAGACAGGGGGACCGTGAAGATGCATGGACATATTTACATATGTTCGCCACACATTACATTTTTCTATAGCTGTGATAAACAGCTTATCCAATTGTGATAAAACACTATTTAGCATATGTTATTGAGATTTGATTCTGGGGGTTATTATATTAATAGTAATTAAACTTGGTGTTACCATTGTTTAGATTGGGGGTGTAACTGCCTGTTTACTGTATCTGTTTGTCTGTATGACACACAATAAGTTATTCCACATGCTCTAAATCAGTCATTTTAATCTGTGTCATAATGATACTAACACCTATTTTGCTTACCTAATGACATCGAGTTCTTGCATACAAATTACACAATTTCCATTAAATTATTTATTATTTCCATTTCTTGTTCTATACTATTCAGAAGATACTTCATATATATATATATAACGGTCACCAACTTTTTTGTCAAACTGATACCTCTCATTCTAAATTCACACCCGTCACGAGGGATGTGTGTTACTGACATACTGGTTGTTACTGCATTAATTATATTGCAATAACAGCTTGGCGTTTTCAGCTCTTGACAGTTATTAAAACAAAATGGTGCTGCATGTTACATAAATGACATTAAAGTTACATGATAGCTTTCAATCAGATGTGTTTTAAAAATCCTACAACTAGTCTTGACACAACAACAATGAAAGCAGACAGCAGTTTAAGGATTGTTGTGACTTGCTTGAGTGGCTATTCCTTGGCGTTGAACTATTTCCAGGGGACAAGCTGGCGAAGCAGCGCTGGCCTTGGCAATGTGTGACATCACTGTCATTGACCCCCAGTCCTCGCAGCGTGTCATCCAAGCCGGAGCATATGGTGCCTGTGTGCCAGCTCTGTTTCCTGCTCCCGATGCACGCCACTGTGTTGTTCACCCCCGGTGTCAGGTACACGCTCTCAAGAAGTGGAAAGTATCTCCTTTCTGTAGCCCATTATATGACTGAAAGGGAAGAGAAATGCTTTCAGCACCCACTTTTTAGTGATTACTAAATGCTAATCCCTCTCAGATAGTAAGTCAGTGGCCAAGCTGAACACTTCCTTTACACTGTCCACATGGAGACTGGTAAAGTAGCTTTGTCTTTTTACAGCATTTACATGAACACAGCTGCTTCTGTGAAGTAGAACATTTCTTCCTGTCAGATAAAGAATCAGTGGGATTTCCTAGGAATGAGGAATACTCTTGTTTTATATAGAATATTGTGTAAGATGCTGTATGATACAAGCTGATATCCCCCCACTTTGACCTTGACTGGATGAAAATCAGCTTGTACCTTACACAGCACCCTATACGATATAGTTAAACAAGAAAAATTAAACAGCATATCTAATGTAATTTCTATCTGATACAAAAAAATCATTCAGCTGGCTGTATCACCACAATATCAGAGTCTACAATGTATTATATACATAGAGTATATCTATCAATATTTTTCCCTGTTTTTCTCAGCTTGTAAAACTGCAGGCCATCGTTGTTTGTTCTGGTCGCGACGGCGATCTTACTGACTGCTGGGGACACTTTTTACTGGCGAGTGGTAATTACTATTTTTTAACAGTAATGAGAAAGTTAAACTCAGGAGTGTATATAAAAATTACACTTTTCACATACTGTATTATAAAATAATAATACAAAATGTAATGGTGTTTTTTCATATGGGGTGCCAAAAAACGCCTTTAGAATCCTAAGAACATCTCTGTTAAGCACTGAAAAAACATGGAAAGAAGCTTTTATCCAAAAAAAGCTGTTTTTTTTTCCAGTGGTCATATTAAAGGCCAGGGCCCTGTTCCTCGTAGCTGGCTAACTGAGTTAGCCAGATAACTCTCAAGATAAATTGACAGAAGTCTGGCTTTTTCCCTTCCTTCCTTAAAGTCTAGCGACTAAGTTACCATAGCAACACATCCTTAATCTTAAACCTGCTCTAGCGCAGGCTAACTTAAAGTTAGCCATCTGTGTATAAAAACTCGTACTTCTACCCAATGAAAGCACTTGACACACTCCTCTAAAATGGCAAAGCCCTTCCTTGGAGATCCCATAGATCAAGGAGCAATTTTAATTAGATTAGCTTTTCTTAGGGAAAGAGTATTGAGAGATCGCCAAGATCCTTTGCATCATTCAGATGTTTTTTGCATTTGAGAGCTATAGATTTGGGCGGCAAGGTATCATTTACCTAATAAATCTACTAGAGAAGTATATTACTGTGACAGGGTCTTCCTCGTGTCACACGTGTGGGTCGCCGCTGTTCAAGCATACAGAGAGACAGACGTGGTGTTACTGCTGAAAACGCCGGCACAGGCGCGCAGGTTTTATTAACAAACAAACAGAAAACGAAAGTAAAATAAAGGTAGTCATGTGACGTTACCAGCGATGGTAACACATAGAGGACTAATACAGCAAGCTGTACAAAAAGTGCAAAATAAAACACAATACCACAAACTATAAATCAAAGGTGCCGTGAAAACAACAGGCCTTGCAGCAGCTCCGATCACAACGATCGCCATGCTTTTATACTGACCCTCCGCTGAGACACGTCCACCCGCCTGCTGGAACAGCTGATTGCTTTCAGGCGCTGCTTCACGCAGACGGGTAATCGTCCCCAGCGGAGTGCCACAGCAGCTAATCAATTAATTAAATCAATATTAACAATTAACACAAAAACATACAATAAACTACATATTTCCATGTGCAAGGCTTACGCTTTGCCACAATTACCCATACCACTCGGAGCAGCCGTGCTTTGACAGTAACACAGACTATATGCATAGGGCTGCGCTTTTTTGCTGGTGGCGTATTCCTATACTCAGTTGGCGATGCTGAAAATATCAGCAACGCCACTGCATGCCGTGCAGTCTGAAGGGTCTACCTCGCCCTAAAGAGATTTCTTAATGTGTTCACCACATTTGCAGACATACAAGGGGAAACGCCATCAAAGAGGTCTTTTGTGCAGTTGCAGGTAATTTACTAGGTTATATGCAATTTAATGAATAGGTATCACATTGTTATTGGTTATTAAGTAGGCTATATTATTATGCAGAGTTCCCCAACGACATTGGTGCTGTGGACTGCAGTCAGATCCTCATCAAGGCACCCTCAGGACCAAATGAGACGGATTTTCTGAACAGAAAATCCTTTCACAGCATTAATGTACAGGTACTTATGACATTATCACTTACATGAAATTAAAAATGAGCTACAATTCAGCAACTGATGCAAATAATCCAACATTTTAATGACAGTTATACAATGCCAGTGCTAGACAGAGTGTGTCCGACTTTGGATAATACTGTACATCGTTCATGACTTGAACTCAATTATTTTCAGATGATCTGTGACTCCACCTGCCTCATTTCAAATATTGAAGCCAAGTGGCCAGGCTCTGTCCACGACTTAAGAATATTTAGAGAGTCTACATTGTGCCAGAGATTCGAGGAAGGTATAGGAAATAATCTTATTTGTCAGAAATCATTGCTTAAATAATCACTGTTATGAAGTGATCTAACAGTGTTTATCTCATAGATCATTAGGATGGGGTCCTAATTAGTATAAATACTTACCACTTTGAATAATGTTTTTATACTTTACTTTAAACTGCTGCCAAGTCTGTTTAATGCCCATGGGATTGTTACCACATGTATGGAAAAGAGAAATACCTAATCACGTCCTGTTAATTTGGCTATAAAGTTAAAGAAACACCAATTATATCAGACAGATTAATTAGTACAACATAATACTACAGCATTATATATTTAAAAAAAAAAGAACAAGGGCAAATTATGACAAAACAATAGAGAGCTAACCATTCTCATGCAGCAAACTCTGCATTAAAATTATATTGGGATAAATACATAGCTTGTGCAATAAAAAATAAATAAATAAAAAAACTTAGGCATTTAGCTTCTCTAAAAAAATTTTCCATGCTTCCTCTCTGGACTTGGCAGCAGCAGCAGTGTTGCATTTAGTGATAATGCTTTTATATTCCTCAAAACTTTCCATTATAAGCTCTTGCTCAGTCAGGCTGAAAAAAGTTGCTCTCTCTTTTGACGTCATCTTTCGTGAAGATCATTGTTTCAGTGCTCTGCGATTCTCCCTTTTGAGGTAGCACGAGCACACATAATTATCCAGATTTCTTATGTCAGCATCGAGTTAACAAGACACTTTTAGCCTGTATTCACCGTTGAGGAACAGAGATAACCTGACTTCAGTTATCAGGATAATTGAATCTGGCTTAAGTCTGATTCACTTTCAATTGAATGATAACCATTACCGAACGGGAAGAGCCTCTGACTATCAATCACTGAGCATATATAAAAAAGCTGCCCTATCAGGGCCCTGCTATGAGGGGGAAGTCCCTCCCACCTCCTGTTGAAGAGGGACGTTCTCCCAGTAGCACATCGCCATTTTCTTTCTCACTTCACTGAGACAGGTCACAGATTGCTTTGTGTTTTCTTGTACCGAATTTGGCTGATTTGTCGGTTTTTACCGTCAAATTTAATTTTATCCACGGTAGAATCACACTTTCGAGCATTTTTGAGTGTGCTCCTACCTAATTCTCGTGTCAGTTTCAACCCCTTTTTTGAGATGGGTAAGCGGCCATTACTCTCTTTCACTGCACGAGGCTTTGTGTAGTTTTCAAATACCATGTAATTTAATCGGCCACAGCGACCACAACAAAAAAAAAAACAGCTCGGGCCTAACGGCCCAGTCAAGCCTCGGGCTCTCCTAGCGCGGCTGCGCTTGCATTCGGTGACCATGGCGACTGAATCGGCTGCATACCCCGGCATCGACCGCGGTTTTCCCTCCAAAATTGAAGCAGAGAAAACCAGCGCCTACCCGGTCCCGATTGATTCGGCACCGGTTGACTACCTTTGGAGCCGTTTATAGCCCGGCACCGACCACAGCGCCGACTGACTCCGCAACGACCACTCGGCACCGACCACGCTACCCATGAGCACTGACTTCGGTACTGATTGACTCGTCACCGACCGTGCTATTCTCGACGCCGATCCCGGCACTGACTGATTCGGCGCCAGTGAATATCTTCTACAGCTCGGCACCGACTGCGCTACACATGGTCACCGACCTCGGCACCGATTGACTCAGCACTGACCACTCGGCACCAACAGCGCTCTCCTTGGCACCGATCCCGGAACCGACTGAGTTAGCACCGTTTAAGAGCAGTATACAGCCCGGCACCGACCGTGCTACTATCGGCACCGAGAGCAGCAGCTTCGCATACACCGCCATTGCAATACAATTGATTGGGTCCTCCGCTGGGTTCCACCAGTGCGACCATTGCGCGGCGAAGCTGCCCAGGCAGGACGAGCACCGGTCCTGCGCCAGATGCTTAGGACAAGAACATGCGGCCAAAGCACTGGCAGGTGAGCTGGACTGCTCTCCGTGTAGGAAGTTCTCTAGAAGAACTAAACGCCGGAGAGCAGCCTTATCCCCAGCAGAGTCTCTCTCCCCGAGCCATGGGAGAATGAGGCCCATGGTCCGTGGTCCAAGGGCCTTTGCAGAGGTCATCTAGGATCCCCCACTGCTACAGTGATCAGAGAGCTCCCCCACACACTTAGGTCACCCTCCCCTTCCCCACCACCAGTACAGACGTGTAGACACCTCTTAGGATGTCTATGCTCCCCTTCCCCACGCAGGCACAGACGATCCCTGTCGGGGTCACCTCTGAGACGCCCAAGCTCGGCTGAGAGGCGCTTTGCAGAGCTAGCGGAGACTGTAAGGGCTCAGCAGACCATGCTAGAGACCCTACTAAAATCTCAGGGCAGCTTACCCCATACCAACGGGCAGCTACAATCACCCCAGTCCCGATCTCCATCTCAGGCACACAGACCTCCGAGCCCAGACGAGCTGTCGCTCACAGCCTCAAGGTGGGATGTGTCCGAACCCGCCACGTCAGTTACCCAGGCCACAGCGGGGGGCTCTATATCGCCCCTTCCACATCACAGAGGGAGGAGTTCCAGGCATTCATGCAGCGTGCAACTGCTGCAGCGGACATTCCCTGGCCAGCGGAGCAGGGAAACAGGAACTGCTTCTTAAAGCAGAAGTGGGCATCCACAGCATGCCCTCCCCTTGTGCCAGGATTTTTTGGAGCTGGTGTGCTCATCCTGGAGCATCCTGCCCCCTCAGCCTCTAGGACAGCATTGGCCCTGCTACACACTGCAGGAGCCCAAGAAGCAGGTCTAGGCACATTTCCCACCATCGGGGACACAGTCACAGTACTGGTGCAGAGGTCGACCCTACCTGCCCTTCCAAGCCGTGCAGAACAACAGACACTATATTGGTTATATTGGTCCTGTACCAGATACATTCTGGGTGAGAGGCTGCAGGAGAGGGCAACAGAGGCAGACACAGGGGAGTTACTGGTGGTAACAACGCCGATGACCGACCAAATGGGGGAGTTACGTCACGCATCAGGCAGGTCTCTAGGCCAAGGTTATCGAGACCGAGAAGGCAGCACTGCTAGATGCCCCTATTACACCGGGGCAGACGTTCGGAGCGACCATTGATGTGAGCCTTGAAAGGTCCCACAAGGCCACAGAGGTCGCTTCCAAGTTCTTGCGCCTTCCTGCCTACCTCCAGCGCCAAAGGTGGCAATTACAGCCTGCAGGGGCAACAGGGTCGGAACACTGCCCGCCACCCCAAAATAGACAAGCAGGCAGAGGCAGAGCCGGCGGCAAGGGACTACTACCGGCCAGGGGTTACCGGTTCTCCGGCTGGAGACAGAGACCGGGGCATAAGAAACACCCGTCCCCTCTTAAGGGGGAGACCGCCCCTGAGGGTCCCCAGCTGCCACCAACCCCCCTCACGACCGGACTAACCAAAGGCAAAGGCCCACGGCAAGACTGCACCCTGGACTCCTGGGTGCTATCGACTATGAGACACGGATTCGCGCTACAATTTCTCATAGGTCCGCTACCCTTCAAGGGTGTGCTCCGCACCACCGTCGAGCCAGCGAAAGCGATACTCCTTCAACAGGAGATCGCCAATCTTCAACAGAAGAACGCTGTGTGCTTGATAGATCCAAGCTATGCTCTCAGCGGCTTTTACTCCATGTACTTCTTGGTACCCAAAAGGGACAGCGGTTTCAGACCTATTCTGGACCTCAGGGTCCTCAATTTGTTCCTCAAAGTTCAATATGTTGACAGCACAGCGTATCCTCCAGTCCCTCCAACCAGGCGACTGGTTCAGATCGATCGACCTGTAAGACTTTCAACTCCCGATCCGCCCACGCACAGAAAATATCTGCGCTTCGCCTTTCAAGGTAACGCATACGAATTCTGTGTGCTGCCAGTAACCTAACGTTAGCCTGAATTAGTCAAACCAGCTACGAGGAACAGGTCCCTGGTCACACAGGTGACTTTTGTTGACGTCAACGAGGGGGAGGCATATGTTGCCAGCTTCTCCCCGGCGACACACCGGCAACATGTCTCCCCCATAGGACGATGTTCTGTTCAGGTGCACGGGGGCAAGATTATCAATACCAGCCAATAATATTTGATAGTAGTGTCATGTGATAATAAGGATATAAAAGACCATAAGGTCAGACAGACAGTGTATATGATACATTCTGATTCCTGCATTTCATCCAATTAATTATTTGTAGTCTATAGACATGGGCTTCCACAGAATTAATTTTGGCGTGGGTGAGCAAGATGTTTAAAAGTAGTTGGGTAACATGGTTTTGTATTGCATAATAATTCAATTGGGGGTTAAGCTAAAATTCAGACTTAAGCTAAAATCCGATGAAAACCAATACTGTAAATGTGCCTCCATTACGGTTGCCCAGTTGTTCTGTTCTTAATTTTATTTAAATACAGATCCTCAGAAATCGTTTTCTGCGAAGGCGTAAATTACAAAAATAATCTTTGCACAGCGGAGGTTTGAGACAGCAGCTTATACCTAAATGGCAATGAACAGTGGTAACCCTAGCCTCCATATTGACTCTGATTATCAAATTCAGACTAACAAACATCAAGAAATACAGATTTAAATGATTTAATCTTATTAGTAATAAGGTACCTTCCTGGTCTGGGTTTCTTTGCGCTCCTGGTTGTGTGAGTTCTTCAATGTCGCGCTGCCTTAATCTTCCTGTAGTCTGCACATTGAGCGTACAAGTTATTTCCCGCCAGCGAAAAGAAAAAAAAAGGTCCTGCCCAAGAATCTCTGGACAGCCAGCTTGTTATTCTTTTGATCAGCTTAGTGTGCTTTCCTATAGCTTTGAAAAATCATCACCAGAATAAACGACTCCTCTGTTCTACTGCGTACTACTAACTGACAGAGTTAAGGTAGGGCTAAGGAAAGGGTTTAAAAATAACTAACAGATTAGTTTTCTCACTATTTATAATTTAAGATGTGTAAAGTAAATTACTTACAATTAATTAAGATTTGGTCATGTTATATGCATTCTGCGACCAAAAAAAAGGTCAAAGGTCAAATTGCAGGGTAATTCATTTTAACAAGACCAATATCTATTTACATATTTGTTCTTAACCATTTTTTTTTTGTCTGAAAAAGATGACTGGACATTGAATTTTGTTTTGTGAACTTTAGCAAAGACATACCTCTTTGGGTTTTGCATCAAAATATTAGAATCAATGTTTTTGTTAAATATATACATTTGTCTGCTTTTTTTCACAATGTTTTAATCAGCCTATCAGTCCGTCTGTACTGGCTTTTCTGTGACCTGTACAGTTCTGTACAGTACGGAGTGGGACAAAGTCAGTGCTGCACTGTTTTGATTTAGGTTGCTAAAATCTAGTTTTCAGCAATGGAGGTTTAATACCAGAAATGGATGACAAAACAAGTACAGCTAAGTATATTTCGTTTGATGATTGTGTCAAAATATTCCCCAAAGAAACTGTACATGTAGATGGAGGTAATTGTTTTTTGCACATCTTGGAATGTGTCTTTAGAGAAAATACAATCGATTGCTATTTAGCTTCAGAATCACACATTAAACAAAAGGCTACTACAGATGCTGTTGAACAGAACGTAAAATAAACAGCTTTCAGAAAACAAACTGGAAAGTCAGCGCAGACAAAAAGTATTCCTGACGGTTGTTTCCAAGTTAAATCAGCACTACAGGTATGATCTAGCACAGCCACCTCACTTCAAACAACCTGCTGCTTATTTTTTAAATAGGCCTAAGTTAGAATTTAGACCTGAATAGACATGTTTTCTTTGTTTTGACTCTGTACCAATAAAATGAATTATTGGATGAGACAATTAACATGACAGCAAACATGCTGCATATGTTGCCTTTATTAAGGTATACCAGATGTCCTTGGGTAATTGAGTTTTGGGACTTTCTAATCGATTTCCACAACTGTATAACTTTGCCTTACACTTCCAACCAATTCAGTGGATGCAGGCATGTAGTCTCAATGTATCGGCAAATCCACACCAGACAGAGAATGTCGTCAGCAACTGCTGGGGGATGTTGCATGCTTGCCTTTAACAAATGACAGCAGTCTGTTTTAGTAAAGAAGCAAGTACCACTATTTGTAGGCTTTGATAGTGCTCTGAAACATTGTCTACCTAGGTTAATTTATTAAAAATATGTAAATTTACCACGATTTAAGTAGACCCTTAATTATATGCAGTAAAAAGCAGTTGAGGTCAGTCAGCACTCGGATTTCCTACAAGAAATCAGTTTTTAGGAATTCAAAAATGTTCTCTATATCTGTGTGCCTCATAGTTACTCTGTCTTTTAGAAGCAGTGTTAGCCCATTCAGTCCACTTTTTACACTTATAGGCAGCACATTTCGTGTTGACATCGTAGCAGGATTTCTGAGAACTGCCTGCTGTAGAGTGGTGGGGTTTTTTCAGTGTGTCTTTTGCATATACGCGATATTTCGCTCGTTGTGATCAATTCAACATCCTCTGCTGGTACATGTGTGGTCGAGGATGTTTTTTCTAAATGGAATGAGGTTTAAAAAACATTTGGAAGCAAACTTTCCTTTCACTCTGGGCACAGACATCTTCTTCACGCATGCTGTCAGAACTGTTGTAAATGATACAAACTACGATGGAAAACATATGCAAATTAGCAAAATGATAATGATTCATCACATATGCATGGCCTTTCCTTAGCCCTACCTTAAATTAATATAATATTAACTTCAGGAGACGTTTACTTGCCAGCATCCGTGTTTTGGTTGTATTTAACTGTAACTCCCCTTTTAAAATGACCCTGAGCACTGTTTAATGTGGTTTGGTTTCTGTATTAAAACAGTGAGACTATTAATTGTGAAATTAATTCGTAAAGGAGAGACAAAAAGTCAGAAGAAAACACCCAAAACCAGAAGCCCAAGTGTGTGTGTGTGTGTGGTCTCAACAGGGAAACTGACTGTGGACACCCATGTCTCTAGATATACAGCACAGTGTGTATGTGGATAAGCAAATGTTAATGTCCACAATTACAATAACATATTTATGCTATGAATACATTTATCTTACAATAAAAAAAAATACATGTGTAGCATATTTTAAAAAATGTTTTATTTTAAATTAGTTGCGGTATTCCCGTCATTCCTACGTTAACCCCCAATCATAACATCCTTCATTTTAACAGCAAAGTAAGAGATTTTTTTTTTTTTTTTTTTTTTTAAATATCAGGTCTGCCTTACGCTCAAAAGCCTAGAATTAAAAGTACAGTATTGACAACTTGGTTTAGGATAATGAATACTAATATAGTTATTATGTTTGGCATATTAAATAATTCTACACTGGTAGAATTATTTAGTTAGTAGGTTTACATATTTACATATTAAATATGTAAACCTACTAACTAAATAATTCTACCAATGTACACCTTTTTATTTAAGAAGGGACTACAAGTTTGTTGATGTAATTAATATATTTTTATATCTGGTGCATCGCAGCATGTTTACATCTCGTGACAAAAACGTGCATTATGATTGGGTTGCATTATGTTGTTGACTGTGTTGCCAGCTTGTAGACTGCAGGCTTGTCTTCCGTGTGACCACCGCAAACTGCAAGGCAACACACAGGGAACAGATGTGTTCCTTTTGTTGCCATCGACAAGAGTTGTCCGTGTGACCAGGCCTTAATAAGCTATGGACAGAATGTATGTTTTACATACTGAACATAAATCAAACGCATATGTATTTTCCAAAGATGTTGGTATCAATGTCATTGATGACTTGCTAAACTATAAAACATGAAATAAAAAAAAATTGCTTCCTGGGGTGTATTTTGAATGTTTTTTTTAGTTTATTTTATTAGTAGTATTCATTGCTAGGTTGGTTTTCTTTTCTTCCACTTTGTGTTGAAACCTGAAACTTCAGGCCTGTGAAAACATGGCTTCATTTGGGATTTTAGTAAAGCTCTCCTGTTACTTCCTGTGCCCATTTCTTTTTTTTCTTTTTTATTCAACCCCTTGGCCACTCACGCAAAGAAATGCCTTTCGACTTAAACATGCATTGGCTAATTAATGTATCCCATCTGTTCCTTCCTCTGTATCACTACCATGACACAAAAGTTTCCGAAACAGATTTGGCTCATATTGTATTGATAACTAAACTGTTTCCAGAGTTTGCAGGAAGGGATGGGGGTTGTTTTTGAAAAGTTAGTTTCTGTTTTATTTATTATTAAATTGATGAACTTCACACTACTTCTTCTAAAAAAGGCCAGCTGGATATATGAAAGGACTTTTATTAAGAAGGAACTGGAAGCACAGTAAACAACCAGTCCTCAGAGAGGCAAGTTTTTTTTTTTTTAAATTAGGCCTTGCTCAGTTGTCATGGCACCCATGTTTTCAATTTTGGAGGGAACAGCCCAGTATCTAAAGGCCTTCTTTATACAATAAATTGGTATCCTCAAAATATAATGGAGAGTAGAGTGGAAGGTAATCCTCCCTACACTGGGAGTGACGATCACTGATTCTGCTCAGCATTTATTTACCATATGAAAAGTATTAGTTTACTTAGCATAGAACTGCCTTTACTGTTTCATTATTTAAGTGAATACTGTGCAGGGTGCTGTGTATGATACAGTCTGAATTTGTGATACATAGTTCACCCCCAAGTCTCTGTAAGTCGCTTTGAATAAAAGTGTCTGCTAAATGACTAATCATTTCCACCAAGTGATTGACAGTGACAGTCCTGAGTATGCAGCTTGTGTTTTGTACTGGTTATTTTAACATTATTTTGCTGAATGTTGCATAATTCCAGTTTTGCTAGCTTCTGAAACCTAGCAAAACATCACCTCATTCTAACTACATGACTTGGGGGACAGGTAATATTAGCATGGCTTTTAAAGACTTGGGCAAGAGGGCAATTATACACAGACATTTTACCTTGTGTCACACAACAGCAATTCTGTTATCCCTTAATCATTAAATAACACCTTTTGTATCTGAATGGAGGTTTAATTGGTCTAATGAAACAATTAAGAACACACCAGAGTTGCCCATCCCAGCTTTGTTATTTTATCATCTCGATATGAATTAACATCCATAAATACTATAAAATATCAGTACTTTGAGTCTGTGGTTGTAAATTCACACATTAACCAGATTACTTCACGACTGGTTTCACTAATCTTGGACTATCTATGTTAAATGAGGTCAGGCAAGCCAAGATAAATGCTGTTTGTGGTCAGTGAAATCAGACAACAGCTGAGCTATAAGTAGTTATTGAGTTGTACTAAAGCTTCAGTCCAGTATAACTATGGCTTATCTGTCCCATCATAGCCAGTTCTCATTTGCTGGAACATCTGGACAGTGACTGTGAATCTGCGTTCGGCCCCTCAGTAATACAAAAAGGAAAGCTGCAATTATGGTACTTCAGAAGTAAAAAGGTTGACAAATAATTTTATTTAACCTTAAAAAATTTGCATGTTGTTAATATATCTGGAAAAACACATGTTTGCCCCAGTTTTCACCAGACTTGTATTATACATTCCAAGCCTCCCAAAGACATTTCAGAATGCATTTAGGCAGAATCATTTTCTACAAATATTTTGCGTTTATTAAAAGCTTGGACTATCGTCTTAGTTGACTTATATCTTGTAGCCAGTAGGTAGTGATAGGATTGTGTGGGCTTTTCCATATCAGCAGCTGTTTTTAGGACTGTGTTTACACTGAGTTTGTTTCATTCCTTCTCTGAAATGACCTGCAATGTTTGGTTACCCCGAATAGACCAAGAGAGATTCCAATTTTGGCCAGCTATCTGTGACAAATCTACAAACAGACTCCCGAAACGGTTCCAGAAATCTGTAGGACAGCACCATATGGTGACTGCAGATACTGTATAATGTGAAATAAAAACAGAGGATGAGCTACATTTCTGTTACATTTTACACCAGAATAGTTTTATTAGTTGCATGGTTTACAGTGTTGTGTATTAAATTGAGCTAATACCATGACTAACCAGATATTTCAATAACATACATCCACTGCCACAGCTGTAACATATATCATGACATATCTACAGTAATATATATATATATATATATATATATATATATATATATATATATATATATACACACACACACACACACACACAGTGGCTTGCAAAAGTATTCAGACCCCTGACCAATTCTCTCATATTACTAAATTACAAATGGTACATTGAAATTTCATTCTGTTTGATATTTTATTTTAAAACACTGAAACTCAGAATCAATTATTGTAAGGTGACATTGGTTTTATGTTGGGAAATATTTTTAAGAAAAATAAAAAACGGACATATCTTGCTTGCATAAGTATTCAACCCCCACACATTAATATTTGGTAGAGCCCCCTTTCGCTGCAATAACAGCTTTAAGTCTTTTGGGGTAAGTAGGTACCAGCTTTGCACATAGCGTCGGAGTGATTTTGGCCCATTCTTGGCAGATTTGCTCCAGGTTGTTCAAATTGGTTTGACGACGCCTGTGGACCGCAATTTTCAAATAGTGCCACAGATTCTCAATGGGACTGAGATCAGGACTTTGACTGGCCACTGTAGGACATTCACCTTTTTGTTCTTGAGCCATTCCAATGTTGCTTTAGCCTTGTGCTTGGGATTATTGTCCTGCTGAAGGAAGAAAATTCACCTAAGCTTCAGTTTTTTAGCAGACTGAAGCAGATTCTCTTGCAGTATTTTCCTGTATTTTGCTCCATCCATTCTTCCTTCAATTGTAACAAGATGCCCAGTCCCTGCTGATGAGAAGCATCCCCACAACATGCTGCTGCCACCACCATACTTCACTGTAGGGATGGTGTGTCTTGAGGCATGGGCAGTGTTAGGTTTGCGCCACACATAGTGCATTGAGTTTTGGCCAAAAAGCTCTATGTTGGTCTCATCTGACCACAAAACCTTTTCCCACATCGCAGCTGGGTCACTCTCATGCTTTCTGGCAAACTCCAGACGTGCTTTCAGATGGTACTTTTGGAGTAACAGCTTCTTTCTTGCTCATTTGTTGTTTAATTGTTTTGTTAATTATTGTTAATTATCACCTGCACCTGGGTATCATTGTAAATTAGAGCCAGGTGCAGAGTATTTAAGGAGAACAGTCAGTTTGCTCAAGGCTGCTGTGGGTACACAACTGAAAGAAATGTACTGGCTGTTCTGTTTGTATTGTGCTGTGTGTGTAAACAATTTTGTTTTGGCTGGTAAATGGTGTAGCCATCCAGCGCTAGTTCAGTTCCTGACTTGTGTTTAGTCAGTGCTCCAGAACGGAGCTAGGTTTTTGTTTTATTTAGTTTGTGTAAATTAAACGTGTGCAACTGTGCTCAGACTGCAAAATCCTGTGTCTGGGTCTAATTTTAAATGGGCAAACGGACAACTGCAAGTAACAGCCGTGTTACATATGGCGGTAGCGAATGTGGGCGCCCCTAAAGACCCAGAAATTGAAGATTTAAAAGTATTGATCGAAAGGATCAATAATATTACCACTGCTCAACTTGAGCAAAGTGAAAGGTGGAGACTGGAGCTAGGGCTGTAGGAGCCAACAAAGTTGGAACTGCTGCTCCATAAATGGGAGCAGGCAAGAGAGGCACTGCTGTCTGCAGACCCAGGGGGAGAAGCCCTGCTGTCTCAGGAGCAGGCAAGAGAGGCACTGCTGTCTGCAGCCCCAGAGGGAGAAGCCCCGGTGTCTGTGGAGCAGGAGGAAGAGCCCTTGCCATCCCTGGAGCCACTATCTGCAGTCAAGAGGGAGGAGGTGCCTCAACCACCAATCTTGTAAGCGCTCCTGAAGGATGTCCCCCATCTCGACATTGTGCACACCTGACTGGAATGCCCAGACCTCCCTCCACTGGACCTAGCTCCCAGGTTGCAGCACTGCCAGGCACAGCTCCTTGCCTGGTCCCTTGCTCCACTCCCCTTGGAAAACCAGATGTCTCTGCACAGGAGAAAGATGTCACTGGCATTCCCCCTGCTAGTTGCTGCATTCCCCCTTCCCCACTGCTCCGTTTCCCCTGGTCTCCCAGACATCGTTGTGCCGGACCACAGCCACACAACTGCCTGCCAGTGCTTGCTCCCCATCACCGGTCTGCATTACAGTTGCCCTGGACAAACCATCTGGATCCCTGCTCGCTGGATCAAGGTTCCTCCCTGGAAGTGCCGGAGGGACTGACCCACCCTGAAGTCTGCCCATGGAAGAGGGCGAAAATCAAAGAGATGGGATGTGGGCTGTCTTTTAAGGGTGAAGGGAGATGGCTGTTAAATGGCCAGGGTCTTTAAAAAGACATGGAGGACAATGAAATAAAAAAAATACAAATACTTATTTACTTAACAATCTGTCTTCTAAAACAGCATCTCACTTACAGTAACTCATTATAGCAACTACAATGTCATTGCAGAAACTCTGATAAGAACAAAGAAGGTCTTCTAAAAATGAGTTAGAACATTATCGTTAACCTTCATTTTAAGATACCAGTGATTGGAAATTCATTGGAAATTAGTAGCTGCAGTACACTTTAACGATAGGCATTTGCTAACTCTCATTATTAAAATGTAGCTATTGTTCACTAACATAATTCAGTGGAATGATCACAGAGTGATTTAGTAATTGTAGGACAGTATTTGCCACGTATGAAAACTTTAACAATAAAGCTGATACAAAAATGCTTTCAATTTCAAACTAGTTAATAGACTAGAAAGCACAGGCAAAGTCAACTCATTTTTATACAGTGCAGAATTAATTTATTTTAACATATTGGTTAGGGAAGTTGTTATACCTGCACGGTGGGTGTCTTAATAGTAGTATCTACAACGAAGCGACAATAACAATCCACAGCAAATTTGCTTTTGTTACAGACTTTCTAAAAAAAATAAAAATAACACAAAACTACTTAACATAAAAACAGTCATACAAGTACCACAGTAGCAGTCTGTTTACAGGACAAGTATGCAAGCTAGTGATAACCTATTATAAAAGGAAACCGATAAATGAATGCACATCAAGATTGTATTTCGTCTGTTATTCATACTAATAAAAAAGGAAGCCGTTACTTCGTAACGTTATAGCTAGCTATTTGCTGCTTGTTCTTTTCATAAGGTAATAATTATATACCTATTATGTGTTCATTTTTAGCGTGGGTGAAACCAGGGTTAAGCAAAACAGGAGCTACCATTTGCCTGTGCATATGGAGGAGCAAAATGTTTTGACTTTTAACGTTTTGAGAGCGAGAGCTAAAAAAAAGTGGTTTTAACCGCTGTTAAAACCAGCCCTGGAGTCCTGCCTTTTCAGCACCGCCACTGGAAACCCAGCACACAGTCACTACATTGTTGTGAGAAGGCGAGGCACGTACCCCGGCACACGCTTGGAAGCTGGCAGGGGAGAGTGTAGAAATGCAAAACTAGACTCTCCCAAATAATTGGCATAGGCAAAACTAGTTTGGCCCAGCATTAATGTTGAAGCTTTGGACAAAACTAGACTTGCCTGGGCTAGTCCTAAAATTCAGTGAACTATTGAAAAAATGGGTTTCGCCCAATTGTCTTTTTCAAGTTCTGGGCCAATCTAGATTTGCCCGATTGGATGGTAAGTGGTAACTTCAGGATAGTTTTTGCCAAGATACCCTTGGCAAAACTAGACTGGCCTGGGCAAAACGAGACTCTCCAGACCACCGTGTTTAAACCAATTGAATAAAAGCACAGTGTTTGTTTTGACGTTCCTCTGAAGTAGTTTCTGCTATATTCACAGCACTCTCTGATACATTTCTAATGGCCAGTGCTGCTGTTCTCAAGGTGTTCCTTGTTGAGCACCAGGCCTAGTAATCATACCCACATACAGTAAGACTCAAAACTGGGGTGAAACTTGTTAAGTTTACTTTAACGTAGTAATAATTAAGCTTACTCTTTAATGTGTTTGGACATTAGGTTTTTTTTTTTCAGATAATAAGTTCAGCTAAAATAAGCATACCAAATTATATACACTAGCTTTTGAGTTCACAAAAGCCACTTCTCTGGAACCTTTGTGTTTTGTTTCTCCATATTTTGTTTTAAAGAAAACATCTAAAGAGTGGACATGTTTAATTGTGGTAGTAAGGTAACAATGTTCTTATAGGCCTATGCTTTTATTTTATGGTGAACAGCAAATTGGATTTATTTACAGTATGCTTGGTTTTGTCAAATATATCTTGTGTAGAGTCCACGCATAACTCCAATTCTCTTTTGGTAAAGGACATGGGAGGTCCTTCTCTACGCTGGCTTTGTTGTTTTACAATACTTCAACAGTATTTTCTAGTTTTATATTAGCAGGCTTGTTGCAGTTATTCAGGATAAAGAATATATATATTTTTATAAATAAATGGTTACAAACAGATGTACTGTCCTGTCTTGGAATACTAAAACCAGTCTCTGAAGAAAGGCTGATAGGATTAGAAAGAACAATATTTGCAGACGTGTCATGAGTTAGCTGTTCTCTGAAGAATATATCTGTGCTCTGACTAGGCTTGCTTTATTTCAGGGGCTCACAAAATACCAAAGCAAATCACTCACCTTAAAAAGTAATGTATTTAACAGTGTTTTTTTTTTTTTATTGAAACCTTGTGAAACCTGGTCACAGGGGTTTGCCTCTTAAAGGCAAAGGATCATTTTCACTTTATTTTTAAAGGATCATTTTCACTTTATTCTTTGCTTCTGATCACCAGCTGACCAAATTCAACTGGGCCAAGCTAAGGAAAATCACAGCAAATGAAAGAAGTATCAATAATATCCAACGATTTCCTATCGTTGCCTTTGCATACCAGCTGAAACGACTCAAAGTGAAAGCAGCTAAACCAGGTGTTTAATTAACAGATCTCATGATGCTCCTAAGAAGAACCCCAGTCAGATACCTTGCTATGTAAGTGATTTATCACAGTATTTTGAGAACCTGAAGAATAAACGTCCAATAGGAGCAGTAATGTTCAGTTTCATTTTTGTCCAGTAATGCAAAAATATATCTACTTTGAGTCAAAACATTTTTCCAAGTGATCTTCAGTAGCCATGCAATGGCTCTGTACTAAGAGGCAATGATAACACACAGAGGATCTACAGTGGTAAGCCATTGGTAGAGTGATATATTTTGGTGTAAAAGTGGACTGACAATGCAGTCATTTCAGTCATAGTATCATATCAGTAATATGCGGTAATAATGTGTTCTGCCATTAGGGTTTCTCCAGGGTAATGCACACATATATTACTACAGTTCCCAATGGTGTTTTAGAATAGAACTCTGTAGTGTGCTGTAGTACTTTGTCCCATGACAGTAGCAGAGTAAGAGCTTTGTTTTCCTGGAGGACTGATTAGGGCCTGCATTAATCTGCAGGTAGAAATACAAGGCGGGAGATTCCTAGTGGCCAGCTCATTGTGCCAAGATATGCAGATGCTTCATTTGATTATCATGAGAGAGCTAACCCAATTTCCCCCTTAACCTCTGAAGAGGAAAGTGCCCCATCTCCTATCACAGCAACAACAACAGCAACAAAAACGTTGGTGATTGCAATGCTCCATAGCAGGAATGTACTAACTCAGCCCCAGCAGGCCTTAATAGACCTTACACAACTGTTAAGGCATCTATTGGATTAACATCTGTTCATTCCAGTTGCTTCACCTGAATATTCATGAAGTTCCTTTTCCCTGGGCCACAGACTAGCAGCTGTTTGAAATCCTCAGCAAATGTTCATGAGAATCCCTATAAATGCAAACAGCCTCCAATGTTTGGGGATCCGGCGTCACCACCATGACGCATTCATGTAGCGTGTGTTTTCTGTTTTGGAAGAACAGATTGTGCACATCTGAAGTGGTGGCACATGAGGGATCACTGCATAAGGGTATAGAATTGAGGCAAGAAAGGCAGAAAGAGAGAGTTAAGAGGCTGATTCTAATCCTGTATTAAAAGAGCTAATGCTTCGTGCTTTCTTTAATTTATTCTTGTTTTTAGAGGTAAGGCTGTAGCTTATGAGACAGTTTGCCTCTGCGTATGGTCTCATTAAAGCATTCCTGTTTCCTGTTTGAAAACCAGCTCATTGATCAGTGTTAGTCTAAGTGGGTATGATCAGAGAAACACATTTCTTTATTTACAGAGTAATGGGGCACCGCAGTCTGACATCACAGACTTATGCCATGTTTCCAAATGCACCATGAAAACAGCCTGTAAATGAATCTCCAGATCCAATATCAACATGGGGCTGCCACCGGTTCCATCTGCAGTCTACAGTCCAATCTATAACACAGTCACAGATCACTGGACAGTATCTCTCACATTTTTATATTCCTGCAATTTATAAATGAATTCATTAACCTCCAATATTTCCCTGACAGTATTTACTGCCCTGTATGTCTTTTTCTAAAGTCTGATATTTAAAGCCAGCCTCTCACATGTTTTGCATTGGGTGCTCATTAGGTCCTTTTTCACCATCAGCAGTTGTAAAGATGGAGTCCCAAATCCATCTGATCTCAGTCTGCTGCTGATGGAAATGAACGAGTCTGATTTCAAATCGCTTTCAATGTAGTCCCAGTGGCAGATGGAAATGAACAAGTCTGATTTCAAATCACTTTCAAGGTAGTCCCAGTGGCAGATGGAAATGTGGCTCATGATTGTTGCTTCTAGCTTCCTAACACATCTGTAATTACAATGGACACATTTTCTCTAATAGGCCTTTAAATCAAATAACTACACATGATTTAAAAGAATTTACCATCCTTTTTGTTATATCAATCTGAAAGATGTGCTTTCAACAGTGTCAGATCCTAATTAGAGGTGTTGCGATATGACAATAAAAAGAATAATTGCAATATAAATTGTAATAATTATTCTATCATCAATAGTTTTAATTATCATGGTAATTTATTTACTGTACTTATATTTATGAATTTGCCCACTCTGAGAAAGACGCATCAACTGGACAGAATGCTTAAAAACTATAATAGGAATATCCACTAAATAGCGATAATGAGCCTTTCACTGGGTTTTATAACCACAAGAAGAGCAGCACACAATAAATGTGAATGATACGAGAATGACAGTAACAAACTCTTTCCTCCTAAAAAAAAAAACGATACAATCCGTTATCTGGGACCATTTTGGTTTTAAAAAAAATGACAATGGTCAGGTTATTTAAGAGAGAGGGACACTGTAAATTGTCAAGCTGTTATTTCAAAGAGCACCAACATGGCGAATATGTTCACACATTTAGATCACCACCAAGCTCTTCATAAAGAAACAACATCGGTAAGGAACAGTGTTGATAGTAAAACCAATTGCATGTATAATAATAATCCTAATAAGTTTAAGTATTCCCGTTATACGATTAAAAACCAAAATTCTATATATTTTGTAGCTATATAGGTTAAGGAGAACAAACATTTTAACACTATTTAAAACAGACACAAGCATACTTGCCAGTGTTTGGAAACTGTTCAGCGGGACGCTCGCCCCGTGGGTGAAGGGGGTGTTATATGTATCATACACATGGGAGGGGTCATTCACACTCATTATCATATATAATAATTGACCAGTCGTCCTCAAAGTGGTGCCTGCGAAGCCAGGCCAGCATGCCCGCAACAGCTGTTCTTAAGTTATGAGTAGTGAACACATTTCTAGCGGGTCATAGCATGGGAAAATAAATAAAGCTTTAAACACGTTTTCCAACAAAAGCGTCACAACAGTCTGTTGACAGTACTACTCGCTTATGCAAATGCTACATTTTTTTTTTTTTCCTGAAGGGCCTCTGCGATCGATCAACCAATTGAATATCTACATTTTCTCTGCGGTAGCCCAATCATAAGTTAGCTGGGTGGGACATAAACTGTGTCTGTTTCAGTTGCAGGTACTGACAGTAAATGTAACCAATAGGAGAGTCAAATATCTGCCAAGTTTTACACACCTGTTTAATCATAAGCAAGCAGAGGCTGTTCACGGTATTCTGCATGAAAATTGAAGGCGAGTGAGTAGCCAATGGGAAAGATTGATTTGGTTTCCATTACATGAGAGTAGATGTTAAACTTCATGCTGATTTGAACTCTGCTCTCACCAAGATAAGCACCAACTAAGATGTAGCTATGCAGTAAACTAATGTGATCCATCCATTTGTGTTTTCCATCTGATAATGTGGATATCCTTCTGTGGTGTTGATTGCTGAAGTGTAATGCTGGCTCCAGGGATCAGCTCATTTTGCCTCCCCAGCGCATCAGCACACACAACAGCTGCGATGCTGGCTCTGGGGATTAACCCAATGTGGTCTCCCCAGCTCATCAGCATGACAAACGTTTGGATTGAGCTAAGTCTTCAAGTGGGCACCTTCCATCCTCTGTGTTTCGTTGACTAACCCACGACACCTCAAGAGGGCTCAACAGTGATTCTGGCATCACCCCCCTCCATCCCCCACTCAGCTCAGCCCAGCTTACTTACCTGTACATCAGCGTTGCTTTCTTTCTATTGTGCTTGAGATCCCCATCCAGAATCTTTCCATCTCAACCACAGCCAGTTGCTGCTCCTTTCTGCTGCTTCAGATAAGTTCTTCACTGTGCGATGAACTCTTGGCCACTGAACCCAACATCTCTGAGAAACCGGGTTGTAGAGTGTGCCACAAATCTTCGACAACCCACCTCCACTGGGTAAACTCGGACTCTCCATCCTCGCTGTTCTGCTTCAGCAACTAGTTGAGCTTACAGAAGTTTCTTCCTCTCATATGCCTCATCCACAGCATCTTCCCATGGCATTGTTAACTCTAACAGATGAACAAGGCGTGCTGATTCAGACCACAAGACAATGTCTGGTGGAAGGTTAGTGGTGGCAGTCTCAGGTGGAAAAATAAGTCGTTGACCAATATCTGCCAGCATCTTCCAGTCTCTAGCAGCTTCTAGTTGTCCTGGGCAAGGTTTGGTTTTAACACCTTTTTTTGGTGGTTGCTCTCCTGGGTGGAGGAATATTGTCTTTTGTGTGTAATGCTTTGATGGAACTGGTGGCAACTTATTGGTCAGGTTAAGATGGTCTTCCAATGCTAAGGCCAAACATCACAGCACCTGGTCATGGCGCCAAGTAAAACATCCTTGGCTAAGACCCACCTTACATCCTGTCAAAATGTGCCTTAATGTTGCAGGTGATGAACACAAAGAACATGAGGGATCCTCACCCACCCAGAGGTTTAGGTTCTGTGGTGACGGGAGAACATCATATGCTGATCTGATGAGGAAACTGATCCTGCTCTGTTCCATTGTCCATAGGTCTTGTCAGCCGATCTTGCGTTGTTCCACACTCTCCCATCTCATCCATTCTCCCTGCTTGGCCTGGGAAATGGCCTTTTCACACCTGATAATCTCCTCCTGCTTTTGTACCTCATTGACTACCAGCTTCCTCCGTTGAGCTGGGGTTGCCTTGTGCCATGTAGGAGGAGCTGAACTGAGAACAAAACCTATTTTTCCGTGCTGAACTTAATATCTCCGATTCGAAGGGCAGCCTTAGTGTCTTCCATAGCTTTCTTTTCTGCCCATTTTCTTCCAGTTTTCAACACAGGGCTGCCTCCCTTACTCATTTGTTGCGTGAATCTACTAATGTCATTTCCAGTCAGACTTTGGCGCACTTAAACTCCTTGGTTAAAGCAAAGATTGGTAGCTGCAGTATTCCTTTACCATAAAGTCCCACTCTGCTGAGGCAGTGTGAAACTTCAAACCATTTCCTGACATATGAACTGATTAAAGCTTCCAGCTTCTCAACTGTTGTCTAGGAAACCTCGTACACAGTCAGTGCCACAGCAGTCTTGGCAGTAGACCAAACTAAAAGCACCAGAGTTTCAGTGTGCCTGGTAAAGCTCTGTTGTCGATGCTCTTCAGCCCTTCCACTGCTTGCTGTCTAACTTCTCCCACACAAACTGTTTCCTTTAGATCCCCGTCGTACCATCTCCCTAGACTTTTCACTGGCTTCTCGGACACTGTTGGTATTGCCTCACCATTAATGTAGAACCTTTTATCTACTACTTTACCTTTAATTATAGAGATGCTCCTTGATTTAATGGGCTTGAATTGCATTTGTGCTCATTCAATATTATTGGTTAATTTGCCCAATAACTGATTAGTGTAGGCTACTGTTGTAGTCATTGTTGTCATGTCATCCATGTATGCTCGAATTGGTGGTAGTCACAGTCCAGAAGCCAAGCTCTCTCCTCCCACTACCCATTTTGCTGCCCTTATAATTACTTCCATTGCCATGGTAAAAAACAGTGGAGAAATGGTACATCCTGCCATTATACCAACTTCTAGGCATTGCCATGTAGTGCTGAATTCTGAAGTTGAAAAACTAAATTGCAAATCTCCAAAGTAGGCTTTCACTAAATTTGTTATTGTCATCGGTACGCTGAAAAAATCAAACGCCGCCCAAAGAAGTTCATGTGGCACTGAACCATATGCATTAGCCAAATCCAAGAATGTCACATGGAGCTCCTTCCTCTCCTTTTTTGTTGATTGTTGACAATCTCTGAGCAATAATGCTGAAGAAATGCTTGTAGAATCTTTTTCTTTTGGTATAAAGACTCCACCTGCTTGGCACCATGCTCTTGGTACAATCTATTTTTCTCATGCCACTTTCATCAGTTTCCACAGGATTCGTAGAACTCCAGAAGCACTCTTGTACAATCTGTACGGAACTCCATTAGGCCCCGGAGATGAAAATGCCCTGGCTTTGTTTACAGCTTGCTCTACTTCTTTCCACTTAGGTGCACAGTCCTCCATTTGGTATTCGGGTGGATTGATAGGTGGGATATCTGACGAAATTGCCTTTTTGAATCTGTAGGTGTTTCCTCCAAATATCTCTCCAGCTCAAAGTTAGATGATTTTGTGTGCCATTTTTCTCACTGGTGAATATCTTCTTTACAAATTTGAATGGATCTTTATAAAACTTAGTTCTTGCATGCTGTTTCTTTTTGTAGTGTTTCCGTGTTGCAAGTTTATCTTTTATGATCCTTTGTAACAGATGGAGTTCCTCCTTCTGACTTTGTTCTGCTTTTCTCCATTGCTTCCTCAGCTGTCTCCTTTCTCTAACTAAGCGTTCAATCTCCTGCTGCTGTCTAGACTTTCCAGGAATAGTTTGTACTTTTTCCTTCCTTTTTTCAATTCCAAATCTCTTGCTTACATATGCGTAGATGATGTCCCCAAATTTATCCAGCTTCTTTTCAACTGTTCCACTTAACCTTTCCAAAGTAAAACCGAGATCCATGTTTACTGTGTCCCACGCAGTTTTTTCACAAGCTCTTTGCCATTTAACTCCAGGCTTGTGTCCGTTGAGGTTCTTTTCTCTCTTACGCTGGTTCGTCTGACCGGGTTCGCAAGGATCATTAGGTTCAGCACTAAATTTCGCTGACTGTTATTGAGAAAAATAATACATTTCGGTATTTAGAATTTAATTTTCACTATATATATATTTTTAATTTCACCAGACAAGGGAAACACATAGTAGATTTAGTTACAAATCCACGTTCTCTGAATAATTGTACTAGAGATGAGCAATCTTTAAAAGTAGTAGTAGTCGTTTTGACAAATTTGCCAATTGGAAACAAAGCGAGACGCTATCTATCCTCTTTTATTTTAGTTTATTAATGGTTATCTGTGTAAACATGCTATTTAAAAATATTTGCATTTTGTATTTTATATAAATTATTTAAAGAATAAGCGCAGCATGCACAATTACTGCCTGAGACTTGTCCTTGTCAGAGTGAGCCAAGAATAACTCCCACTAAAACTAATATATATATATATATATATATATATATATATATATATATATATATATATATATATATACAATGAGCACAAGGGAAGAGAAGCAGTTACATGGATACACCACAGCAGTAACACAAACACACTCTGTCTTTTAAGACGTTTTAAGTTTTAAGACGAGGCGACCCAATAGGTATACAGGTTCAGCTTAGCAACACTGAACAGATTAATACGTCAACAATATCATAGAACAGTCTCAAAGTCCTCCCTATAAGGAGTTGTTTTTTGCACAAAGCCCAGGGAAAAAGTTCTACACTCTCTCATGAATACAGCAACCTTGAACACATTCTTTCCCTAATCTTTTGCAAATGCAGCTGCATCAAACACAAAGTCACTCTGCACTAGAACATTTTGTGTGAAAAGCATAACAGTAGCAAAAGCATAACAGTAGCAAAACAAAACAGTTTATGAAAAGCAAAACAGTCATCTTGCACTAGAACGTTCTGCCTTAAAAACATCACGCATTCCTCCTTAACCCTGCAAGTGCCGACCTGGATGTTGATTGCCTCTTATAGTGATGAATTCTGCAACTCTCAAGGTTTGTTGCCCCTTTAATTCAGGACCCAGGACACAGAAATCGATTTTTCTAGCGCTTACGCGCACTTTTAATAAACAGAAACAGAAATAAACAAAACAAACACCTGGCTCTTTATTGAGCACTGACTACTACCCTCAGGAACCTAACTAACACAGGACAGCTAAGCTGTTTACCTGTAACACACACTGACAAAACAGAACACACAAAAAAAGGCTTTTTCACCTTTTTGTTTCGGTTGAAATCACCCCTCAACCGGGCTCCTCACACACCAGCAGCCCTGAACAGACTGGCTGCTTTCTTTACATACCCTGCACCTGGCTCTAATTTACAATGATAGCCAGGTGCAGGGGATAATTAACAATTAAACAATTACCAATTACGAAATCAACAGAACTAACTTTAAACAAAACGTACGTTTCCACCTGTTTTAGACAGGGAGGAATCTGTCCCTCTCCCTGCTACTTTACAATATATATACAGTGTCTATATATAGAAGGCAGTGTTTAAGATAAGAACCTACCACACGACCAGCATGACAGTAAACATAGACACAATGAAGTGTTCTTACCTTTGTATACAGGTAAGTTAGTAATCAGCAGATGTGTCAAACGCACGAAGAACACAGTGTGTGGTTTTCATTAACTCTACTGTGCAGAATAAATTAATTTTTTTAAATATCAGGACTTTCTTCATATGCTTCTGGACGCAGGACAATTGCGGACCATATAGGGACTGTTGGCATGTATGCACAAGGATATAGTGAGTACGGTGTGTACTAGAACAGGAACATCAATATATTTGGCTACTCCCCAAGCTAAATGTTAGTGTTTTCAAATGTTAATTTAATTAACGTTTAACATTACTGTGTAAAAGGTTTAGTCAGGTGTGAAACAATGCTGTAAAGTAAGAATGCATTCAAAAATAGACATGTTAATAGATTATATTTATCAATTAACTAAATGCAAAGTGAGTGAACAGAAGAAAAATCTAAATCAAGTCCATATTTGGTGTGACCACCCTTTACCTTCAAAACAGCATCAATTCTTCTAGGTACACTTGCACAAAGTCAGGGATTTTGTAGGCATATAGTCAGGTGTATGATTAAACAATTATACCAAACAGGTGCTAATGATCATCAATTCAATATGTAGGTTGAAACACAATCATTAACTGAAACAGAAACAGCTGTGTAGGAGGAATAAAACTGGATGAGGAACAGCCAAACTCAGCTAACAAGGTGAGGTTGCTGAAGACAGTTTACTGTCAAAAGTCATACACCATGGCAAGACTGAGAACAGCAACAAGACACAAGGTAGTTATATTGCATCAGCAAGGTCTCTCCCTGGCAGAAATTTCAAGGCAGAAGAAGCACAAAGAAACGGGCAATGTTGAAGACCGTAGACACAGTGGTCAGCCAAGGAATCTTACTGCAGCAGATGAAAAACACACCATGCTTACTTTCCTTCGCAATCGGAAGATGTCCAGCAGTGCCATCAGCACAGAATTGGCAGAAAACAGTGGGACACTGGTGCACCCATCTACTGTCCGGATAAGTCTGGTCAGAAGTGGCCTTCATGGGAGATTTGCGGCCAAAAAGCTATACCTTCGACGTGGAAACAAGGCTAAGCGACTCAACTATGCACGAAAACACAGGAACTGGGGTGCAGAAAAATGGCAGCAGGTGCTCTGGACTGATGAGTCAAAATTTAAAATATTTGGTTGTAGCAGAAGGCAGTTTGTTTGCCGAAAGGCTGGAGAGCGGTACACGAATGAGTGTCTGCAGGCAACAGTGAAGCATGGTGGAGGTTCCTTGCAAGTTTGGGGCTGCATTTCTGCAAATGGAGTTGGGGATTTGGTCAGAATTAATGGTCTCCTCAATGCTGAGAAGTACAGGAAGATACTTATCCATCATGAATACCATCAGAGAGGCATCTGATTGGCCCCAAATTTATTCTGCAGCATGACAACGACCCCAAACGTACAGCAAAAGTCATTAAGAACTATCTTCAGCGTAAAGAAGAACAAGGAGTCCTGGAAGTGATGGTATGGCCCCCACAGAGCCCTGATCTGAACATCATCGAGTCTGTCTGGGATTACATGAAGAGAGAGAAGCAACTGAGGCTGCCTAAATCCACAGAAGAACTGTAGTTAGTTCTCCAAGATGTTTGGGCCAACCTACCTGCTGAGTCCCTTCAAAAACAGTGTGCAAGTGTACCTATAAGAATTGATGCTGTTATGAAGGCAAAGGGTGGTCACACCAAATATTGATTTGATGTAGATTTTTCTTCTCTTCACTCACTTTGCATTTTGTTAATTGATAAATATAAACTATTAATATGTCTATTTTTGAAAGCATTCTTACTTCACAGCATTTTTTCACACCTGCCTAAAACTTTTGCACAGTACTGTGTGTGTGTGTATATATATATATATATATATATATATATATATATATATATATATATATATATATATATATATATAGCGGTCTCAGTTAACTCAGGCAGACACATCACACAGGGCGAGGCAATCCACACACAGGCAGAGGCAAGTCTGAACCCAGGACCTCTCGCACTAAAGCATAGCGTCAATACCGATGTACAAATATCTGGCTTATGTTTTTGTGTGTGATTATGTCACCTACCAGTCCTGCTGCTGCCTTCCCCTGTGTACACTACAATATATTACAAAGTTCTGATCGAGAAACATTTTAAAAACTGTGAGGAGAGGCTCACCACAGCTAATCTGTATTCACATTTTTTATATTTATTCATTTTCATATGCTCATCTAGTGGGACTGGAGTAAAACTTAAGGCAGGCTGATGTGACCAGCTCCATTAGAAATGTGTTTAACCCAATAATAGTGTAGCTATTGGATTTGGGAATAAGATAAATCTAAAATCAGACTAACAATTTTGAGAAAAACCTAAACTAATCATGTAAAAAAAAAAAAAAAAAAAAAAACTTTTTTAAAAAATGGGCCAATCTTGATTAAAATGGCACTTTAGTTTATCTGCAGTAACTGATACTGGTGTTTCTTGTTTAAAAAAACTGTTATTAGAGTTCTATATTTAAAATATTGAGTGTTTTGTAAATATCTGTTGTATTATAATTAAGCACAATATTTTTTCAATTTGGTTTATAATGTTGTAAAACACGTTTTAACTTAACATTTTAAATCTAATAATTTTTTTTGTAGTTCTTTGTAAAATATCATGCTATCGTGTATCATGACATCCCTAATCCTAATACCATCAACACTGTAACCAAAAAGGTCTCTTCAATGTTAAATAAGTGAGCTTAATTAGAGGATTTTTTCTGTTACAACGAGACTGCTTTTTTGTATTGATCTAAATGGCAGTGATATTTGCCTCCATTTGGATCAATTTAAAAAACGTATGTTTATAATAAAAAATAATTGCCCATTTCTATTGCCTAATGATATTATTGAAAACTACCCCTAACAAAAAACCACTTGCAGTTTGTACCACATCACCTGAATGTAAAACACATATAAACCATATGTCACATTTTCTAATTCCACTTTTTTTTTTTTATATAAAATACTAGGATTAAACCAAAATTGCATGTATCTTAAAAACACACAGACATACTGTATAGCATGCTAGAAGCAACCACATTAAAACTAATTTTGCCTGCATTAACAGATGGCCCGTCTGTTAAAATCAGATGGGTAGTATCTTTCATCAGTCCCCCCCCCCCCCCCCCCCCCCACCTGTCAGAATGCTGAGGAGAAGCAGTTAATTACATTCTGAAAACCTATCAGTACTAACTCAGACAGATCTGATCAAAGCTTGAGGGCATTCAAAATGATATTTAAATAACTTAAAAATTAAAAAGTAAAACATCAACAACAAATGAAGGTGTACAAAGATGACAAAGTTAACCCTAAACCATACTTTAAGTGCAGTACAGAAACCAGGACCAGAGGACACAATTGGAAATGAAGTGGAGATAAACTTAGAACAGAGGGAAGGAGAGACTTCTTTACACAGTGGTGAGGATACAGATGTTGTCATGTTGTTGATGCTGAATCCCTTGGATCCTTTAGACACAACTTGATAACATTTTGACATCAATCAGCTACGAGGAACCGGACAAGCATAGGTCTTTGATGCTATCCCCTGTACATTTGCATTCTTTACTGTGGTAATTTAGCTTACTGATGCTTTAACATGGGTTTTTTATTTAACAAAGGAAATGCAGACTATAGACTAGGTAAGGGTTAGTGATGATATCCATTTTTTAACAGTCCATTTTTTAACTCATGCTATTCTGTCCTATAGACAAGCAGAGAACATGAAAACTTGATATTGATTGGACAAGGATCAGCCGCTAATAAAGATCTCCTCTGAGGGAATCTGGCATGTGATGCGCTGCCTCAGTGATGAAAGGAGCCATTTTTCATACCGGATGAAAGAAGCTGCTGGTTGGATCAGAAATGAAACCCGATACACAAGATTATATCGGTGCCAATAGCTTAGAAGAGAGAATATCTGAAGTATCCAGGCATTGTTGGGGATGAATGCTTCCTTTCTCTCTGGGAAGGTTGCTTATAGAACCTGAGCAGAGGTGCCTGGGGGAAGTTTATAACTGAGGCCCTTGTCTGAGAGCAAGGGTTCAGTTTCCGGGCCAGACAGGCTTCAGCGTTACATAACCACAGTCCTGGATGAAAGATGTTCAGGTGAGCCCTCTGTGTCTTCACTTACCATATAACTCTCTAGAGCCAAGCAGCAGTGATATTGAGAGCCCTGCCAGACGTCTGGCTTTCACTCATATAATGTGTACCTGGGAAAAACAATTCAACATCAGTTTTTAAAATGTTACTTCAGTTATTGTTTTGATGTGTTTCTTGTTCACTTCATAAAGTTATAATTCTTGTATAGCTTTCATGGGAAAATAGGAGATTCACATATTTTTACTAGTTTCTAAACTAAATTTGACCAGCAACAATTAATTCTAAATCCCACTACCTCCTGCACTTTCACTGCCATTGAGGATTCTGGCACTTTTGCATAGTGGTTAAGACATTCGCTTGCAGTGTGCTAGGTTGTCGGTTTGCGCCCAGCCTCTGCCCTTTTACATCGGCTTTAAGGGTTTAGATGTATTAGCTGGAATATTATTCCTCAGCTTATCTGTTCTTCAGAGTAATGAGATATGATTGCATTCTTTCAATTTGACATTACCAGCAGTGATCTGGACTGCTCTGCTTTAAAGCTCATATGTATTTTCAAACAGAACAAGTTCCTCTAGCATTCATACAATACAATCTAACTGTCATAAGTATAGCAGGTGTTAAGAATGAAAGACACTGTAGCAATATGGTAACATCAAAGATCTGTGATTAACTGGGCACCTTGAGCTCAGTACTAACGCTCCCTACAAATGTTCCCAAGATCTTTTTTTGATTCATCAAGGAATGTTCAGGTTCAGAATATGCCTATCAGAACATGCTAATCCAGTCTGTGGTGTTCATGTACACTGGAGAGCAGATTAATATGGGATATCTCTTCTGAACCTGACCACAGCTGCTCCTCCGTAGACAGCCTGCAGGGGAGATTCAAAGACACAGCATGTATGAGAGGTTTATATAACCAGGCCCTTCCACCATGTCATGTCCTAAACATCTATTGTTCTCTAAAATAAAGGCTGCTCATCTACAGAAATGTTAGCAAAGCATTTCAAAAATAGACCTTCCATAGTTGCAACTTCCAGAACCTGTTATGGATGTATGGAGCCTGTATCTTTCAATAATTCATTAATTGTGCTTTTGTAATGCCCATTTCCAAATCAAGTGCCTTCATGTAGCCTGCAGTTCAACTAAGTTTATATACTTTTATATTGTTTTCATTGTTTGTGACCCCTGTTGGTCTAGTCAGTTTACTTCTGGTGAAACTTGCACTATGCAGGTTTACTAAATAGGGTTCACAGAGGCTGCAAGTGGGTATTACTGATCAAGAGGAGCTTGGTATGCTTACAAGTGTTACCATTATTTAACTCCTGTTCTCTTCTTGTTGTTTACACTGTGTACTTGTCACAAAGATGGCTGCAGTGGGTGACGTCAGACCAGAGCCAGGAAATAAGCAACAGAGAGGTGGAGTTTGGTGGAGCTGAGCGAATGGTCTCGCTCAGCATTTAATAGTGCACAGACAGACAGAAAATAAACAGTTGTAACAATACAAAAACAGGACACAGCACATTTGCCAAAATAACCAGACAAACAAATCGGACTAGACAAACACACGGTGAGCAGATATTTTACTTATTACTTATTATTATTAATTACCTCCGTACCCAATCCCATTCTCCACTCACCGAACACACAACCCAGAGTGGGTGAAAACATGTAGCTTTTATGCAGCTGTACCGTGACTAGATTGCTAATCAATCATTCAATTGGAGTCGCGGTACAACTGCACGTGAATTAATAAAGTGCAATTCCCCGTGCTCACATATTATTACTTTTTACTTGCACGTGAAGTGCTGTGCAATCTTCTTGCCTAAATACAAATATACATTTTAAACAGACCCATTATATCCCGTGTACCAATGACTATACACCAACATTTAACACACCACACGCAACATATAACAGAAAATACACACAGGGGCAGGCACTTTGTCACAGTACTGCATATTGTTTTCTGTTTTACAAATTAAAAGCACCCCTGTGGTCTCAAAAGAGCTTTGACATCTCTTCTCTTGAAGTCTAGCTGGTACACCAGAGTGTAACCATTTACAAAAGAAAAAGAGAGACAAACAAAACACAGCAGACTTACACGAAACAAACAAGTATCGTGCTGAGCTATATTAGCATGAGTAGCAATTGTTAGTTTTTCTCTCCTTCTCTCTCCCGTTCTTCACTCACCGAACACCCAACCCTGAGTGAGTCCCAGCACATAAACTTATTTGTGCAAGCTCCGTGCCCACATCCTAATACACAGTTTATCTGCAAGTGAAGTGATTGTGCCATTCCCTTGGCTAAATATAAATATACATTTTAACAACACTCGTTCTACATAGCCCAATTTATACCCCATGCACCACACCAACAATAACACACCACATACAACATAAAACACAAAAATACACATGGGCAAGGAACCTCGCCACATATCTCCCCCTTTGTGCACAGCACACATGGCCTCAAAGGCCATCTCCCCCCCTAAAAGCCCAAAAGTCCCGCTCAAAGTGCTGGGCCAAGAATAGAGGCTTTAATAGGCCCATGTGCGGCAATGTTTTCTGTGGCAATGCTGTCAGAGCTAATGCTGACAGCAAGGTGGCACACTCCCTCCACTGATCGGCTACTGGTGGCAATTTTAATTAAAACCAAATTTACTGATCATATTACTCCAGTCTTAGCCACGCTGCATTGGCTTCCAGTGGAGATCAGAGTAAATTTTAAAATCCTATTGCTGACTTGGTGCCAAGCTGTATCTGCGAGCTTCTGGTACCATAAACCGCAATGTGCTTCTGTGATCCTATGATTCCGGTCTACTCAAGGTACCAAAAACTAAGCAGCGAGCTTTCGGGGACAGAGCCTTTTCATGTCTAGTCCCAAGGCTGTGAAACGACCTCCCAAAGGTCATAAGGGATAATGACTCTGTAACTACTTTTTAATCTAAGTTGAAAACACATTTTTATTCAGTGGCTTTTGTTGTATGAACAAATTGTTATGTTTTATTGTTCAGCGCTTTGAGATGTACATGATCGTTGCCTATAACAAAGATTATTATTATTACTATAATGCCAGCAGCTTATCATCTGATAGTGGCAATGGCAGCGGTTTTCTAGCTGACAGCGGAAATGTAGCTTCCCAGCAGGTGGCCCAAGGCGACAGCAAGCAGATGATGGCAAGCAGGCAACCCCAGGTAATGACGAGCAGGTGACAGCGAACTAGCCTCCCCAGGCCATGGCAACTCAGCAACCCTAGGCGTTGTGGACTTGGCAGCCCGAAGCGATGCGGGCTCGGCAGCCCCAGGCGGTGCAGGACAGGCAACCCCAGACGGTGGAAGTGGGAGCTGCAGGTAGTCCTTCCTTGCAGTGGAGATGGGAGTGGCAGGTAGTCTCCCTCTGATGGTGGAGGTGGGAACTGCAGGTCCTGGCGGCGAAGGTGGGAGCAGCGGGTAGTCTCCCTCTAGTGGTTGAGGCAGGATAGTCTCCCTCTGGTGGTGGAGGTGGGAGCTGCAGGTAGTCTCTCTGGTAGTGAGAGCTGCAGGTAGTCTCCGTCTGGTGGTGGAGGTGGAAACAGCAGGCAATCTACCTCTGCTGGTGGGGTATCTCTATGCTGTTGGCAGTGAGAACTGCAGGTAGTCTTCCTGTAGTGGTGGAGACAGCAGGGCTCCTCCTCCTTGCGCTGGAGACACTAGCTTACCCCTCTAGGGCTGTGGACACTCATGCCCCCCCTTCTAGGTGCTGGACGCTCGTGCTCCCCCCTTCTGGGCACTGGACGCTCGTGCTCCCCCCTTCTGGGCACTGGACGCTCGTGCTCCCCCCTTCTGGGCACTGGATGCTCGTGCTCCCCCCTTCTGGGCGCTGAATGCTCATGCTCCCCCCTTTTCTGGGCTGGCAGCTCCTCCTCTTTCTCTTGGAGGGGGCAGCATACCACCATGTGCCCATACTATCCACATGCAAGGCACCATCCTCACTCCTCAAGGCCACTGAGGATGTCCTCCAGCCTGTCAACCCACTTAATTTGGGCTGTGTCACAGTTACACCACTCCTCATGCAAAACTCCAGAAAAAAATGTACCCGCAGTACCATCTCCCTCCTGGCCTGTGACTGTGGCACTGTAGTCCCACTTCTGATCACCATATGCGGCAGGCTGGCGTGTATGTTGGTGTCACAGACCCCGAAGAAGAGAGACGCAGGCAGCACTGGAGTATAAAATGTGCTGATGCACGGTATTTATTAAATAACAAAAGACTTTCATAAAACACAAAACGACCAAAAGAAACAGACAGACAAACAAAACACAGCAGATGAACAGGAAACAAACCAGTATCATGCTGAGCTATATCGGCACAAGTAGCCATTGTTAGATTTTACTCTCCTTCTCTCTCCCTTTCTCCACTCACCGAACACCCAACCCCGAGGGAGTGACTGATGCATCTATATATACAGCTGTGCTGGGATTCAATTACTAATTAATCATTCATTTGACTCCCAGCATGTGAACTAATTTGTGCAATCCCTGCGCACACATCCTAATATACATTATATCTGCAATTGAAGTGATTGTGCAATCCCTGTGCCTAAATACAAATATACATTTTAAATCACTCATGATACATAGCCTAATTTATACCCTGTGCACCACTATAGCCACACCACATACAACATAAAAAAAAACACAGTGATGGGGCACACCGCCACAGAGATATTGGGGCTTTTTCCAATTTGCACCCACCTCCACCAAATTCACACCAAGGGAAACAAAACCAAGTGCTGGACTACATTCAAGTGATGGGAATGTTAAACGGTATTATAAATGTTCTGCCTCTACTCATTGGAGATGACAATTCTGATAGGCTCCGCCTTTAACAATTCTATAAAGGTATCCCATTCTAGCTCTGGCACATGCACACTAATGACACACGTCTTTGAGAGAGTGGTATTTTTGTTTCCTCCTCATGTGACCGTCATCTGGATCTTTTTCTTGACTAGTTGGAGAAGCCAATTTATCATGCAGAAGTAGATATTGAGTCCCACCCAGCTTGCTCAAGTCCGTAATGATGAACATCTTGTGGGTTAATAAGGCGAGTGAAGAGCTTGGATTTACTGCAGGCATGTGTTTCTCATTAGGGAGGGCCGCAAGGAAATACAAAGTGCTGACCCATCCACTCAGGAGGGCACTGCTTTAGCTTAATTTTTTTTAGTTAGAGCTAGAGAAGGGAGGCGGCCGGTGGAGGGCCTGTTTTAGAAAGGTATGTCACAGGATGTCAGATTTAATGAAGAAATCAGAATATTTCCCACATCTTCCTGCATGTTCCTTGTTCCGATGAGTCTGTTCTGTGTGGTCCCTACAAAGGGTAGCTGATTACAGTGATAATGCAGAATATGTATATAAATAAATGCATTCTTCAGAACTAATAAACAAAAAGGCATCTGTTTAGGAAAAATCACTTGAATGAGACAAGCCAGAGTTTTAAATTGCATTACTCTATTTGTTAAAGAAAAAAATATATATATAATTGGGGTCGGCTGATAATTCCACCCAATAATTCCACAGAAATGTTAAATTGTAACTCACGGTCCATGAGTAATTCACCTGGTAAAGGCATGGCCACATGGTGTGCAGGATGAGTCGTACAGTCAGGGATTACAGAGGGACTGTTGTATAGGCTCTTGCACTCCCATGGGTGAACTCAAGCAGACAGCTGCAGGGCCGTCTCCAGAAACATCAGCCCCCGAGTTCATGGGTGTAAAGAGGCAATTGGCTTGGTCATGGGATGCCCACTGACCTTCAGTCTCTAAGAGCTGTGTGGGGAAATGAGCTGCAGAATTAAATATACTGTTAGAACAGGCATTAGAAATAAATATTTTAAACCAAGCACATAACAGCAGTGTTCATGTAAATGAAATGATCCCCTGGCCTGGGAGCATTGTTTTTTCAGGTGGCAGGGTGATTTAGGAATTATTTCTGTATGTGGCCCCTTGAAGCCATCTCGCAGCCACCCCTCCAGCAAAAATGTGCTGCTAAAATCCCCTGCTATAATGTACTGTCCATACAACTAATGTAACAATGTGCTTGGTGTACTCTGGATCCCACTGAGCATTGAAATACATAAACTGTTGTCATTTTAATCTGCCAAATGCTGTTCATTAATTATGCGCAACAACTCCACTTCTGGTAAAGGTGTCATCTTCTGCACAAATAACTTTAAATCAAATTCTAAATGTTCCTTCTAAAAAAAATCCTTAATTCTAAAAAATTCTTTACCTTGCTGGTAACATAAAACTATCATGCAGTTAATTACCTTGTGACTTTTAGCAACAGTTATGGTAATGTGTATTTGAAACACGTAAAAGCAGATGGCAAGCAGCATGGTAACATGTATGTTCAACACATGAAAGCAGAAGGCAAGTACTACAGTAATGTGTATGTGAAACACATGAAAGCAGAAGACAAGCTATACATCTTAGTAGATCTTTTTGCCTTGACCCAGGCCTTGCATACAAAGAATCCCAGGAGGCAGTACTTTCACAATGCTGAGGTAGCCCAGCAACACAGAGAAAGATATAGAATACGTTGAGCTATGGAAATAATATGCTATGCATTAAGCTGCCACATATCAGTTCTTTGGTGCATGTTATTTTTAACATAAAATTTCATGCATTAATATCCAACGCAGGAGGCAAGACTTGGTAGATAACTCACCAGAGCCAAAGCCAAGAGCCTTTTCTAATCAAGACATTGTCTGGTTAATGGTGCTGCATTTTAGGGTCCTCATCCAAAAAATGGACTCCTATGCGTTGATTGCGCCTCTCCGACCGTCTGTCTGTCACACTCTACCTGGCGAATACATTAGCTGCCTTGATTTTGCTCTGTCTTCACCAGACTTTTCTCATACACTCAACACTGGACTTTTCCACCCTTATAAAAGTGCTCCATAGTAAAAGCACAGCAAAGTGTAATAAAGCATAGTGAATGCATGATAAAGCATAGCAAAGCAATGTACAGAACAGTGTGATATGGTAAACCAGGATAAGTTATGGTTCACATATGGTATTACCATGGAAACATAGTAAAAGTGTAAAAAGACCATAGTAATCTTGTATAAGGGAGATTGTATTTGGTTATCTTGATTTTATACTTTAAGTATGACATAATTTTGATGATTGTAGCCAAGTTACTCTCGAAAGAAAAATGCAAAATGAGGCAAAACTCTAAGGAAGGAGATACCTGCTGGCTTGAGTGACTTTATCATTCATTCCCTGGTGTCAGTGATTTGAATTAAATATGTAAAAAGTGTTCAGACTACAGTAGCTGTGTTTTTCAGAATCCCTTCTTGGGTTTATATTCCCTTTTTGAGCTTTCCAAGTATGTGCTTGTTGCTTCAATTAGCACAAGGTTAGATGCAAGGTGAGCTGTCAGGAGGAAAAATGGAAGGGCCACAAGAGTATGTGGACAGACCGCCCTCTCTCAAACACACACTCTCTGGCACAGAGAGACACATAATTGATGTGAAAGAGCACTGCCCTCCTATCACTGCGGCTGAAATATGGCTTGCCTCCTGTGCTGTCAGGTGTGTTCTGGGCTGAGGACATAAGGGGAGGCAGTGACGGACGGCACTGTCATTCACCGAGTGGGCATTTGAATAAAGAGAAGCAGCATTTGAATGTCAGACTTCTTGGTAGGACTTCAAAAAAGTGCTAGTAGATAAGATGGATTTCTGTCTTGCACAGTGAAGGACTGTCTGTTCCTTTTGAGCAAGACTAAAAAGGTTCATAACAGGGCTAATGATGTGTTACAGTGCCTATAGAAAGTCTACACCCTCTTTGAAAATGTTCAACTTTTGTTGTCTTATAGCCTGGAATTAAAATGCAGTATATATATATATATTCATTTAGCTACACATCCTACCCCACAACTTCCAAGTGAAATAAAATTCTAGAAACTTGCAGAAAAATAATTAAAAATAAAAACTGAAATAGCTTGGTTGGATAAGTATCCACCCCCCTTGTAATAACAATCCTAAATTAGCTCAGGTGTAACCAATTGCCTTCAAAATCACACACCAAGTTAAGTGGCCTTCATCTGTGTTAAATTGTAGTGTTTCACATGATTTCAGGATAAATTCAGACGTTCCCTCTGCTGGGTAGTGCATTTCAAAGCAAAGAACCATGAGCACCAAGGCGCTTTCAAAAGAACTTTGGGACAAAGTTGTTGAAAGGCACAGATCGGGGGATGGGTATGAAAAAAATATCAAAGGCCTTGAATATCCTTTGGAGCATGGCCAAGACGATTGAGAAGTGGAAGATGTATGGAACCACGAAGACCCTGCCTAGATTGGGCTGTCCCTCCAAACTGGATGACTGAGCAAGAAGGAGACTGATCAGAGAGGCTTCCAAGAGGCCAATGGCAACTTTGCAAGAGCTACAGGCTTTTATGGCCAAGACTGGTCAAAGTGCGCATATGACAACAATATCCCAAGTATTCCACAAATCTGGCCTGTATGGTAGAGTGGCAAGAAGGAAGCCATTACTCAAGAAAGCCCACCTTGAATCCCATTTGAAGTATGCAAAAAGACACTCAGAAGATTCTGTAGCCGTGCAGCAAAAAGTTATAGCGTTATATTTGGTGCAAACCCAACACAGCACATCACCCAAAGACCACCATCCCTACTGTGAAGCATGGTGGTGGCAGCATCATGTTCTGGGGAAGTTTCTCATCGGCAGGGACTGCGGCACTTGTCAGGATAGAAGGAAAAATGAATGGAGCAAAGTACGGAGAAGTCCTTGAGGAAAATCTGCTGCCCTCTGCAAGAAAGCTGAAACTGGGACGGAAGTTCACCTTTCAGCATGACAACAACCCAAAGCACAAAGTTGGTAGAGACCTATCTCAACAGACTCACAGCTGTAATTGCTGCCAAAGGTGCTTCCACCAAATATTAACTCAGGGGGGTGGAGACTAAACCAATTATGATCTTTTAGTTTTGTATTTTTATATATATATATATATATATATATATATATATATATATATATATATATATATATATATATATTATTTTTCTCAATAAAAACTTTTTTCCCCTTAACAGTGTGGAGTATGGTGTGTAGATAAGTGAAAAAAAAAATCCTCATTTAAATGCATGAAACTCTGAAAAACAACAAAATGTGAAGAAAGTTCAAGGGGGTGTAGACTTTCTATATGCACTGTATGTAATCATTTACTTATCATCTTTCTGGGTGTCTGACAAGAGTAGAACCTGAGGAGTATACCAGCTGTATAGTGTGTTACAGTCTTCATCTTATAGGAGGGCATGTCTCTGAATACTATGGTTTTAGTTGCATCTTAAAGGCTTTGCATCTTCCAGTGTCGTTTGAATTCATTTTTTGTAGCTCATTTACCATGTTGCAATTTTCTGGTGTTTGCAAGAATTCCAGGTGGGGTTCTGATTCTTTCTGTTTTTTGGGTTTTTTTTTTTTTTTTTTTGCATTGCTTTGAGCTGCGTCATCTGGGGAATCCTAAATGCTGACTGAACAGACTTCCTTATTCCATTCAAATCCTGTGACAATGTGATCCAGGCAAGCTCAAAGCAGGACAAAGTCAAGTAAAGGCAGCTTTAGAAAATTATAATACTAACCATAACCCAGAACCACTCCAAATGATTGCAAACACTATAAAATAGTATGCAAAATGTCAAATGACATTAAAATGACTACACATAAGATTCAAATGTAAGACCACATGTTCTTTATTTTTAATACATTTAGTTGTTGCCAATGATTTTACCCCATGTTTTCCCAATTTGGAGTCGCCAATTGTATGTAGTGATCTCGGTCCACCGCTGCAACCCCCTCGCCCGCTTTGGTGAAACAGCAGCAGACACACGCGTCCTCTGAAATGTGCCCTGCCAAGCCATCTTTTTCGCACTGCACAGCGAAGCCATGAGACCCATAGTGCCAGAGGACAACACAGATCTGAATGGCTCCACAGCAGACCCGCAGGCGCCCTACCAGCCACAGGAGTTGGCTAGGAACCTAGGATTACCCTGCCGACCTGAGCCTCCCTACCTGGGTGCCTCCCCCTGGGAGGTCCCGGTCACGGTCGCCCAATGACATAGCCTGGATAAGAATCAACGATCTCCAGGCTATATCCTGCACTCCACGTGGAGCGCCTTTACTGGATGTGCCACTCGGGAGCCTCTAAGACTACACTTTCAATGATTTAATACATGTGTACTGTATTTGACTGGTTCCTTTCCCAGTGTCTGACCTCAGCTTATTTACAGCAGCCAGACCTCTATATCTGGTGTGCTTGCTTGACCATACACTTCATAAGTGTGGGGATTGTAATGTTGAGGTCCTGTTGTACTTAATGTAATGAGAAAGGAAACAGGAACTCACTAAGAAAACCTGACAATGAACATGTATTAATTAATAAATCTGATATTGTCAGTGTTATTGTGGCAGGGCTAAGGCCCTGCACCTGGAAATAGTGTATTTTTGTTTGTTGTTTGGGTTTTTCTAAATGAAGCATGTGTTAGATATGGCAGGGCTGGGGTGAGAATGTGGCCCGGTATTAATTGATTATCAGTGAATTCTGGTCACATGCTTTAAAAAAGGTCTGGGAAAGTCAGTTCCTTTGTTGTTCGTTCTTTGGCCTCTACAAGCTGGAGGTGAGTGAACCAACTATGCAACTACGGTGTGTGTGGCTGTGGTTGTGAGCACAGTTGAGAATCACCTTGTGTATACCGCAATCCTTGGTATTTAAGAGATAAGTCTAGGGCACGGGTGTCAAACTCTGGTGTCTTCTGGCTTTCGTTCCACCCAAGCCCTCAGTGACTTCATTGGTTAATTGTTTGATTAACTGGGCACATTTAACACTTCTCTTCAGGCCTCAAAATGTTTCATATGTAGTGTACCTTAACAAGGACATTTTTATAACCATCAACTGTAAAAGACCATGAAAAATATTACATATGTCAAATTGAACAAATAATTAGATCAATTATGTTAATTGAGAGCTTAAGTTGGAATGAAAACCAGAAGACCCTGTGGCCCTTGAGGACTGGAGTTTGACACCCCTGGTCTAGAGGATTCAAATCCCACCCCAGTGTATTTCAGTGTGTGTCGAGGAGAAGGTTCCTGGAGTGGGACCTCTCTTATAGTAGGAGTCGCGCTTGGCTGCTGTTTTGGCAAGCTTTTGTTTTATTAACTGTTACCCACTGTGGTTTTTTTTTGCCTTTTTGTTATTTCTGTTTACACTCCAGTTTGTGTATGTTGGTCTGTGCTCTCCCATCACTGGTATTAGCATGTAGTTGTTTTTGTAAAAATGGAAAATAAATCCTGTGCATCTGCATGGCGTGGCAAATACAACCTTAGTGTTGCGCTGCGCAGTGGAGCCCATAGTTAGGGTTAGGGTTAGCACTAAAGCATGTGCAACTCTGATATGCTTCCCCACCTTGCCTCACAGTCAACAGAGCCTTTTTTCTGGAATAGTTAGCAAGCATGGCAAATAATTATCTAAGCAGAAACGGCAACAGAGAATCATACAGAATACTCATAATAGGATATTAAACAGGTAATTCATTCAATATTAGGAACATTTAGATAATGTCATGTTTTAATAGAGAAGAAGTTCCTGAGATACACAACTGTTGCAGTATTAAAGTAACTGGCCTGAATTTCTCTAAACGAAGAATCAGTATTTTTGAAGTGTTGTATGTTTTCACATTTCCATAGTGCACTGCATTTGGGCTTACAGCTCCTGCAGCAAATGTAAAATGCTAATCCAAACAGTAGATGGTGTCCTTGCTCCATATTTAAAACAAGAAAACCAGAATGAACAGTAATTAAGACACTTAGATAGTTTTCATCTGCATTAGCGGGGGAAATCCTTGTTGTTTTAAAAAATGTAAATAACATTCACAATCCGTTCAAGCCATTCATTTCTCATTCATGAAGTTGTTGCGATCTGTTGAAACCTATCAAAACGATATATTCTTAACTGCCGATGTTAATGCTGTGTTGTAAATTTGATTTCCCCAATTTATACTGCCCTATCTGCTGAAATTAGCTCATTTCAAAATCAAAAGCAGTTCCATAAATGGAAAGTTAATTGTAATGAAGTTGCATTTACAGCAAGGGCTGCACCTTGGGCTGTAAATATCATGCAGGGTGTCCAATGAATCAGGCATCATAGGCAGTATTATATATTATACTGATTAAGATGTTCTCTGCTAAAACAGACGACCACACACCGTTGACTATCTGCACCACAAGTCAATCTGAATTCATTAATCTGGGCTTAAAGACATTTCATACCTGACGAGCAATTATGCTTATGATACGAGACACCCAATACACATTAATTTAGTACGGTTTGCATGAACAACGTTACAAGCAACTCAGAATGGAAATTCAAAGTATTGAATTGCATTATATATAGTGTGTGTGTAATGCACATACACACACAACAAACAGCTCTATATTTAATTATCTATATTTAAGGGGAATAAGGATATAACAAATCGTGCGAAATATGCCATATCATTTTAGCTTTTTAATGACTTGCTTGGAACATTTTGCTATCTAAAAGCAACCACTCTTTTTTAAACTGACCCACCATTGCTTGTTGAGACTCAGAACTGGAGCAAGAACCCCCATCTCCAGAGTGTTATAATTGAAAGCAGTTATATTTAACAGAGTTTAAATTAATAGTGTGTGTCTGTAACAGACGACAAGGTACAGGCTATACAGAAAGTCAGGAAAACTGATTTGATTTTGCGCATCAGAATGGCAAAGCCTTTTATAATGGATTTCACATAGCCCTTGGCCACATCTGTTTATGAAGCTATGTTTTGACATTCCCAGTTTATGCTAAGAACTGAATATGCCGGGTTTACACGGGAGGCAGCGCGACCCTACACTGACCCCCAGGCTCCAACTTCCTGTAGCAATCTGCTTGAGTGTAGAGTGAATCCCATTATACAAACAGCTCCCAGCAGGGTGAAAGGGAAAATGACCTCTGCTTTAATATTTAGCATGAAGTACTAGTGTGGAGCAAGGAGAAATGTGTAAATACTAGTTTGATGAGTAAGTAGCTTCAAATATCAAGTGTTTTTACTCTTCCCTTTGTACGATGTTTCAAATCATTATCAGTATTGCAATTGCTACACTATTGTGTTTTTTTGGGGGGTAAGACTGTGTATCATTCATGTTAGTTTGTTTCCAATTCTTGTTTTGTTTCTGTTTTTTAGCATACCCTTGAAATTTATTTTTCTCTAATATCAGCAATATAAGACTACAAGTAAGTGAGTGAGACTAATTCAATTTTTAATCTAACCTTCAACACCTGTGTGAGTTTCCCTGTAACGAAAATAAAACCCATCAGACTCGATGCATCTCGTCAGCAGCTGTAGAACTAAACCAGCCTATCACAGTCTGATTGTCAGCAGGGAAGCAGGTGAGACTAATAATCAGATAAATTTCGCTCTCTTACCTTTACAAACTAGAAGCATGTCTTAATGCTCTTAGTAGAAAGTATGTTGCTGTAAAGCATGCTGAGCTCAAACTTTTTAAAAATAAGTTTCAAGCATATGATGAGAAATGAAATCCAAATACCGTGGATGTAACAGGAGCATCTTCTTACTATGTGGGTGTCTGCAATAGATGAGAGAGACACAGGTTTTATTAACAATTACACAGACAGTGCAGTGGTGGGTGGCTGCAATCCGGGTACCAGCAATGGTAGCCCTAGAACGAGAGGACATGCTTACCAGTGGACAGGAACATTCTAAATACAAAAACGCCAAACCAAAAACGGTGGGCAAAACAGCTACAGAATAAACATTGACCCATCAGTGATCGTGCGCTGCTCCCACTAAATGGGAGGTCCCACTCCAGGAACCTTCTCCCTAGCACAACTAAACTATACCTTTCTGGGATTAATAATCCCCTAAATGAACCCCAATGTGCTAAACACAGGAACCCTGGTATACACACCGTCGTTCCTGCGTATTTGATTTATTCACCCTGGTTAAGACATGCAGTCATGAGCTTCAAGATGGTAGATTAAGAAGAACAAAGGGCTGGCTTTTCAACCTCTTTTAAAGGCAGGTGGCCAGGGTTAAATGGTAATCAATTAGTCTATCAACACCTGGTCACATGCTGCACATGGATTTCAATTAGGCAGGGAGGGAATTCTATCCCTTCCATATCTAGCATAGACTGAATTTCCCCAAATGAAGCACATTTTATTAAAAAAAAAAAAAAAAAAAAAACATTTACACACCCTATTTATTCTACCTTTGAGGTGCTTTGACTAGAAGTGTAGATTCAGTTATATATGCCTGCAAGAGACATATGTAATGAAGACTAGATCACCCAAAGTGTCCTTGCATTAAACAGCCAGTACAGTCCAGTGTACAGCAATGAACTGCCAGGAAAACAAAAGCAACCTGAATCCAAATCAGCAGCTCTCCAGACAGCTCACACTGATATAAAATAAAAGCATCCTGAATCCAAATCATCAGCTTTCTAGATGGATCACACTTGTAAGGCTCTGTTGCTGATCTGGCCTGGTCTACATGTATCTGATACATATTCACTTTGTAGATCTCACACTTTCCTAAATAAAAGAAGCACACATTATGTTAAATGGGTATTTGATTTTTAATGGCATTTTGTTAAAGCATTTGTAAGCAATAAAACTGCTCTCTTTCCATGCTGCTCTTCCCGTTGAAGGAACACATCCGACACAGATTCTAAATGTTTGCCATTTATTTTCTCAAACTCCTGGAAGCTATAAGCGCTGACTTGCATTAAGTACCAATCCCTGATTTTCCTGTGACCGACATGCTTTCAGTGTTTTTGTTCCTTCATATGTAGCATTGAAGTAGTTTATTGAGTGATCAATACATTTTATTACAAACAGCTTCAAATAATGTCTGCATTTTTCATCTAGGAAAATCTAAAACCTACTAAATGATGGCAATATATATATATATATATATATATATATATATATATATATATATATATATATATATATATATATATATATATATATAGTATTATATTATATATATTAATTAAGATGCACTGGAATTATTTTGTTTGTGTAATGTGTCGGATTTACCGTTTGGTCGGGGGCACCCAGGGGGATTTTGTAAAACAATGGATTGCGTGGTTCTAAACGGTTTGTTGTACCTACAAACCCAAACTCCAAACAAAAATACCTTAGAAGAATTCAGAGACATTTTGATTAAACTGTGTATTTATTCATAGTGCTGCAGCATCTGGTATTTGCTCTGGGGGTTCAGTCTTTGCACAGAAGCAAAAGCTTTAAAAAAAAAATAAAAAATTACCCCTATCTGTATCACCATTACCAAACCAGTCTTACAAATCGTGGTCTTAGACTATGCAGTGCTTCAGAGTGAGATCCCTCACAGGCCACAAGGGGGCACCATTTACTCAAATCAGAATTTAACTTTTGTCAGTGTGGGTAATATTTGAATCAGCTGTGCTATCTGACCATTCTACAATGCAAAATAACCAATAACAAATCAGTTTCTTTAAAGTTATACCTGAAGAAGAGACATGTGAGGTTTTGCGGGTGTTTGTATCTAACAGTTAATCTAACCAACTATTACCGTTCTATATTAATGTATTTTCTAATGTTATTATTGTTTTAAAATTTTAATTTGAGAAATACAGCAGTTGATTTACTTGATAATAGAAATATATTTCACTCAATATGAACTGATTGTCTGTATTGTGGGTTCTCATTTTGTATGTTCTAGTAATATTTGAAGGGGAAAGTAGGGAATAAAAGCGAAGAGAGTCCCCAATACCAACCCACCAGCAGGGCACTCTGTATGCCGATGATGAGGAAGCCTTTAATAACACGTCTGTTTTCATTTTCTATTTAGCTGCAGGCTATTTATACAGGCCAGGTTTAAAATTATGTTTTGAGTCAGGGGGTTTGTGAATTACAGTTCACAGGCACGTATGCATGTTGGAAATGCACCATTTTGACTCACCCAAGCATGTGAAAATACTGATTTACACCAAGAAAAGCCATGACTTTACATTCAGTAGATACATTTATGTCAAATAAAAATATCTTCTGTGTAATGTGGGGCTCTGCTTAACACACTGAACTTGAATACTGATACAGGTTAACTTAACAAGGTTTGCATTCACAGAGAATAAAGCAGGTGAGCTGCTTTTTCGACCATCCCAGAGTATTCCGCACAATTTATCTGAAAAGTGGGGTTTTTGCCTCTTTATTTAGCACTGATAAATTCCCAGGGAATTTGATATAAAATCATCACTGAAAATGAAGGGCTTTGAGTATATGCAAGTACATGTGCTTGCATGTCAAAGTAGTTTAGGAAAAGGCCAAATCTATTAGCAAGAATTTAATATGACCTTAGCAATTGTGCCATTACAACTTCCAATGCTGTAGAAATCCCCCCTCCCCCCATGAGGGTAGGAGAGCTCTCATTTCGGTTGTTATTTACACTGATCTTGGTCCAGTATATAGTATAATATATAATTTTTTGCTAAAAATCTGAAGCAGTTGAGCCAGCAAGTTACTATTAATTGCAAAGGGCAAGTTAAGTTTTATTTGTTTGAACATGCTGTACCTATGTCTGTAAACTAGGGCTAGCACCGAGACTTTGAATAGAAAAGTGACAGTCAACCCCGGAATGTGGTAGTCAACCTCGGAATGTGGCAGTCGACGAATCGCTCCTCATGCAATTGTGAAATGATTGTGAAGTGTGTGGTTTCAGATGGATGGAATTGCAGTAGCTTTTGCAATTGATTGAAATATAAATTGCATTTTAGAATGCAAAATAGGTTTTAAAATATAGTGCACAAACAGCAACTTGTTACAAAACAGGGTGTTCATTAACAAAGCACACAACATCATCAAATACACGATTGTCATCTTCTTTTTAAATGGTGACCTGTTGAACTACTTTTACCTGACTATTTAACTCTGTCAAATTAGTAGTGGTTACCCCTACTGAAAACATTTGTAACGTATATTTAACCATGTCTAATCCCAGGTATATGAAAGGGAGAATGCAAGGAGACCGTGTGATGTAGGTGTTGTAGGTGTATGATGCTTTACAGCCCTATATGTGTATTAGCACAACAACACACAAGCATGTGCAAAAATACAATTGAAGTTGTTTGTTGCTGTTGCTTTAGCTCCCCGAGTGACCCCATTAAACAGGCAGGGGTGCTTCTGGTCTACCTTGAGGGAATTTAAACAAACAAGCTTGTCAAAATGTTTCTGCTAATGCCTTTACAAGTGAAACACAGCTCAAGAAGTTACGTGGAGTAGAATGACCTGCAAGAAAGACAATCCCACTGCAGTGCAGAAGATTGAGAATTCTTCCCATAAGGAGGAAGGGCAGGAAAGGGGAGAGCACTGCAAATTGAACTGTGGAATACAGTTTTAATACAGTAAGGCAGTGTGATGGGTATTGATTGGGTACATGACTGAATGCTATGTCTGCTGAGTAGGAGTTCACATTCCCTCCCCTGAGTGCAATATACAGGTCAAAGGAAAGGGTCTGCCCTGTCTCAATACACATATCCTATAAAGAGATGGGTTTGTTTTACTTTTCCTTCTGTTCTGAAAATGCTTGCAGATGTCAGCAGCAACTGTATGGTACCTACAGTGAGTTAGACATGAGGTGAAGCAGAGGAGCCCTGGAGTGGGTTATTGCACTAACAACATGTCTTTATGTCAGGGAATTGGAAAAGAAATGACATTCTACTCTGCATGTATCCTTAAATAATTTCTCACCTTTGGAATATGGCTAGCCAATCAGATTACAAGCTGTTTTGTTACCAATTTGAACTGGTTCAGTAGTGGCAGGAGTGTCAATTAAACCTAATTAGGTCTTCTGGTGAAACTGAGTGCTTAGAAGACTAAAGGCCATTGCACACTGGATCGGATCACGCATCTGATTTTAACGTGTGTTTAAGAAAAAAAAAAACGATCATGTGCATTTCCTATTGTACCTTGGATTTATAAAAGGATTGCACATGTTTTATGGCCATAAAACGGGCGCGGAGGGTTCTGAATTCTTGGATGTGATTTATAAATTACACGCAAAGGCATAAACACACAATTAAGACGCGATTTACAGGTGCAATATCTCTGTGTGCTTTAGCCCTTGATGCAAATTAATTATGCATATGTAATTCTGGGGCGTTTCTGAACGAAACCACTAAAGTTGTGAGGGGATTTAGCAAATTAAGTCTATTAAATATTCTGTCTAATTTATTAAAGCTACTGGTAATTGCGGGCCTCGTATTTGAGCGATTATTTTAATAACTGTGAAAAGCAAGCGTTAATTTGTCGCAGTCACAGTAGGCAACATAAGGCAAGGTGATGTGGGAGAGTTGTCTGCAACAAGGAGACATCGTTTTCTATTACAAAGAAACATTTAACAACATTTTGCAAAGAGCTAATTTTTTTAATCCTTCAACTCAGTTTATAAATTACGGCTTAATACCGGAGTATTGAAAATTGGAGTTTCGCAAACTCCAATTTTCAATACATGTTTTTATAGCTTACATAACAAAGTCTGCAAATAGAGAATATTGACTCCATATAAAAAAAGGTTCTTAGATGCACTGTGACAACATCCTTTTTTTGTCGTGATGTTGCCACTTTGAGGATCTTAACCGCTGTCTTCTAGTGTAAATAAGTCAGTGCAGACGACAGTATTTCAAGTACAAACAGGGCGGTGCCTGTACTTTTATTGCCAACAATGTCCTCTGACAAGAGGTCTGTTGTGTGAAAACAGTAAACAAAACAAAACAGAACTAAATCCCAACTCCCCTTTGGAGTCCTAACTAAACCTTTTGTTCCAGTAACTACCTACCAGCCAGCTAAGCTGTTTACCGATATCTTAACAAATCTTCACAGAATGTAATACCTTCTTTCCTTTTTCCCGATTCCAGTACACCAACCTCCCACTGATTGTCACCTTTTTGTTTACAGCCAAAAAAAAAAAAAACCCCAAACAGTCTTTTAAAGCTGTTTAAATACCTTATTTAATAAGCAGCAGGTGTGCCGCATTAATGAGACTAGCAACAAATAAACTCTGGGCTTATTTTTGATTGGCCATGTTGAAAAACGCTTCGGGGTTTGTGGGTCATGTAGTCCTCCAAGGATTACATTTATTCTTTACAATATTACAGAGGATATAAACCGCGCACTATTTGGGGACCAACATATCGCCCCTCTATAACTTTCCCCCACACTCTATCACAATTTTCTACGGTTGCATAATTTTTTTCCTGTGGGGTAAATTTTCTGCCCAGAAATAGGACAGGGTGTTCCTCCCTCCGCACTTCCTGAGACAAAACTGCCCGTAACCCAACTTCGGATCGTGTCTAACACAGGTTGTGCACAGGGGGCATCCTTCAGTGCTGACTCCGCTTCAGTGCTTCACTTTACCATGACCGGACCTCTGGTTAAATCCGTGAGAAGGGCAGCGGTTGAGGCAAACCCGGGTATAAATTGTCTATAATATCCGGTTAGCCCTAAGAAAGTCCTGACTTCTCTTTTGTTTATGGTCCTCGGCCACTTTTGAATAGCTTCCAGTTTACTGGTCTGAGTTTTTAGTAACCCTCAGCCAATAGTATAGCCTAAATACTTAGCTTCCTCCAGACCTGTGGCGCACTTAGCTGGGTTAACGGTTAAGCCCGCCCCTCTTATGGACTGTAGTACTGCTTGTACTTTAGAGAGGTGTGTGTCCCAATCTGTATGACGACATCATCTAAATATGCAGCAGCATACACTTTATGTGGTCTCAATACCCTATCCATCATTCCTTGGAATGTTGCAGTAGCCCCATGTAACCCAAACGGCAACACTGTGTACTGAAACAACCCATCAGGGGTTTGAGAAAGCCGTCTTTTTTTTGGCCCCTTCTGTAAGGAGAACCTGCCAATAACCCTTCATTAGACCCAGTGTGGTTGATCTATTAGCTCGTCTACCATAGACGTGGAATAGGCATCAAATTTTGAGATGCTATTTAATTTCCTATAGTCATTACAAAATCATATAGAGCCATCAGGTTTTGACACCAAAACAATGGGGCTTGACCACTCACCTTGCGACTCTTCAATTACCCCTAAATCCAGCATTTGCTTTACCTCACTACTGATAGCCTTTCTTCTGGCTTCTGGTACACAATAGAGCTTGAGATTTACTCTCTGTCCCACGTCAGTCACAATATCATGTTTAATGATGTCCATTTTCCCTGGTACTGTGGAAAATGTATATTTTATTCCTGTTTAAAAATGCCTGGATCGTATCTTTGATGATTTGATAGAGTCTTGCATATCCTTACTGAGGGTTTGGGTTGTGACGAAGACTTTACAACTACTAAGGCTTCCCTATCTTTCTAAGCTTTTAACAAGTTGATGTGATATAGTTGCTCGGGTTTTATTCTACCAGGCTGCCTTACTTTGTAGTTTACTTCCCCCACTTGTTCATTCACCTCATACGGTCCCTGCCAAGTGGCTAAAAACTTGCTTTCTACCGTGGGAACTAACACCAAAACCCGATCCCCGGGCTGGAAGACCCTGACTCTAGCAATACAATTATAGGAAGTTTTTGGGGCTTCCTGAGCTTGCCTCATATGTTGAATTAGCATCACGGCTGCAATGCGATCCTCCATTTGTGAAAGATGCTCTATCACACTCCTAAATGGGGATGGTTCCTGTTCCCAAGTTTCTTTTGCCATATCCAACAGGCCTCTAGGGTGCCTACCATACAATAATTCAAAAGGGGAAAACCCTATGGATGCTTGGGGAACTTCTCTATCTGCAAACAACAAATATGGTAATAAAAAATCACAGTTTTTCCCATCTTTATCGATAACCTTACATAACATGGCCTTGAGAGTTTTATTAAATCTTTCAACTAACCTGTCAGTTACCTGAAATAAAACACTTACGAACGTCTGTGTACCACCCCCAGATGTTCGTAAGTGTTTGATTTCAAGTGACTGACACAACTCTCTTGTTACCCGGGACATAAAAGGGGTGCCTTGATCTGTTAGTATCTCCTTGGGAATTCCTACTCTACTAAACATGACCATCATTTCTTTAGCTGTTATTTTAACTGACGTGTTACGCAATGGTACTGCCTCGGGATACAGAGTGGTATAATCCAATACCACTTGGTGCCCCTAGCAGATTTCCCTAAAGGACCTACTAAATCCATTATAATACATTCAAATGGCGTTTCAATTTTGGGCAATGGCACTAGTGAACTACGGAATGCCTTAAAAGGGGCAGTACCCAGACACTCTGCACATGAGCTGCAATGGGTCTCCACAGCTGCCTGTATCCCCAGCCATATGTCCACCCAATACATGACCTTGTGCTAAGTCCAATACCATGCGTACAAAACGTTGTGTCACTTCCAGCTGTTCAATGGTATTCACCCCTTTCTTCTCTACGTGATATAAAAAGTTCTTTTTTAGGCTAAAATATGCTAATGAGAGGGGAATCTCTGAGCTTACTTGCACCTCATTTATGATTGACACACTTCCTCTGACAACATAACTTTGGGTCATTTAGCTGGGCTGTGCCAAAGTTTTCAGAACTCACCCCAAAATCTAATAAATCTAGTTCCCCCTCTGGTTCACCTCTATGGGATTGGTCATCCCCGACCATTACTGCAACAGGGCGAAAGCTTCCACCCAGGATACCCATTTTCACCCTGGACCCCTTTCTCTCTTCCCTTTTAGACGGGACCCTATTTAACAAGTCTGGATCATCAAAAGGAAATAATATGCCTAGCTCATCAATCGCTGGCTCAGTCTTGCCTATAGTAGTTTTGTTGGGCTCTTCCAATTCGCCCTTCTTGTCCCATAACTTGAAGAAATTAGGGAAGTCCCGCCCCAGTACTATCTGATACGGCAACGTGGGCACAACACCTACCTGCCAGCTTATAGACCCAGCATTGGTATCCAAGTGAACCAAAGCTGTGGGATATCGACATGTATCCCAGTGTATGCAAGTAATGCTGACACCCTGGGACTTTTCATATTTAGCCATCTCTACTAAATGTGCAGAGACTAGGGTTATCATACTCCCTGAATCGAGTAGAGCTTTCACTTTGTTTCCTTCTGGTTACAGGACAAAATTGACGGCACTCAGATTGCACCCCTGTTAAAATTGTAACTACAGTACATGAATAGAAAGATTCACAGCCCACTCTTTCCCCCAAATTACACTGCATGGGTTCCTCCTGTAGGGGGCAGTATGCTGCTATATGACCGTTTTCGTGACACCTAAAACACTCTACAAACTTATTAACAGCACTGTTGTTAGCCCTGTCATATCTTTCTGGTTTACTATACCAGTTACTGAGTTTTTGTTCACCCCTGCCCCCAAGTACCTTCACAGCACCGCACTGCTCTTCAGCCCCACCCCCCTCCCCGATCCAAGAACAGTCTTATCGGTTCTGCTGGGGCTCCGGTCCTTCGGAGCCTTGACCCACTCCGGTCCTGTGGGTCGCAGCAGTTCTCCAGTCACCAAGTATCTTTCCACCAGGGCAACCAGTTGATCCACATTTGAGGGATCTCTTGACTGATCCACCTCCGAAACGATGGTGGTAATTCTCTCAAATATTGATCCATAACCACATACTCATGGCTCATTTCATGGCAGAGTGCACCTCGGGCTTTAGCCACTTCCGCTCCAGATGAATTAGGTCAAACATTTGCAACCGGGCTGCTTTGTCTGCTTGAAAACTTCAGACGTGAAACCTCTGAGCACAGACCACAGTAGTTACTCCCAGCGGAGCTAGTATCTCTGCCTCCTATCATGAGATTACAAACATAAGAAATAGGAGAGTTGTAACTGCATAAGACTTTAATGAGATAGAAGTCGTAGTTAAACTGAAGACTGTTTGTATGCAGCTGTATTGTTGCTGAACATATTGTTTTGCAATAATGGAATGATTATCCACCCATTTGAATGCCATGGATGTAAGTAAATAAAACGTATTGTTTCTGAAGTTTGAAAAGTCTAATAAGAAGTTGAACAAATATGCGAAGCACAGTAACTGGATGATGCGTCTTAATGTATAAGCAACCTACTACAAACTCTGAAGTGATACATTTGTTTATTAAGAAGCCACCACACATTCCTTATTTTATTCATTTTTGTCCTGGTGATGTATTTCAAGCTTGTGACACATCTTCATGTGTTACAAGTACTGCTTCTACCAAAATCTCCAATTCCATATTGGTAAATTTCAGTTTAATGATTACACAAGCAGAAAATTAAAGATTTTAAGACAAACAAAACACAGGACATGGCACTTTCACCAAAATAAAGAGACAAACAAAATGGACCTCACAGACAAACACGGTGAGCTGATATTTTAACTTTAACTATTCTTATTATTGTTACATACAGTAACAATCCCATTCTCCACTCACCGAACACACAACCTAGGATGAGTGAAAACATGCTGCTTTTATGCAGCTGTACCGAGACACAATTGCTAATCAATCATTCAACTGCAGTCTCGGTACAACTGCACGTGAATTAATAAAAGTGCAATTCCCCGTGCTCACATATTATTACATTTTACCTGACGTGAAGTGCCAAAATACAAATATACATTTTAAACACTTGTGCTCATAACCCCTAGTATATCCTGTGTACCAATTACTATACACCAATATTAACACACAACATGCAACATACAACATCGAAATGCACACAGGGGCGGGGCAACATTGCCACAGTGTGCCATTCATTTTCTTTTGGAATGTGTAGCCTACACACACAGGGTTGACCCAAAACCGCCAAACAAAAATGACTTTATGATAAATCCAACAAAGATTACAAAGACTTTCAAAAAAAAGAAAACATATGGAAAGACATTGCCGCGGACTTGGAAATGAATGATATGTATTATAAAACATTAAATTATGAACTGGTAGCATACGTAAACACGTGGATTTTATGCTGTATATGTTATTGCAAGCGTGTACTTTTTATTTCAATTGTAGTCGAGGAAGTAAAGAAACAATGGTCTAACCTGGAGACACATCAGTGAAAGAAACGTGACCGTGAACTGTGCAAGAGCGGTCAGGCCTTAACAATCGGAAAAGAGCAGAGGTGCATGAAATTTCTGTCTCCATACACAGGTAGCTATGGTAAAGTATTTTTGGTAGTTCATTGCTAGCTTCCCTGCTTTTATTCATTTATTTTTTATATAGCACCTTTCATAGTGGTCCACCATCACAAAGCACTTTACAAGATACAAAACTAGGGTGTGTGAACTATGCATCAGCTGCAGAGTCACTTACAACAATGTCTCACCCGAAAGATGGCGCACAAGGAGGTTAAGTGACTTGCTCAGGGTCCCACGTAAGTCAGTGAGTGAGCCTGTATTTGAACCAGGGATCTTCTGGTTACAAGGCCATTTCTTTGACCACTGGACCACACAGCCTCCCACGTGTCTAATAGTTTTTTACTACAGGAGCGAGTGTTTGAAAAATTAAATGCTGGTCATGGTTTATAATGCTATGACAACTTTTGTGTAATATCATGTTTTATTTATTTATTTTTTAGGTATTGCGTAACAACATTATTGTAGCTCTAGTAGAAAAGTAATAATTAGCAAATGTTTTAACTTCCATCAGCGTTTGCTGATATTAAGTTTATACTACATTTAACATTTTTTGTGTTCAAAGTTATGTAAGAATTAACAACCGATTTGTATTTATTTTTTATTAAATTACTGAAACTAGGTATATTTACTACAAAGCCACCACTGCAAACCAGCGCCCTGAAGTGTGATATTAACACACTTATTGTGCAATGGATTGATGCACGACTTTTTCGGATGACAGATGCTAAATGATGGAACGGATCCAGTGTGCAATGGCCTTAAATCCGACTGGACTGATGCCATATTCATTGTATATGGGGTCTCTTATTATAGGAGATGTCATCTCATTGTGTGTACAAAAAACAAATAGTAATAAAAAAGAAAATATGTTCATACATACAGACATACATATAGTATACAATACATATAAACATATACACAACATGTGGGGGAAACACAAGCCTTGATGTGATGAACCCTTCATGAATACAGTTTGAGCAGTGGAGAGATCTGCAAAGCACAGACGAGCCGAACTCGCCAGAGCTGCACTGGATCTGTGCACAAGCTGTCTGTCTTTAGTAGTCACACCCTTTCAGGAGAGATTGCTCACCCTCCTCATAGACTGAGGCCGCTCCACTGCCTGCCTGAAGGATGACAGGGACAATGGCAGTCTTTTAGTTTTGATCTTCCAGCAGCCTCACATCTCACATGTGTGCCGTTTCTCACTCACTGCCCCCAGATCATTCTATAGCTGACTCCACGGGAGATAACCAGGACGCAATTAGAGGCATTAGCTGGAAAATCTCTTTAATCCTTTAGAAACTTGGGGTATAATTAGTACATGCGCTTGGACTCTCTCAAGTATTTAGAAGATAATTTCTCTGAATTACCTTTCAATTAGGCGGTAATGGTTACAAACACGGGGGGGGGGGGGCAGTTGTGGTTTGGTCCGGCCCGATAAAGCTAAGATCTCTGCATCTCTAGCAGTGTTGAGCACAGCTGTGCTCTGAGACGGGGCGGGTCTGTGCTGGGGGGGGATTCCTCGCTACACCTACAGCTGGGTTTCATTCTCAGACTCACTTGAGGCAGGACTGTGCACTGAATGATTCTATGATAAATAATTGCTGTATCTCATTACAGGTAGCTTTGATCCTTGTTTTTAAGAAAATACTGGAATAAGTTCCTCATCTTGAGTGTTTGACTGGGCTTCATTAGAAAGCAATGAAACCTGTTAATTATACACACAACTCTTAGTTTATGAGTCAGTGTTGACCAGCTGAGCTGACGCCATGATTGAGTGGGGCAAAGATACTGGTTTCCAAAGCAACCGATCTCATCAACACCCATTTCATTTGTTGTCCTCAGCTTGAACATCCCCGCTGGCCAGAAGCAAAAAATACATTGAAAATTATCACTTTAGGGTGAGAAGCTTTTGCAACCCTTTTGCACAAGTAACAGGATTCATGATGTTTCAGTAAAATAACTCAAGTCAGCTAAAAAATGAATATGTTAGTCTAAAAGGAGTGATTTCTCAGAGCCCCTGAAAAATAAATGTGGAAAAGTCTAATTATATTTTTAATTAAATATTTATGAACTCATAAAGCTATGTTTATGTTTCACAATGTAATGTCATAAAATGACGCCTCTCTTAAAAGTCAAATGAACAGTTCTCACGGGGCAAGAGTCCCACCACATAGTAAAGTCTCAGTGCACCTGCACATCAGTTGTCTACTATGTAAACTGATTTTAATTTACGGTTTCAGTCAAATGAGTTACATAATGTTGCAAGTTTGGTAGTTTAACAGCATGTTGGTTGTATTAGACAGGTAATTTAACAGGGGCTTGACACTTTTGGGACTGCTGATAGTAGCTTTAATATTGAATACAGAGGTGGCATTAATACTGAATACAGGGGGCATTAATACTGAATGCAGGGGGCATTAATACTGAATGCATGGGGGGGCTTTAATACTGAATACTGGAAAATTAATACTGAATACAGGGGGCATTAATACTGAATACGGGGGGCATTAATACTGAATACAGGGGGCATTAATACTGAATACAGGGGGCATTAATACTGAATGCAGGAGGAGTATTAATACTGAATACTGGGGAATTAATACTGAATACAAGGGGGCATTAATACTGAATGCAAGGGGCATTAATACTGAATACAGGGGCATTAATACTGAATACAGGGGACATTAATATTGAATGCAGGGGTATTAATACTAAATACAGGGGCATTAATATGGAATACAAGGGGGCATTAATACTGAATACAGGGGTATTAATACTAAATACGGGGCATTAATACTGAATACAAGGGGCATTGATACTGAATACAGGGGCATTAATACAGAATTCAGGGGACATTAATACTGAATACAGGGGGGTGGGCATTAATACTGAATACTATTTATTGCAAGAGAATTCTGTTACCGTGGTTACAGAGAATATGTTGAGGATATGCCATGAAAACCATGACAAGCAGCATTTGTATCCTTGGTAGACAAGGCAAGTTTGTTATCCTTCTGCCAAACACCTGCCATGACTCAAATGTGAGCTGGGAGTAGATAAAGATGTTCTTCCCTTCATACAGGTGAGCTGGGTGTTGAGAAGGGTGTCCTTCACTTCATACAGGTGAGCTGGGTGTAGATTCTTCACTTCATTCAGGTGAGCTGGGTGGAGAGAAAGGCATTCTTCACTTCATACAGATGAGCTGGGTGGAGAGAAGGACGTTCTTCACACGTGTTTTGTAAAGTATTTTTGAAATTCTTCTATAAAAATAACCTGATCTAAGTCACAATTTACACCACAGTTAATTCCATCTTAAAATATTTATGTGAATATCAACATTGTATAAATGGTTTGTTTTAAACAATATGCAGTATGCTTAGGAATGAAGTGTATTTGCGTTGCAGCTTCTCACAATGAAAACCAGTCATGCCACTAGCTCTTCGTGACATGACATGAACTGTAACTCATGGGAATCTGGGTTAAATATCTAGCTATCATATATAATATATATATATATTATATATATCTATATATATATATAATATATTATAGATATATATCTATTATATTATAATATATAGCATATATTATATATGTGTGTGTGTGTCAAATACATAACTGTAAGAATCAGGCCAAGTAAGTGCATTTCGGAGAACCAGTGGAGGAATTCATTGACATTGCAAGCATACACCGGGTAGAGCGCAGTGAAGTTAATGTATTACAGATCAAGCCTGCACATAGCCTGAGGTTTGTGTCAGGACACCTCTAGTATGAAATCAGTCTGTTCCCAGTTCTTTGTGCTGTGGATGGATTCTTGTTAGGGCACTGATAAAGGCAGTTTTCCATACATCTGGCTGACTAAGTGGGGGCATCTGTGTGACTTCACTTATTAGCTTCAGCAATTCAGCAAGCAGCGAGGCAAGGCTGGGACATGGATCTGGGTAGGGTAGGATAGGTTTAGACATTATTAATCCCACTAGAAACCCCTTGGTTTTGTGCACTGTTGCTGTGGCTTTGGAATGTCACTGTTTTAGGTGTGTTATTACCACTGAAAGAATGATTGTTTTCCTAGCTTTAAAGTGCACAAAAATCAGATGAGAATTGGTAATTGAAGGTAATTCCTCTCACAGACTCAAAATATTGTTACAAGTAATTCAAATTGTATTGTGTTGGGGTGGGAGATGTGCAATGTAGCTACACAAAGTCCTGCATTCAGTGAACTACAATAATATACTACAATAATATCCTGGGGATACACATACATGCGTATAAACAAATAGCACAGTGCCATGGCGTCTCTCGCCATCTTTTCTTGCCTGCTTGGCTTTCCTTTCCAGGTCCTGGAATTGTTCTCAAGCAGCACTTCGAACCCCCTTGGTTCTTTGCTCCTGGCAAGTTTAATCCTCCTGAGAAGGCAAATGGAAACTGTAAGGCACTGTGACAAAGTGCCCGCACCTGTGTATATTATCTGTTATGTTGCGTGTGGTTTGTTAAATGTTGGTGTATAGTCATTGGTACATGGGATATAAACGGGTCTGTAACAGGAGTGTTTAAAATGTATATTTGTATTTAGGCACGGGATTGTACATTACTTCACATACATTTAAAGTAGTTAAAATGTGAGCACGAGGTTACACATACTTAATTCACGTGCTGGGATTCAAGTGAATAATTAATTAGTAATTGAATCCCAGCACAACAGTATATATAGATGCATGTTTTCACATACTCGTGGTTGGGTGTTCGGTGAGTGGAGAACGGCAGAGAGAGAATAAAATTATTTACAATTGCTGCTTGTTTAAAATATCTACTCACCGTGTTTTGTGTAGTGTTAGTCCGTTTTGTTTATGTCTGTTTATTTTGGCGAATGTGCCGTGTCCCTGTGTTTGTGTTTGTTTATTCCAACCGTTTATTTTTTCTGTCTGTTCTGTTTATTTATTAAATGCTGAGCGAAAGCATTCGCTCAGCTCAACCAAACTTGGTGGGTCTGTTCTGACGCCACCCACTCCGGCTGTCTTTGTGACACATGGTGTGCTACGTGGGATTAACAGTGCCTCCAAGCGTCAGACCAAGAGAGGTGTTTTTTTTTTTTTTTGGATTACACAAAAAAAAAAAGTGGATGAGTACATGAAGGGGTGGCATGAGCACCAGAGGGAGTTAGAGGAAGAAGGGACTACATGGTGCCTTGCCTGTCTGGAGTATGAGCTCCTCCGTGACGTGTGCCCACATGAAGACTCCCTTTTTGTACAGGCCTTCAATCGGGGTGAGGTAGAGACTGCGGAGGAGTGGATCCACCTGAAGGCCGTACAAGCGCCGCAGGTGGATCAGGAAACCTGCCTCACCTGCCTCAGAGGAGGGAGTGGTGCTTTGCTGTCGGCAAGGTCGGGCACAAAGCACCTGACCGACCCCCTCCATGGCAGGAGATGGAACTGGCGCAGGAGAGGAAGGTGAGGAGGAGGCAGAGAAGGGGAAAGGGGAAGAGGAAGGCAGAGGTCCCATCGCTGTCTCCGGAGCCGTACCAGTCCCCTGCAAGTGAGGGAGAGCCGCACCAGTCCCCTGCAAGTGAGGGAGAGCCGCACCAGTCCCCTGCAAGTGAGGGAGAGCCGCACCAATCCCCTGTAACAAGGGTATACTACACGCCGCTCCCTACTCCGTTGCCAGGAGATTACACGCCGCTCCCACCTCCACCGCCAGGAGACTACACGCCGCTGCCACCTCCACCAGCAGGCGCAGAGCAGCAGGAGCTGCCTCTGCACTGTCCACCAGCAGAAGGTGAATTCCTGCTGGGTCCCTGTCCACCAGCAAAGGGTGAATGCCTGCTGGGTCCCTGTCCACCAGCAGAGGGTGAATGCCTGCTGGTATCACTTCCCCCACCAGCAGAGGATGACTGTCTGCTGGTATCACTTCCCTCACCAGCAGAGGGTGAATGCCTGCTGGGTCCCTTTCCACCAGCAGAGGATGAATGCCTGCTGGTATCACTTCCCCCTCCCTCACGAGGAGAGGAGCTGGAGCTGTTTCTGCCTCCATCACCATCAGGGGGAGAGGAGCAGGAGCTGCCTCTCCCTGTACAAGAAAGAGTACCAGGACTTGATGCTGGCATTCCTCAGCAGTCACTAAATAGTCTGCTGAGGGGAGCACGGGGAAAAATAGCCCGGCCGCAGTGGCTACGAAGAGGGCCAGCACATCAGCTTGTCCTGACTCCCTGTCTTGCCTCGCCCAAGGATGCCTGCCTCGCTTTGCCCAAGGATGCCTGCCACGCTTTGCCCAAGGATGCCTGCCACGCTTCCCCCAAGGATGCCTGCCACGCTTCGCCCAAGGATGCCTCCACATCGCCTGGGGTTGCCAGTCGCTCCGCATCGTCTGGGGTTGCCCGCCGCTTCGCATCACCTGGGGTTGCCTGTTGCTTTGCATCGCCTGGGGTTGCCCGCCGCTCCGCATTGCCTGGGGTTGCCCGCTGCACCGCATCGCCTGGGGTTGCCTGCCGCACCGCATCACCTGGGGTTGCCCGCCGCTCCGCATCGCCTGGGGTTGCCAGCCACTCCGCATCGCCAGGGGCTGCCTGTTGCTCTGCATCGCAGCAGGAAGTACTGTGGCCGGAACCCCACCAAGGGGAGCTTCCAGCCACAAAGAAGGGGGAGGAGGTCTGGAGACCACCAACCCCTGCAGCAGTTTCACTACTGGAGATCGTGGGGGAGGTCAGGAGACCTGTTCCCACTGCAGAAGTTTCGCTGCTGGAGATCGGGGGGGGAGGTCAGGAGACCTGCTCCCACTGCAGTTTCTCCGCTGCTGGAAGTACTGTGGTCGGAGCCCCACCCAGGGGAGCTGCTGGCTCCGAAGAAGGGGGGAGGTCAGGAGACCACCCCCCAAGCAGCCTTTCCACTGCCAGGACTACCCTGGCAGGAGTATGCTACCCTGCTGTCAGCATTGTTGCTGGCAGCCTTACAACCTGTGGGACCCTTGAAGCCTCTGGTCCTGGCCTAGGACTTTGTGTGGGACTTTTGGGCTTTTAAGGGGGGAGGTGGCCATTGAGGCCATGTGTGCTTTGCACAGGGGGGGTATATGTGACAAAGCCCCACCCCTGTGTATATTATCTGTTATGTGTTGTGTGTGGTGTGTTAAATGTTGGTGTATAGTCATTGGTACACGGGATATAAACGGGTCTGTAACACAATTGTTTAAAATGTATATTTGTATTTAGGCATGGGATTGTACATCACTTCACGTACATTTAAAGTAGTTAAAATGTGAGCACGGGGTTGCACATAATTAATTCACGTGCTGGGATTCAAGTGAATAATTAATTAGTAATTGAATCCAAGCACAACAGTATATATAGATGCACGTTTTCACATACTCGCGGTTGGGTGTTCGGTGAGTGGAGAATGGGAGAGAGAGGAGGATAAATTATTTACAATTGGTATTGCGTGCTGGTGGGACCAGCACGATACTTGTTTAAAATATCTACTCACCGTGTTTTGTGTAGTGTTAGTCCGTTTTATGTCTGTTTATTTTGGCGAATGTGCCGTGTCCCTGTGTTTGTGTTTGTTTATTCCAACCATTTATTTTTTCTGTCTGTTCTGTTTATTTATTAAATGCTGAGCGAAAGCATTCGCTCAGCTCAACCAAACTCCACCTATCTGTTTATTTCCTGCTTCTGGTCTGACGCCACCCACTCTGGCCGTCTTTGTGACAGGCACCTGTGGTTTGTTTACGTTTTGTTCCTGTCCTCCTCGCTCCTGCACCAAACTCTCCCAACTGAACCAACAGACTCAGCTGCAGTTCGCTTATATTTACCCCGAACCACCCCATTAAGCCACTGCAGCCAATTGTTACTTGATATAAATGCAGATGATAGCTCAGTCTTAATTAGAAGGAAAATCAGTACACCTCTATAGCTGACCTCCCCACTATGGCCGCCACAACCAGGTTCTATACCTACTGTATGCGTCGTCTTGTTGAGGATACATCTGTCAGTCAGCCTACCTCCTCCATCGGCCAGTTTTTCCACCCTCAATCTCCCTTCACCCTGTTAACCTTCCCTTGCTGTTTGAGCTTGAGTTGCCACGCATACTGCATTCTAACTTAACAGACCATTGAATAACAGCCAGTCTCAACCCAATATTACAGTAACCTTTTTGACTACATCGGCGGTTTGATGATGCACAAACATCCTAATTTTAGTGGTTGGGTAAGACCATGAGGGCAGGAGATCACCCGTTGCTTGGACTGCCAGGTCTTTTACTCATTTAGAGTAGTTTTAAATGTCATTCTCTTTTTTTACTGTTTATTCAGGGATTCGAATAGCAAATACTCAAATACTGCTTTTTTGTTGTAGGTCGGAGTGGGTGTGCTTCAACGTGAGTTCAGGAGATGCTCTTCAGCTTCAGTTTTACTGGACCCTTACCTATTTATCATGTTTGCCATCATTCTTTGAGCTCATTTTGAATCTTAAATCCAATGATTTAGCAGCAGCAGCAGCATAGGTAACTCATCCCATACTTTCTGATTTGACATTCCTTGAATCATATTGTCTATTTTGTGTTAAAATAGATTTTGTTTTCATTTTTACTTGTTTCTCTGATCCAAAATTCAGAACAGGTTTGCTGGCAATATACAGCTGTGCACTAGATGGTGCTGGTACCTACTAATATAAAGACACTTTGGCTGATCTAGTCTGTGTAACAGATTTCTATAGCAGGCACCTAGACCTGAAGTGCAGCTCCTGAAATATTTGTCAAAGCATCTTGACACAGACTGGTATAAATGTAAGGAGGTCTCTTTGAAACCAGAGAAAGCAGCTTAGATTGGAAACTTGTGCTGCTCACATTGTCCAGCTGGAAATCCATCGTAATGTGATTTAAGTCTTCTAATTACTCACTGAAACAGTGGTGTACCTGCTGTCTCCTCCTTTCCTCCTCTTGTATGTTTTTGTTTTTGTGTGCCCGCTTCAAGCATTATTTTTTTAAAGATATGTCTGTTTCCTTTTTTTCCCCTTGCGTCCATCCAATTTGATTAAATAAATGATCTGCAATAATCCCACCTTGGTTTGTTAGAGGTAACTCAGATCGTGGAAGCAGTGATAACGCAGTGACTATCAAATTAAATGTTCACACAATCACTTTTGAAAAGAACATCCTTTACAATTAGATGTGAATTATCATTTGATATTTAAAGTGAAGGTTGCAAACAGATGTTCTTCATGTGTTAAGGGATCTGTCCCTCATTTGAAAAACAATTACTGTTAAGGCAACATGCCCTCTGCTTCACTTATTAGCAACGATCCTAGGAATCCGTTTGCTGTGGAATAACGTGGAGAAATATAGATTTTCTATGATGTCAGAGAATTTTTAGTTTTACACTTGGGGTGGGGCAAAAAACATGCAAGACTTTTTTTTGTTTGTTTGAATTTATGTAAATAAACTTGTTTAATAAAACTGCTTCCGGTGAACAGAGGTGAAGATTGAGCGAGACGCACTGTCAGTGTCACAGTCGTGTTGATAAGTGGCTTGCAGTTAACATCAGTATCCAGTGTGTTGTTACTGAACAAGCTGCTTAAGATGCCACAAATGATAAACATCACCCCTAAAGATCAGGACAACGAGTTTGGCAATCCAGATAACAAAGACTAATTCGGGGAGACTGTATATCCATATTTGTTTTGTATTAATACTGCACAGACACGTTCTGAATGTTTAAAGTAAGCATAGACTCAGGAAACCCAAACTGACTGAGCTGGGTTCATTTCCAGATCTAAAACTGTGAACTGTCAAGTAATGTCAGAACTCCAAATCTGTGAAATGTCAGCCTGTTTTTGATACCAATGCTGATGAAAAAAAATCATGATAATAATCTGCATTCTCTGTTACTATTTTGTACACGGTACATATGTTATGGTAAAAGTCTGAATCTGGTAAATCTTAATTTTACCAGTAACTGTCAACATTTACCAAGTAAGACCACCTGGAAGTTGGTTACTTATTCCCAGTTCATTATTCGCGGTGTAGTTGACAAAGCAGTGTGTCCTTTTTCTGTGTGTTTTTTCACTCATTACACATCAAGCACAATTAATATATTGCTACTTTAAAAAAAAAATCGCTCCTTCTTTAAAATAATCACTCCTTTTAAAAAAAAAAAAAACGAAAATATTAAAAACAAATCTGTATCAGCAGCATAGCGGTACCCAATATTACCCGCTTGTTTTGCCTCATTTACCCACCGTAGACGCCTTGCTCACTAAATATCTAGGTATCCGTAGATAGGTTTGCAAAAACACTAAAGATTTTAGTGAGCAAGCCGTACCTCACGAGCAGCAGCACCCCAAATTGTAGCCCATTATAACCAATACAGAACGCATGGGGGCATGTTATCTGCTACCCCACTTACCCCCCTTAGATGCCTTGATCACTAAATATCGAGGTATCACTAGATAGGCTATCGTCTTCTCTTCGCAAAAACACTAAAGATTTTAGTGAGCAAGCCATACCTCACGAGCAGCAGCATCCCAAAATGTAGCCCATTATAACCAATACAGAAGGCATGGGGACAAGTCATTTGATGCCCAGTTTACCCCCCTTAGACGCCTTGATCACTAAATATCGAGGCCATCAAAAGACGTGCCCCCATGTATTGGTTATAATGGGCTACACTTTGGGGTGCTTCTGCTTGTGGGGTATGGCTTGCTCACTAAAATCGTTAGTGTTTTTGCAAAGAGGAGACAATAGCCTTGTGACGGTGCAGTGGGTGTGGGTGTGGAGCAGACGTCACAGAGTCACTTCTAAATTTGCAAATACCCTACCACAATGGTAGGGTGAACTTTATTAACAAAAAAAACACAGTTCAAAGCAACAAAAATATAAATCATAAGTTCCAACAGAGCGAGTCCCTCTCAGCTCCTTGGGTGCACTTCTGGGGTGGTGAAAAGTGCAGGTGCTCAGGTGCTTAAGTGTCCAGTTCTGTTGTCCGGGGTGTGTGGTGTCCAAGGTGAAAAGTTCTGGCAGTGGTATGGCAGCTCCTTGGCATCAAGGATCACTCTGACAATAAACACAAACACGTAGCACAAAAAATACCCAAATAAACAAACACACAGCTCAGGAACCTAGCTCCAGTATTACCTCAACAAGCCTCGCACTTACAAAATGACAGCCCTTATAAACCAGGGGACTCCACTCCATGATCAGCACGACTCAGCACACCTGCCAGTTGTCTAATGCAACACAGCTGATCACAGTGATTTTGTCCCTTAATATGGTCATTCCGCCCTGCACCAAGATGGCCGACTTCCTTTTCCGCCCCTCTCTCCAAGCCAGCCCATCTCTGAACAGGCATGCAAGTACCTCTGCTTAGTGCCCTCTTGGGTCGGGAGGGAGATTTGCAGCTCAGATCCTCACGCTCCCTGTCACATATCCTTTTCAGCCGCAGGCACACTCGGCCAATACTACCTTCCCCAATTGGCCCCCCTCCCTAGAGAAAAAGTCTGCATTTGAGTGCTCCTTACCCGCACGATGTTTCACCCGAAAGCTGAAGGGTTGCAATGCCAGATACCACCGAATTATCCGAGCATTGTTATCCTCATCATGTCTAACCACTTCAACGGAGCGTGATCTGTGACAAGGAGGAAACGACGCCCCAGGAGATAATACCAGAGAGAGTGCATAGCCCATTTAATAGCCAGACACTCCTTCTCGATAACGGAATAGTTACACTCCTGAGGGAGCATCTTCTTACTGATGTATAAGATGGGGTGTTCTACTCCATCAATCTCCTGGGACAAGACCGCCCCCGGCCTACGTCAGACGCATCAGTCTGAAGGATGAATTCTTTGCTGAAATCAGGAGATATTAGTGCAGGAGCTTGACACTGTTGCCTCTTTATCACATCAAAAGCCCCCTGACACTCAGCTGACCACTTTACCAAATTTGGAGCCTGCTTCTTAGTGAGATCCATTAACGGGGTAGCAATAGTGGAGAACTCGGGGAAGAACCTATGGTAATAACCCGCTAACCCGAGGAGGGATCTCACCTGGGTTTTGGTCTTCGGAATCGGAGTGTCCACCAAAGCCTGGACTTTAGAGGGCATCGGCTTCACCTGACCATTACCCATAATATAACCCAAATATTACATTTCTAGTTTGGCAAACGCACATTTCCTCAGGTTGGCTGTTAGCCCCGCTTTCCTTAGAGACTGAAGGACAGCTGCAAGTCTAACAAGATGCTCTTTCTAGGAATAGCTAAACACTACCACATCGTCAATATACGCGGCCGCATATTTCTGATGTGGAGCTAGCACGTGATCCATCAGTCTCTGAAAGGTTGTTGGAGCCCCTTGCAGCCCGAACGGCATGGTCACAAAATGGAACAAGCCTTCCGGAGTTGAAAATGAGGTCTTCTCGCAAGAGCTTAGAGTTAAGGAAATCTGCCAGTATCCCTTCGTCAGGTCAAGGGTGGAGATGAACCTCGCCCCCTCCTATCCGGTCCAAGAGCTCATCCACTCGAGGCATAAGGTATGCGTCAAACTTGGAGACGGCATTCACTTTGCGGAAATCCACACAAAAACAATTGGTGCCGTCCTTCTTGCCAACCAAGACAATCGGACTGCACCACTCACTCCATGAAGGCTCTATGACTCCAAGCTCTAACATATCCGCTACTTCTCGGCTCACCGTCCCCCTCCGACTTTCAGGGATGCGGTACGGTCTCTCTCGCTCCCTCACACCTGGGGAAGTAACAACAGCATGTTCGATTATATTCGTTCTACCTGGCAAATCAGAAAAAACATCACTGAACTTCCCAATTAACTCTTGTCTCTCGCTTTTGACTGGGAACTAATTGATCCCCCACTACCACCTCCGCGTTGCTAGGGGGATGAATGTCAGGACCAAAATCATCCTCGACACTATCTCTCGCAATGAACAGGGCCTCCCTTTTCCTCCAGGGTTTCAACAAATTAATGTGGTAAATTTCAGTTTTATTCCGGCGGTTGGGCTGCCGATTCTCATAATTTACCTGTCCCATTGCCCGCACCACCTCATATGGGCCCTGCCATTTAGCAAACAGCTTTGATTCGCTTGAGGGCAGGAGCAACATCACCTTATCCCCAGGTCGAAAGGTCCGAATCCGTGCATTTTTGTTATAATGTCGCTCCTGGCGATGCTGAGCCTGTTTTAAGTTATCATGCGCCAGTTTGCCAATTATTTCTAGCCGCTCTCTTAACAGCATTACGTGCTGGACTACATTTTTGGTTTCATTTTGAGGCTCCTCCCACCCTTCTTTTATTAGGTCAAGAATGCCTCGGGGTTGTCTTCGGTACAGCAGCTTAAATGGGGAGAACCCAGTTGAGCTCTGTGGCATCTCTCTCACTGCAAACAGAAGGTATGGGAGAAGCCTTGCCCAATTTTTCTGTTCTTGGTTTACAAACCGCCTCAGCATCTGTTTTAAGGTCTGATTAAACCGCTCCACCAAGCCGTCAGTCTGTGGATGGTAAACTGACGTACGAATGGAGCAGATTTGCAATAATTTATAAACTTGAACAAGATATTTAGACATGAAATTAGTCCCATGATCAGTTAAAATCTCTTTGGGGATCCCTACTCTAGACATAATCTTTACTAATTCAGTTGCAGCTGCAGCTGCACTAGTGGACCTCAAAGGTACTGCCTCAGGATATCACATTGCATAGTCCACCACTACTAAAATATGTGAATATCCTGAGTCAGAGGGAATCAATGGGCGCACTGTGTCCATTGCGATATGCTCAAAGGGAACCCCCACTAAGGGCAGTGGGACCAGCGGGGCAGGCCGAACTTGACCTGACGCCACCTTTTGACACTCAGGGCATTCCGCTACATATTTCCTCACTTTGCCACATACCCCAAGCCAATAAAACTGAGCCAATATTCGCTCCAGAGTCTTTTCAGAACCGAGGTGTCCCGAAAAAGGTATATCGTGTGCCAACCGCATCACCTCAGCTCGAAAAGGCCCCGGAACCAATAATTGTTTTACAGGAGGACCTGCGCCCAGAGCTTGGGTTACCCTAGACAGTAACTGTCATAGTGACATAGTGGGGAAATGTGAGCGGATATGTATCATCAATAGCCTTCCCTTCGACAGACCAAACCTGCGCCCGGATGTTAACTAAGGTGGCATTACTTTGCTCCCACGCCAGGTCAACATCCCGGTCCCAGAACTTCGGTATGTTGAGCGGGGTTATGGTAGCCCATGCACTGGGTTTCTCAGTAACTCTGCCCCGCAGGTCACACTGCACCCCTATTCCCTTTCCTCAGCTTTTAACAGACACAGAAGTTTCTCCAATCAAGCCCCACCCTTGTCTCATTGCTATCCCCTCCCACTTCTCAGCCCGTAACTCTCGTTTTGTTTTTCGGGGCCAGAAGCGAGACGAGAACACTTCAGCTTGCATCGGAAAAATCTGGCCAATACAATCCTCCTTTGCAACTACTACCTTACTCGGGGCTGGCCCTGTTTCACCCAATAACAGCTGTTTGAAACATGGCCAGTCCCTCCCCAAAATGACAGGATAGGGCAGACTATCCGCGACAGCCACGACTAGGCGGTCTGTCCGACTTCCCACAGTCACATATAATTTGGTGGTCGGATATACCTTGGTTTTTCCATGAACACAGGAAATAGTCACCTGGGCATGTGACTGCCAAGATGTACCTTCCACGAGAGCAGACCGAATCATTGTTTGCCCACATCCTGAGTCCACTAAGGCGTGGGTACTCTTATTACCAATATTCACAACAATGACACAAGGCCCCTCCCGACCCTTTCCCCAGGACTTACCTGCTTCGAGAGCCAGGTAGTGGGAAGCCACATCACACTCCATCACCGCAGTGCAGAATCGCTGAATGTGACCTGGCTCGTGGCATCTCCAGCAGACCAGGGCCGAGGACACCAAGGGAGCCTACCTGTCCCACTGACCTTGAGCAAGCAGGGGGGGATGAACCCCCTGTTATACCCCAGCTAGGGGCCACCCTCGACCTGCACTGTTTGGGAGGGAGGTGGCCCATCAGGGCACGTGCTGGAATGGGTGTCAAGGATGGTCTCGGTGAAGGTGGAGGTGGGCTGGGGAGCGGGATCCGACTCTTGGGAGGGGGAGGGGTTGATGCTGAGGAGGGCGACGACGCGTCTTCAAAGGCCTCAGCCAGATCGATGGCTGCCTCCAGCGTGGTGAGCCGGTGTTGTACAATCCAATTCCGGGTCTCTGCCCCCATCACGCTTGTGAACTGTTCGATGTTAATCAGCTCGGCCACTTCCTGGCCTGATTTTTCGGTGGAGCAGAGCCACCGGTCAGATTGATCTTTCAGCTGTTGTGCTACCACGCGGGGGCGGGTAGCCGGAGGCCTTCGGTACTCACGAAACCGGCGGCGGTAGATCTCCCCAGTGATGTTGTACCGCTGGAGGATGGCCTGCTTAATCAGTTTGTAATCCTGAGCGGCGGTGTTGTCCAGAGCCCAGTAGGCTGCCTGGGCTTCGTCTGTTAAGCACGGGGCCAGTTGCAGGGCCCACCACTCCTGGGGCCACCTAGCCATTAGTGCCAAGCGCTCAAACGTGATCAGGTAAGGCTCTGGCTCCTCCTCCGGTAGCATCCTCTGCTGCTTCGGCTTGGGGACCAAACCTACGGGGAGTCCATCTTCCCCTACCGCCGCTGGCCCCGCGCCAGGTTGGTGCAGCTGGGCCACTGTCTGGATGAGTGAAATGTAGTGGGCAGTGAGCTCCTCCTGCTCTTCACCTCCCGGCCTTCCCTCCTCTGCTCAGCATCCTCCCTCTGTCCGTCCAGCGTTGTCAATAACGTCGCCAAGGTAGTCAGATCCATCTCTAGTGATCCCTCTTCTGAACACCAAATGTGACGGTGCAGTGGGTGTGGGTGTGGGTGTGGAGCAGACGTCACAGAGTCACTTCTAAATTTGCAAATACCCTACCACAATGGTAGGGTGAACTTTATTAACAAAAAAACACAGTTCAAAGCAACAAAAATATAAATCATAAGTTCCAACAGACCGAGTCCCTCTCAGCTCCTTGGGTGCACTTCTGGGGTGGTGAAAAGTGCAGGTGCTCAGGTGCTTAAGTGTCCAGTTCTGTTGTCCGGGGTGTGTGGTGTCCAAGGTGAAAAGTGCTGGCAGTGGTACGGCAGCTCCTTGGCGTCAGGGATCACTCTGACAATAAACACAAACACGTAGCACAAAAAATACCCAAATAAACAAACACACAGCTCAGGAACCTAGCTCCAGTATTACCTCAACAAAAAAGCCTCGCACTTACAAAATGACAGCCCTTATATACCAGGGGACTCCACCCCATGATCAGCGCGACTCGGCACACCTGCCAGTTGTCTAATGCAACACAGCTGATCACAGTGATTTTGTCCCCGAATATGGTCATTCCGCCCTGCACCAAGATGACCGACTTCCTTTTCCGCCCCTCTCTCCAAGCCTGCCTATCTCTGAACAGGCATGCAAGTACCTCTGCTTAGTGCCCTCTTGGGTCAGGAGGGAGATTTGCAGCTCAGATCCTCACACTCCCTGTCACAAGCCTATCTACGGATATCTAGATATTTAGAGAGCAAGGCATCTAAGCGGGGTAAGTTAGGCATCAAAGATGTGTCCCATGCATTCTGTATTGGTTATAATGGGCTACACTTTGGGGTGCTTCTGCTCATGGGGTACGGCTTGCTCACTAAAATCATTAGTGCTTTTGCAAAGAGGAGATGATATACTATCTAGGGATGCTTCGATATTTAGTGAGCAAGGCGTCTACGGTGGGAAAATGAGGCAAAACAAACGGGTAATATAGGGTACCGCTATGCTGCTGATACAGATTTGTTATTAATATTTTCATTTTGGGGCTCCCTAGTGGTGCATCCAGCAAAGGAACTCCATGTGGATGTGCCCTATAGCCTGGGGATCACAGGTTCAAGTCCAGGCTATGTCACAGCTGACCGTGACCAGAAGTTCCTAGGGGGCAGCGCACAACTGGCTGAGCACTGCCCAGGTAGACAGTGGAGGGTTTTCTACATCTGGTTTCAAAGCATAAGGTACCAGTCTTGCTTTACAGAATTTTGGTGTGGCATCTTTAGCCATCCACAGACTAGCCTTAACTCCGGTCACACAACCAATTTTGGGGCTTATTACACAGAGCTCCTACTGCATCAGTAACTCCAAGTATCTTTCTCCAGTCTAGTTGCCATCTTGCTGAGCCAATCTCTGCCCAACAATGCAGGGCCATTTCCCTTAGTAATTACCAGAGCCAAATCAAAGATTTCTTCTTGGTACGTTACACTGACATTTAGTTTACCCAACACATCAAGCATTTCATTTGTATAAGTGTTTAACACACATTCAGTCGGCTGGAGCTTAACCTTAGGAAACTTTTGTTTGTACACTTTTTCCGAAATCATAGTTAAAGCAGCTCCTGTGTCTATTTCCATTCTCATGACTACATCATTAACATTTACATTTACATAGTACATTTTCTCAAAAACAATGCTGGAATTTACAGTGTACAATTCAACATCCCAGTCAGACTCACGGTTACTGTTCTCAGAATCCGCACTTAATGCTGGGGACTCTGGGGTGTCCACTGGCCGATTTGCGAGGTAGCGAGCCAGTGGCCCATGTCTTGCGACGTTCTCCAGCAGTCTCTGCTTTCTTCTTTGGTGCAGTTGAATGGCAAGCCTGTTGTGCGTGTCCCGTTTTTCCACAACACTGTAAATCTTTAAAGTAGCAGGAATCTGGAGCATGGTTCATTCCTGAACAACAAAAACAAGGGCTCCTCTTCACCATTAGTGCCGTCTTTACCTTGATAGCATTTGTAGACACAGTTGGGCTTTGTGAAAACTGTTTTGCGCTTTTCTTCATGCTTTCGAACACTGAGGCCATCTCCATAGCAGCAGCCAGCGTTAGGTCCTTCGTAGAAGCAGCATTCAGCAAAATGTCTCTTAGTTCAGCACTTCGGAGTCCATAAACCAGCTGGTCTCGTAGAGCTTCCTCCAGAAATGTCTCAAAACGGCAATTTACCGATAGTTTCTTTTACTGCACTAGAAACTTAGCTACAGTTTCTTCTTCCAATTGGTTCCGTGTATGAAAACTGTATCCTTGTAACCCTTCAGCACAGTCTTTAGCACATCAAATCTCTTTTCGCTAGGTTAGTGAGCACGCCATGTGTCTTTCGGCCCACCACCATTACAAAAACTGCCTTCTTTTTACCTTCATCTGTGGTTTCGTTAGCACAGAAGTACTGCTTAAGCCTATCCAGGTACACTTTGAAACTTTCTTAATTTTCGTCAAATTGGAAATCCTTGGCTCTTCTAATAGCAGCCATCCTTTTGCTCTTTTCTTATTTTTAACTGTGCTGAATCCTTATTAGTAACATCCCATCCTCGTTGCCAGTTTGTTATGTATTTTGGGTCCGGAAAGAAGTATTTTTTGAGCAAGCCTTGGTTGGGTAAGACTGGGTGAGAAACCCCCCTCAGTCATTCCTAACAAATGACTAACATCTTGAAGTACTGAACTACACTTGTGAGAACATGTGCATGTCTTTAAAGAGATGAGTAGCAATGCAGAGTTATATTAGTAGTATGTAGGAAGTAAAAGAACAGTAGGTAGCTAACCCCAGTCATTGTTTCAAGGCTGGTGATATATAGTCTCTCAAAATTAATACAATCTCCAGTCAAAACTTACATATTCTGAGTATTCCTTTTTGTGTCTTATTTGTTTCTCTTTTATTGCCCAAGTTTCTGAAATAACACTGTGGCAAAGTGGCTTGCCCTACGCAGATGTAGTTGGTGCAGTGCTCAGTAATAACACACACAAGACAGTGAAAGTTCAATAAGACAGCTTCTTTATTTGACTGGATTGCGCGTGAACAACATTTAAATAATAAGCATAGGCTTTACACACCCATGTGCATTGCTCCATGCAAAACAAAAATGATGATAATTAATTACGTCTGTTTCCTAAACAGGTCCTTTCAGTAACCACACCAAAGGAACAGATTACATCATCACATCCCCAGTTATACCCTTAGTCACACCCCCCGCGCAGTCATGTCTCCTCCAATCCCACATCACGTACCACTTTAGGACGATGACTTTGGGCATTGTGACTCCGCTCCCTTCCTAGGTGGCTGGCTTCCGACTGACCCTGAAATGACCTGCCAGACCGACCAGTACGAGGCACTCTGTTCCTGTAATACAGCACCCTCACAGATCTGTAGGGAGATTGTTGACTAGGATTCATTCGCTCTGTCACAGACACTTACAAAAGTTATAAGAAGTGCGCACTGTAAAGCCCTGAGAGCTATGGTAAAGCATATCAGAAAACAAGGCAAACCATGGCAATGCATAGTGTATGGGAAAAGAATAGCTGTGCAAATTTACCCTTATAAATTTTTATAAGGGTAGTGGGGGGTTTTAACACATTTGAGGTATAGAGTGCTCCCTCGCTAAAAGGCTAATGCACCTCGGATATAATGCTCCTACAGATTGTCCCCCAATTCGCTATATTAGTGATGCATGCAATATTTCTACAGTAAATACAGTACCGGTGTTGGTCAAACTGTAAACAACTTTTCAGTCTAACTTCCATTTCTATCTCTCCCTTTTGATACAGTATCTGAACTGAAGAAAAGCTGCGCTGGCACTTTATAACAGAGACATCTTATTTAGCATTTGTTTTATAACTAAATAAATGTTAGGCCTATTACGTGGTTATCTTTCCTAATGTATTTACTTTTTGGCAATGAGATGAGCTGCAGTTTTCTCTGGGAGATGAGACGGTTCAGCTTAGCTTTGTTGATTACATGGTTCTTTATGTATGCCCCGTTTAAGCACTCATTGGTTATAACGCTCATATTGTGTGTCTCCCGAGACCTGCGTTATAGCGAGGGAGCACTGTATACCAGATTCAAATGAGAAAAAGGAAATGGCAATTTTGATCATAGATTATACTGCAGTATAATTATCATCAGGGAGCCCTGTTTTGAGAGCCTGCAGTACGAGTCCAAGCCTGCTCATTATTGCATTGCAAGCCTGCTCATTATTGCACTGCTGTTGTGTACGAATCCAAGCCTGCTCATTATTGCACTGCTGCTGTGTATGAATCCAAGCCTGCTCATTATTGCACTGCTGTTGTGTATGAATCCAAGCCTGCTCATTATTGCATTGCTGTTGTGTATGAATCCAAGCCTGCTCATTATTGCATTGCTGTTGTGTATGAATCCAAGCCTGCTCATTATTGCATTGCTGTTGTGCACGAATCCAAGCCTGCTCATTATTGCACTGCTGTTGTGTTTTTGTTTGATGGGAAATAGTTCTCATTACTGTGCTAGTCAGAAAAAGCCCAGATGGAAGAGAGCACCCTGATTGGATGTGAAAGAAGCTCACGGCACACAGCACAACTATAACCTCATCCTCCATGCCTGGGCCGTCTCGAACAGCCTTTGTAATAACTCGACACTTCTGCTAGTACACCTGCTTGGCAGGCAGAGCTGGCAGAGAAAAAATAAAACAGCATGCGTGGAAATGAATGAGTCCAGCTGCAATCTCTCTTACATTCACCACTGCGAAATGGAGCTCTTTAAAGGGCCATTATCCCAATATGGATGGGGTTATTTAGAGTGCTCCACCATTTCAGTCATAATAGTGGCCTTGTTATACCCCCTGTTCAGCAGGCTCCTGGACCCACTCCAGTGTTAGTGGCAGAGGCACCAGGTGGACAGCTCTTGTTCCAAATGAGGTTTAATGTAGAAAGTTTGGGGACATGCCAGGGTGTGTCAGTGGCTGCGAGGGTGGGGGTTAAGTGTGTGCGTGTGCATATGCATGTCTGTGTGCATGTGTGTGTGTGTTTGAGCAAGTGCTTGTGTACATGAGTGAGTGAGTAGGCCCAGAAATGGTGAGAATTGATGTGTTCTTTGGATGTTTAGAATGACTGAGTCTATCCTGTTTATTTTATTCTAGCATGCTATTATGAAACTGAGACAGTTTGTACATGCAGTCATAAGATCTGGAAAAATGCTTGTTATTAGCATTATTTAGCATTGGCAGTATTAGATTCTGGGGATATACAGCTGTGTATGTCTGTCCTTGCATTTATTCAGCTGTATGTATACATTTTGCATATATCTAGACAGCCTCTTATTAAATCGGTATTATAATTTTTAGCATAAATAATTGGGAGCATGAGGTTGGGCTATTCTGTTGTTGATGGACATCATGGTCATCACCTTTGTCTTCAACAGATATACTTATCAAAGTATTGAATGTTCAGCCATGGCTGATATATTAGCCATATGAAACCTTAGTAATAGAAAAACAATGGCTTTCAACTATTGCACACTGGTATTGATATGAACTATTGCACACTGGTATTGATATTATTGATATTATAACAATGATTGCATATTGGTGTGGATATTATACCAAGAGAATGGTGAATTTAATACAATAGCATCAAAGCTGATTAATATCACTCCTGTTAATATCATCAACACATTGTAATGGCCAGAGATTGGACTCAATAGGGACTCGCTGCTGATAATATCACTTTGGTTATTGTCATGCTCCAGTTAATATCATGCACATTTTTCAGTCATGCAACTCATTTCCAATCCATTTAAACTTTGGGAAATTAAAGTGGAAGGGGTATGACTAATGTACATTGAAATGATTAAGAAACAGTAATCATTACAGTACATAAATCCTTTGATCCCTGATTCACGTTCCAGCCTGAAGCTGATAGATAAGTAAACTTGCAGTTGAGACGATTCAGTTGTGTTTAAACAATAACAATGTATTTGTACAACATGACAAACAATCAGCATTCAGGTACCGGTCAAAGCAACTTCTATAGTATTGCATATGAGACATTCTCAGAAAAAATGACTATGCAATGAATACCCAAGGAGAAATCAGAGTGTGCTGAATACAATCAGAACAGCTTTTCAACTAAAATAAATAATAATCCATGCAGAAATTTCAGCGCTATACCTTAAATAAGCATTACCCTGATGTCATGTTTACGTGAAGTTTCCAATGTGTAGTTTGCATCCTCTTAGGTAAAAGCAGTAAGCAACAAGACTGGGTTTCTCCTGGCAGTGATGATTTTGTTTTGGGTGGGGGGGGGGGGGGGGGGGGGTGTAGGGATTTTTTTTTTCAGATGGGGAATAGGACTGTCAATTAATCGCAGTTAACCTCTGATATTAACGCATTAATTTAACACATTAATTTTTTGGGAAATACATTTTTTAAAGCATGTTAATCATACTCTTGTCTTGTCCCTCTTAGCAATATTCTTAGATTCCTTGGCACAGGTTTGTTGCTTTTAGTTACAGCATTAAGATACAGAGCTCAGTGAAACTTGCTCTCTCCCCCTCATTCCAAAACACCACCAAACTCCCCACAGTTCAGCAGCCACATCACAGTGTGTAAGGTCTACCAGTTAAGCTACAGTAGCGTTAGCTGCACAGTACAAAATAGAGTTCTAATTAATCATTTTTGCTGTATTAATTCTACAGTAATAACATTAATAAAATAATCTGAACAGTGCAAATACTGTAACCTATCCAAAACAATAGAACAGCAACCCTGCTTATTGTGACCATTTTTGTTCAATCTGTTTGATGTGATATTAAAAGGGTTGACTATTTCAAAAAAGAAAAAAGATTGGTAAATGCATAATGACCATGGGAACTTTGGTGAACTTTTAAAGGACAATTCTTAATTAATCTACAGCCAGTGCATTGATATTGAAGGTCATTTGGTAAAGGATGGTATAGCCTTTTTACATGGCCTGTAATATATGTTAAACTGGGGTTAAATCAGATTAGCTGCTATTTAATTGCCTCCGGTACTGTCACGTGCAGAGTTAGGGCTCAAGGCCAAATCCAGTTTGTACGAATGCAGACCGTCCTGATCTTGGATGGCTTCAGCAGATAACCTGTCTGTCACTTAGACTTCACCCTGCCATCTGTACTTGGATGGCTTCAACAGACAACAAGTCTGTCATCTAGACTTCATTCTCCTATCTGTATTTTGTCTTGAATGGCTTCAGCAGATAACCTGTATGTCACCTAGACCCTGCCATCTGTAATCTGGGGGCTGCAGACCTACTCCTACCAAGCTCCATACACAGTGGAGCCATCTGCAGAGTGATTTGAAGATTGCAGTTCCTGAAACCTTCTGTTAACTTGTTGATATTTAACACAAAAAAAAGTCCTTAAAAATCATTCATAAAAACTGTCCTTAAAGATCTATGAATATGACCTGAAGTTTCACCAAAAGGAGGGCCTGCTGACTACACTAAGCTTTGTTTTAACATATACACATGGAAATCACTGTGAGATCTTAGCTACTATGTACCATCTACATTTGGAACAGTTTAGCAGATGGGAGTCTTTTCAGAAGCAGCAGTATTTAGATCTAGTGCAATTAAGAAAGCTTGTTGACTACTTTACCCACATGGCTGGTCATAGTAGTCCCAGTGGGTCATTTTCTTAAGTCTTTTATTCTCAGAGTAGGTTTGTGTGTGAATCAGGATGGGGCAAGGGAAAGGAAAGGCTTTGAGAATACTTGATCACAGTCTTCTTAACTGTGAATCCCCATCCCACAGTTTATATGCTTTAAGAGAATGAGTCATTCTCACGCTGCAAGGAAACAAAGAACCAAATTATTGTCTGAATGAGTAAAATAATGAATTAGTCTGGTCCAAGCAGTAAGCCTGCTGGTGTTTTAATTGCTTCTCTCTAAAAGCTGGATGTCGTTCAATAGCAGCTTTATTGATTGCGTCTAATTACTTTTATTTCTTTTTTTCAGGCACCTTTTATTGAAGGCCTGTATTTCCAGTCACTCGAGAATGGAGATATACTCAGCTTGTTTATTCATTAGGCCTCTTCAGGAGGCAGCTATTTTGAGCCAAACAGCAACCTGCTATAGAATATGATAGTGTAATTACCTGCAGGTAGTCAGCAATTGCTGTACTTCTCTGGTACTTTATACCTGCGCTTTGTCTGAACTCCTTGCTAAAGCAGGTGTGTGTTGCAGAGCTCTTTTAATTATTGTAATTTATCAGTTTGCACCAGTACTGAGATTCCATATTTGTGACAAGATGCCGACTGCAGCTCACTCCCCCTCATATCGACTGCAGCTCACCCCCCATATCCACTGCAACTCACTCCCCTCATATCCACTGCAGCTCACCCCCCTCATATCCACTGCAGCTCACTCCCCTCATATCCACTGCAGCTCACTCCCCTCATACCCACTGCAGCTCACTCCCCTCATATCCACTGCAGCTCACTCCCCTCTTATATCCACTGCAGCTCACTCCCCCCTCATATCCACTGCAGCTCACTCCCCTCATATCCACTGCAGCTCACTCCCCCTCATATCCACTGCAGCTCACCCCCCCTCATATCCACTGCAGCTCACCCCCTCATATCCACTGCAGCTCACTCCCCCTCATATCCACTGCAACTCACTCCCCTCATATCCACTGCAGCTCACTCCCCTCATATCCACTGCAGCTCACTCCCCCTCATAGCCAATGCATCTCACTCCCCTCATATCCACTGTAGCTCACTCCCCTCATATCCACTACAGCTCACCCCCCTCATATCCACTGCAGCTCACTCCCCCTCATATCCACTGCAGCTCACTCCCCCTCATATCCACTGCAGTTCACTCCCCTCATATTCACAGCAGCTCCCTCCCCCCTCACGTTCACTACAGCTCACTCCCCATCATACCCATTGCAGCTCACTCCCCCTCATATCCAATGCAGCTCACTCCCCTCATATCCACTACAGCTCACCCCTCTCATATCAACTGCAGCTCACTCCCCTCATATCCACTACAGCTCACTCCCCTCATATCCACTGCGGCAAAACTGACAGACTCTGAGGGCTAGACTCATGTAGACTGTGGAAGTTACTCACATGGAATGGTAACATATCTCTGGTACTGTCCATGGTAGCCTATACCTTATTAACAGTGTTTTGGCAGGTGTTTATTTTTATATGTTTATCAATAACGTGAGTGTGATAAATACAGTATGATGACCATTAATATCAACTGTGTCACAAATGACAATAACAACGTTTTGAAAATATGTCCCTATGTGTCCTATTAAAAACAAGCTTCTCTAACAGATACACCAGGTATACTAATGCAAGAAGCAGCCTTGTATATATAGAATATATCACAATTATCCTGCAGACCTGAATTTTGATCACACATAAAATCAGACAAGCTTTAGGGACACAAGGACTGTGCAGCGATAATTTCTGCCCCCTGTGCAACTGTGAGTTAATAAATTAAAAATCTCTATGTAAATCTACAGTGAAAGAAGGGATAGAAATCTCAGCTGCACAGTCCGAGTGGTCAAATGTAGCTTGTGGGAGTCTTTTTGGAAGCACTGGTTGACTATTCCATCTGGAATACTGTACTTAGTAAGCCTGGTAAATGATGTCCTGTGCAGACTTGCAAGGACAGTGCTAACAGTGCCAGTTTGACTATGACTTCCAATGTAAAAGGAATAGGTGTTTTATTTCTCTGGTTAATGTCTGCACATTGGAATTGACTGGCTGCATTATAAGCAGTGCTTCAGTTGTGTTACGCTCTCTCTTGTTAAGTGTATCCACTGACATACAGTACTGGAGGGCTGGAATTCATTCAGAGTGCCCTTTTAGAGTCTCAATGGGAAATTTAAGAAAATTCTTCAAATTCTTTTGGCTATATTTTGAATTCTGGTAACTGGTCTACTATGAAACATATTCCAGATGGCTTGGTATATAACTTTAAGTAATTGCGTATTCACAATAACTAATTAATGCAGCCCCATCCCGTTTTTGACTGTTTTTGTGATGTTATGGTTTCAAAGAATTTTGATTGTGTTGAGATAGTATACAATGTTAGACACTTTTAAACAGAAATGTGCGAATGCACACTTGATAAATAAGGACCCTGGCCTTCATCCCTCACCTTTAATAGTTTGGGTCGATGCTAGCACAAGGCAGACCCTTCTTCATTTCTCTCTGGCTGATTGCTCTGTAAATCTATCCAGCTGCTTCTGCTTCAATCATTATTTACCAGGATTACATTAAGCCTTGTCAACCGCAGCCTCTTTCTGAAAGTACTCCTCAGCACTGCTTTTTTAAACTGGCTTCAAAAATGTAGCTTTGAGAAGACTAGTAAAAACAGTTAACACATTAAACACTATGTAGATATAAAGTATTTCGTATAGGGTCTGTTGATAATGCTTCAATGTTTAAAGACAGTTTATAGATATTTAGGAAGGTTGCCTCACAAACTAATGTTACAGCTGCAAGATTGAGTGCCAACGTGACATGTTATTAGCAAGTTTCAAGTAATCAATATTCATAAAAATTCAAAAGAATATATGACTGCATACAGATACATACCAAATTTGACAATGTGAAGCATATAACACAGTATTAAGATTGCTTTGTCAGTTGTTATATTGAGACAGCGCCCTCTTGTGGAACTACAATATGTTTTTTTAAGGTACGAAGGCTACAGTAAATTATAGATTCATTTTTTTCAGTTAATTATTCATGCAACAACCCCATGCCTTTTTATAAAAAAAAAAAAAAAAACTCAACGAGATAGTTTTCGAGAAATAGTTCGTTATTTTAATGTATGTATGGAAAAGAAATTAGTTGATTTGAAACAGAATTTGTGTATATGCAAATGAAAATGCGATTAGTTGAACATCATTTCGTCGTTGGATGACACATTTGATCTAATTGAAACAAGGGAAAATATTCCCAAATTTATTTATATATATATATATATATATATATATATATATATATATATATATATATATATATATATATATAAAAATAAATATATATATCAATTTACATTTATACAGGAAATAATATAATTTGAATATAACCAAAATGTGAATGAAATTGAAACTAACCTACAATACAAATTGCTAGGGGACTCAATTGTTGAACGATATTAAAATATCATTCATATTTGAAATGTATGCAAAATGTATGTAAAAAAACGTCATAATGGGTTTTAGGTTACACGCTTTAAACGTATGCCTAATGGCTGTAATTATCTGTAGTCTTGTAATAATTATTCTGTGAGTGAAAAGGACAAGGAAAATACACATTAGTCTCGAGGGCCCTTTTATAAACAATTTACAGGACCTGAAAACACGTGGGAGTTGTGTTCGCTAGTCCAAGTTGTTAGAGGATGGCGTGTGCTTGAGTTTTGGCACGTATCTTTGAAGACAGGTGGTAAAGTAAAGAATGAGTTCCACATGACCCTATACCACAAATACACATCTTTAACTCAGAAATCGGGACAGCAATGAGCTGTCATTTAAACGTGCGCATACGTTTTGAAATATTTTATTTATTATTTAAATGTTTTTATACATTTAGTGTCCAATATTATATAGGTTACAAAACAAAAAAAGACAACATTTCTCTTACCATACACTATTTCAACTCGGCCCCGTCATTAACAATATCAATAGGTTACCGATATCGCTTTGTTTTAGCTTAATGTTTATTTTATTTTTTAAGCTTAAATGCCTGTGTAGAAAACCTTAATACACGAATGGATAATAATACATGCAATGACGTTTAACAGGGTACATTGGGTTTTGAAGTACCAGTGAGTAGTCAGAAATATAGCATCACGTGACAGCATTGCTAAACCTCAGTTCGAACTGTGGTTTAGTTTCGCAATGAAACGGCATCTTTATGAAAACATGGGGTAACGGTTAATCGACCGGGAACCAGTTTAGTCCTTCTGTACACATAATAAGGATTGTGTAGCTATAGCTTACTCATACCCCACAAACGAATACCCTATAATGCTAACATCTTCCCAGTAATCTGAAGCTTCACACTTTAAAACATTACTTTATATTATTTCAATGGTACATTTCATAGACTACGTACACTTTTTCGTTACAACGAGCGAATGTGTCTGAATGTAATCCTTGCCAATATCTGCAAACAGCCTGCTCACGGTTTTATACAATTCCTAATGCATAAGCGCGACTAATTATTTAAGGGGACGGGGGAGGGGGAGTTTGGAACATTTTCTGTGATCTCGCTAGCCTATCTGCCAAATATAAATAAAGCTGGATTAAACAGGTGCATATAATAATTCCAATAACCCAATTACAGATAATAGTTTCGCTGTAGAAAGCTTTGTGAAACGTTATATAAAGCTTTTTGCTTGTCGTTTTATCTGAGTCGTTTATTTACAAACGGGACTCAAAAATCTGTATTTCCTCCCCTAAAAGCGGATATGTGTGTAGGCTACTGTGTTACAACGATTACTTAACGGTACACCAGCTTTACTAGTAGTCGTAGTAGTATCTTAAATCCATGTTACTGCTTGATTGGGCTGGCAGCAGTGGTGTATGTCAATCGATTGCAATGCAACGACGACGCTCGCCTGTAGATGGAGCCCCGGGCCACTGAACTATGCGCGGTTTAGCATTCGGGTTAAATCCGTTTTTCATAGTTGCATAACATAATCGATCCTGCAAAGCTGCAGTCTGTAACCATTCGCATATTAGACCTGTATAGATTGAAATAAATCACTATGAAATATGACATGGAAAGATAGAATACATAGTTAGTGTATCACTGTGAATACAAATATTCAATATTTCAAACAGTGAATTTTAAGGCTAGTTTTACATATAAAAGAAAGGAAAAATCCGATATACGTATGCCTACAATAGGTTACTATAGTAAATTATTCATATTATGTTTTTCAACTACTTAAGATAAACATTTTATTAAAATATTACTACTATTGTATTTTAAGTAATTATTACTTTATATAATATATATCAGGGCAATTATATAAAAGTTATCATTTTTACATATAACAGAAATAAGAATATTAAAACAAATGTATATGATTTTAAATATAACGCACAGGGTCCTCTCGCATCGGTGTTTGCACAGTTACCATGACGATGGATATAACTTTAAATGTAACGAACAGGGTCCTCACGCAGCGGTGTTTGGCATTTATTATTTTTTTGTACATTTTAAATAGGCCTAGACATTCTAATGTATATTGTAAACCTAATATTCGATATTATAAAATAATAATATTTTAAAATCTAATATAATACATTAGCTTTCATTTACATAAACAAATTTCGCCTTAAAGCGGATAAAATGTTGAAGTCTCTATTATACATAAACCAATTTACATATTATTGAAATGTATAACCTATCGCTTGTTTAGCGACGAAAACGTTGCATCATCAATGTAAGTGCTAGTTACTCACTTAAATATGAAACTTATTGAATAATTTAAAAGATGTAATATAATATATAATATATATATATATATATATATATATTAATATATATATATATATATATATATATATATGATACATATATGAATTATACTATGTTTTTTAATATTTAAAATGTAATTAATCTACACTAATTATCATGTGATATGCTTTTCTATACAATTTAATATGCTAAATACCCATAAAGACATTCGTACATTTATCTCATGTTTACACTGAAATTGAAATTTATTATTATTATTATTATTATTATTATTATTATTATTATTATTATTATTATTATTATTATTATCATCAGCATCATCTGGTACCCACACAACATTTTATGCAGGGTTCATCATAATATGAATGACAATTTCAAACAAAACAATAACAATATTTCATATTCCATTAGGCCAGTAGAAGAATTTTGATATCTCTGTATTTAGAAATAGATTTCTTAAAAACATTTTTACAAGATACATAAATTAATAGGCATTAATAGGTAATAATGACTGTGATTTTCTGAATATTTCTACATTACAAGTGTGTCTGTCCCACCGAACCCGGCGTTGCTGCTATAACTAGCTGTTGGCTTACCTGTTTGCAACGCTGATTAAAATCTCATAGGACGTCCTGCAGATACATCTGTTTGCTCACGACCTATTCACGTGGTTTGCAGAGGAGGAATGGTGCTTTGGCAATCCAGATTAACTTCATTTTAAGAGTTGCTGAAGTTGTGTATGTAAACAATGTATTCAAAAGTCACTAGGCTAATTAGGCTTAGAGGACATATATGCCACTGGTATTAAACCACATATTAGACCGACGCATCCTTCTATTAACCTGAAGCAATTCACATTGATATATGTACCTCTGTTACGTACCCATGGCTATTTATAAATGACAGTACGTGTTTGAGTATAATTCTGAGGATAGGCCTCCACATTGGGTTCTCTCTCTCGATGGAATCACAAGCCCTGTATCTCTATATGTTTATGTATTGTGTGTACTTTGCTGAACTGCATCAATTAATCTGTGTCCATTTAATACAACATGTCAACATCTCTGATTTGATAGTGGAAATTATATCAGACCATTTTGATTTAACCCGGTGTACGTATATTTAATACACGGAGCTACTTTGTCTACAATCCCCCCAAAAAGCAAACATATTCCATTACAATAAAACAGACTATACTATTAATTATAGCCGCAATACATTTCCCTCTAAAATATGTGAAGATATGTATAGCTATTCTATTTTAGACACTCGTGTAATACATATTAAAAATGAATGATTTGAAAGGAATTTGTTAAAGTCCAAAACTTGCCTAAGTGTTATAAACCTATTTTCATTAGTGGGGATACATAACATTAGAATTGAATTTGTAGCATTATTATACCGTTACGTATTAAACAATTCAACTACTGATATTAACTTACTGTCATGTTTGCTATAAGGTGTGTACTCCATAGAACTGGCTTGCCCCACGTTTTCTTAAGTGCAAGTACTTTCATTGATAGTAGTACAGGTGTATGTATATGTCGGTTTCCTTAGTAGAAACTTTAAATATCTAATATATGTTGTCGATAACTTGTGTCTGCACAAAATTGTGAGTTTTTAGGGGGGTAAGCAAAATACGGTTGCTTAAATTTGGTACTATTTGTGTCTGCATTCTTTCTTAAACAGCGACTGAAAGTATGTATATGATTTACACAACTTAACAAACCTTTTGTGCAACCTAATTTTTTGTATTTTTGGTACAGTAACCAAGTCAAACATATTTAGATTTACAGACCCAGGTACATCTTTATAAAATAATAATACTGATAATAATAAGCTATATAGATTATATATATATAATATATAATTATTATTATATTATATAATTATTATCAATAATAATAATAATAATAATAATAATAATAATTTTAAACAGTAGATAGACTTCTTGATCTGCACATAAATGATGTAATTAGTATATGATCGTAATGAGTCTTTACAATTCAAAAATGACACATTTACTTACCTTATAAATTACGTTGTGTTTATGTTCTGTTCTTATTATTAGTGAATTGCCAGGGTTTCGCGTTTTATAGATTCAAATCTAAATCTAAAGTTAGGGCTCCCTATACTGTACTTCATTAAAAAGAACTGCAAGATGCCAATTCCTAACAGCAATATGGTGATCTTTTAATAAAGTACAATTATTTTGTGTGACAATAAAGTTTTACAACATTGTTTGTTAGTGTTTTTTAAATTATTTACTGGCACGTTTTTGTATATACAAATTACTACTATATATTTTATCTGTCAAAAAAAAAAAAAAAAAAAAAAAATCGACCCAATTTTGGAATTTCCGGATTGTCGATGTCCGATATTATTTACAGCGGCCTGTTAGTTAATTATGCGAAGTGGCCCAACACAACAATACAAACTTCCGAGTATAGGCCTGTTGATACAAATCACATTCAAATAATGCTTATTATATAAATAGCCATAGAAGCTATACAAACTATTCAACTTTATGTAGAAAGATTACGCTATCTCATTCAACGAATGCAGCGTCAGAGATCCATCAGTGCGTCTGTCCTGGGATTTCAATCTAAATTTAGTGCTAAATAAACACTTAGATCCAGGTACTACTACTACTACTACTACTAATAATAATAATAATAATAATAATAATAATAATAATAATAATAATAATAATAATAATAATAATAATAATAATAATAATAATAATGGATTCTGTTTATTACAGTCTTCGAAAAAACATACGACGAATGCTCTCACTGCACCCTTGACCGCTCGTAGCTCGATTGCCTTGCCATTTGCTTGACCGCTCGTAGCTCGATTGCCTTGCTATTTGCTTGACTGTCTTGTAGCTCCATTGCCTTGCTATTTGCTCAGTCTCCAAGTTGTACGGTGTTCTTTTAAGTCTATTTAAACGTTTTGGAGATGAGGGGTTTTCTACGCGTTTATGCCCCACAGCGCAACTTTAGTTTTGCTGCTCTGCTGAGAGTCGACTGTGTAACTTCTTGGCTCAAGTCTTCAGTATATCTTGTCCTAAACTGTGCGGCTTTACACATATTTTTTGCAATTCTTGGCTGAATACAGTTGAAATGCAGGCTTGCATCTCCTGCTTTTATTTGTCAAACTCGTGAACAAAACACTTCAGCGTAAAAAAGTGATATTCTTGTTGAGCTTAAAGTCACACGCGCGCGCGGCACGCACACACACACACACACACACACACACACACACACTACATGGATGAAAGCTATTGCATCCTGACCAATTCTAAAAAAAGGTATAATATCATAGAAGTGACGTCAAAAGGTGAGAATTCATCTTGAAGACCATCGTTTTCGAAGCAAATATAACATGCCTCGTTTTCAATCACTCGACAACACCCACAGTATAGAAATGATCATTAATGATCGACAAAATGAGAATACGGAAAAAAAGATGTAAAGCTTGTACACTCGTATCAGAAAAAAACTGGAGATACAGATAACGACATATAACGTTTGTACAGCACAGACTACTACCTTTAAAAAAAACCGAAGTGTACTGCTGAACTTCGTCTTCGTTAATATTAGCATCACAGGGGTGCCCATGTATTATAAAAAAAAAAAAAATAGATGGGCCTCTTTAGTGAGTTACAGAAAAACAATTCCATCTCGGGTTTCTGTGACAGTTTATAATTTTCTCGACATTCGGTCTCGTAAAGTATGACGTCATAGAAACCCTCGATGAAATTATTTTCCTGTAACTCACTGAAGCCTATCTATCTATCTATCTATCTAGATAGAATAGATAGATAGATATATAGATAGATATCATCTAATGTACAGCTCAGTACTGTCAAATTAACTTCCCACAGAATTAAGACACAATGAGAAGGCTGTAATTGAATCCTCATTTTACCAGGGATCACAGTTAGTAACTGCATCAAATTGCAGGCATAATGTTAGTTTCTCTGAATGAAAGGGTTAACCTTTCCAAATCCCTATTAATATTATTTACGAAAATTGTGACCACGTTTACTGCAATATTTTCATTCATGAAAGCGTGTTTTTTAAATATCAAATAATGTTAATCCAACCGTATTGAGGGCTGCACTTCACTGGCACTTTGGAACTTAGTAAATATTTCCTTTTACATAGCAATTCTATAACAATCTGCACACAACACCTTTTTTATTTGGGAAAACACAAATGCAAATTTAAAAAAAAAAAAAAAAACGGGGGTCATGGGACTAAACATGTGGATGTCAGACTTTTTCTTAAACATTATGTTAAAGTTATCTAAACAAGATAAACATGGCCCACGTGTCAGATTGCTTCAGCCTGTAGTTTTGAATAATACGACATATGACATACATTATTAATATGGTATTGTTTTGTACCACATTCAAAATGCAAACTAAGTACAAATGAATTTAACCAAGAAACGAAGTCCAGTAAACATACTAACTCAAAACAGCAGTACACCATATCCTTTGTTGGGAAACTGGTAACTGCGTACACAATGTTAACTTCCATTTTTAATAATCTCAAAATATTATTTAAGTACAATGCAGCTGAGAATTTAGAGTCTGTAAAATCATAATTCTGATTCATTTGCCGTACATATGTCTAACTTATCATTGTGTATGGAAGTCAACACACTTAATAATAAATATCAATAAATGATTAAAAATGAAAGTGAACCTTGATAATAATTTAGCAATATAGTAATTTACATTCATTCGGCTGGGATCGAGGTCTTTTATTTATCACTGGTGTAAGTAATTCAATCACAAAGAACTGTCATATTGAGCGTCATAAACACTCGTCTGCTCCATTACACCACGAAAGCATTGTTACCATCCCTAGTGTAAGTTGAATGTATCCTCTAACAATAAATACTACTACTACTACTACTACTAACTACTACTACTACTACTACTAATAATAATAATAATAATAATAATAATAATAATAATAGCCAACATTCTACCGTGGGAAGCAGTGGTTATATTGGGCAGTAGAGGCTGCATAGCCAAGCACAGCTTCACGGCTTTGAAACAGATGGCATTCGTGCATATATTATACTGCTTTGGATTGGACTAGCACACTGCACAGCACATGATATGAAGATGTTTTGCCGAGTCGTTATTGAAATAGAACGGAGTCTTTTTTATTATTATTATTACACTATTATATTGAAAAATCCAGCGGGAATAAGCCTATTCAAGTCGGCAAGCCCCTCCCCTATCAGTTTTCTAATTGTATCTACCAAATACATTGTAAAGGGGTTCTAATATATTCTTAATAGTGAAAACGTAGCTCTTTGTGTAATCTGATGAAAATGATACAATTGCCATGAGACTGTGGTACTACTGTTGCAATATGTAAAGCCGCATATTAACACGCGCATTGCATAGCCACTGCACACAGCGACGTGGAGAGATTCGAATGACTAACATAACACGTTTAACTTCCACGGAAAATAGAAAAACGGCTTTTCAGATGCAGCCGTATTAGCGTGTCTACAGGCTACAGTATGGACGCCCTATGTTTCTAAATAAATAGGGCATGGAGCGCCATTTATAAATCACTTAGCGAGCTGGTACACACATTTACCAAAAACCTTGCATCCCAAACAATGAATAAACCGAGAAGCAAAAACCCAGATGAAACACAAAACACACCACAACAAAATTACGAAAAACACCCGTTTCAGAAATACATCAGTGGTCTTAAACGCGTATCACATATTTGGAAATTAAAATCCTCTGCGCATATTTGTTACTGTAGTTTTAAAAATGCACTGCCCGAGTCGGCTGCCCTCCCCATGATATAAACGAGCTCTGCAGCAGACACAAAACGAGTCTGTTCCTTCTTTGCAAGGCTGGAACGCTGACCCGGGCGAGCTGGCGCAACATTCCAGGGGCTGTGATTCGCCAGCGCCGGGAGGGGAGGGAAGGGAGAGTGGCGTACCGCCGCCGCCGCTTTGGTCGTGCGTGGTTACTATGCAAATACAGCGATTGCGGAAATAAACAAGGGGGGGACTAGCTGAATCGATCGAACTTCTGCAGAAAGTCTAACAAACCGAGCAAAGGCAGACAGAGAGTGTCCAGTGAGCCAGCCGGCCTTGCCAAGCTTGGATCGCTGTCAAAAACAAGGGGAGAGCGTGTATTGCAAATCCTTTCTATGCGGAATTAAACTAAACAAGCAGCAATTGGCCACCTTTTTTTCTTTCTCTTCCGGGTTTTTACAACGACTTCAAGTTTATAAGATTTTTTTTTATTATTATCATTATTTTGCAGTTTAAAAATAAACAACAAAAGCGACCGCAAACGAAGCAGTTCGGCTCAACATTTTAAACTTTCTCACGTACTCTTTACATGGCAATGGTACGTGCATACATGCATACGAAGCATTGTTCTTTTATCTAGCGTTATAGTTTTAGACATGGATGCAGCAGGGTTTATTGTTATGCAATGTAATTAAATTGTTTTTATTAGGATGTGTAACTGCTGACAGGGTATGTATACCAACTGCATTGTTAAAGGGACACTGCAAATATTGCGTCCTGTTTTATTTAATTTTTTTTTTTTCTTCAGGAAAAGTGCTGAGCTTGTGACTTCCCTTAATACAATGCAGCGCTTGCTCGGTCCAAAAATAATACTACTAATAATATATACTATAGTAAGGTTACGTGCTTGCTGTTCAGAGACGTCTGGTTTTAGCACTTAACCTAATAGAAAACGCATGCTGGGGATACGAGAGTGACGTGATTCATTTCCAATCAGCGCCACTGTGTTTTTAAAAGGCTGGCTGGTTGTCCAATCAGGGATAGTTGTATTTTTCGAATGTTATGAAAAGAGCTGTTGACATGGAGTGGGCGGGACCCAGTGTATGAAGTTAGCTGAACTGTGCAGCAGGTTTCATCGTAGTATAACTTGCCTGATACAGTGTTCAAAATTCGCACAAGGTGTTATAGCGCATGCAAACCAAGGCAGTCACTATGAGCCTTAACACGGTTAGTTCACAGGGTTGATCTTTTAGAGACGGTTTCAGTGCTTCACTTCATTTCACAATGAATGCTATATGCAGTAACGTATTTGGAAAATATATATTGATTCTTAACACAATACGAATAGACATTTTGGCTGCTGTATTTGTTCTAGAAATAGTTACTGTAAATAGACAACATTGTATCAGTTCACAATATTGGACACATACGAAGATGCAATGCAGTACTTGATGCAGGATACATGTTTTTCAAGTTTTAAGCTGTGCGCACAGTATGAGGTTACTTTTTTTTATTTTATTTATTTTTTTACCATCCCTATATTTTGATAATGGGCCGTTCATTTCTTAAGCAACATGACACACATGTTGCTGTCTGGTAATCAGAATTATATGTAGCATATATTATTCCCCTCAGCTCATGTTTTATTAAAAACAAAATTGTAAACTGCGTTATCGCTCTGTTTTAAAAGAGAAACAAGGGTATTCTAACTACGCTGAAGGTATCCTGACCAGCCTAAGTAAGCAAATGCAAAATTCGATTCT